>NC_140377.1:957500-965000 GCF_054491055.1 Hypomesus nipponensis | reverse complement strand
CTCCTCTTACCTGTATCTCCAATGACACTTATTAGCACCTCTGTGGCAAAACAGGTGTGTTTTCTTTCAATGGTCTTTGAAATCAGCTACTCAGCTCGTCCTGCAGGCAGAAACAGAGAGTTAGGGCTCCCTCCGGTGTTCAATGCTTGTACTACAAGTGCTGCCTTGCGTTACAGTAAGAGGAAAAATGCACCAAATAGATTGGAGGTTAACATTTCTGGAAAGTTGTGAGGTGTGCTGCGTGCGATGCAGCTGGGCTGTTTATCATTAATTTTTTACTGTAACACCTCAAAACCTTTTGTTTAAACTGATATCAAACATCCAAACATTTGGCGAAAGATTATATTTTTCATGGGTGGTAGACTATGTTGAAAGGAACTGTAGCGACCAAATCCATTGATTATATTGATTATTATATGTAGTCCGTAGAAGTGAAGGGAAAAAAACGTATTCTAAATGACCTGTTACGCTTGTTGTAGGTTTAGTAAAAAGGCTGCCTACTTTATATATCAAATGCAACTTTCGTTGTACACACATGCGCTACTACTCTAGCGTAACCCGCAACATTTTGGTTGAACCCACCAAAACTCACTCCAAGGTTGGCAGCCCTGGGACGTTTGTGACTGGGGCTAGCTAGTTAGCTACTTTGAGCTTCACCTTTCGCCACAAAAACTCAAATTACGCCTAAACTGTGCAACGTTCCGTTGGATTCAAGTGTTCTGCCTAAATGGAGAAATGTAAATGTGTTCCTGGACCGGGTGTGTGAGGTGTTAAGTGAGTCCGTGCTCTGACCTGGTGCTCGAGGCTGCTGTTACTGCCGGTCCTCAGTCTCCCAGTGTGACACGTGCTGCTGGTCCTCAGTCTCCCAGTGTGACACGTGCTGCTGGTCCTCAGTCTCCCAGTGTGACACGTGCTGCTGGTCCTCAGTCTCCCAGTGTGACACGTGCTGCTGGTCCTCAGTCTCCCAGTGTGACACGTGCTGCTGGTCCTCAGTCTCCCAGTGTGACACGTGCTGCTGGTCCTCAGTCTCCCAGTGTGACACGTGCTGCTGGTCCTCAGTCTCCCAGTGTGACACGTGCTGCTGGTCCTCAGTCTCCCAGTGTGACACGTGCTGCTGGTCCTCAGTCTCCCAGTGTGACACGTGCTGCTGGTCCTCAGTCTCCCAGTGTGACACGTGCTGCTGGTCCTCAGTCTCCCAGTGTGACACGTGCTGCTGGTCCTCAGTCTCCCAGTGTGACACGTGCTGCTGGTCCTCAGTCTCCCAGTGTGACACGTGCTGCTGGTTCTCATGGAGCCACAGTGTTGGGTGTCTGTCAGGTGTGGCAGTACACAACACCCATTGCCAATGATGCAAATTATTCATCAGTGTGATTGGTCTAAGACACATACACAGATATACGCACACACACGTTTACTTACATATTAACAGTTTGTGTCATATCCAGCTACACATTGTTATGACACGGTATTCCCTCCTCGATAGAGAGCTGTAGTCATGTGATATTTCTCCCGTCGGCCTCTCCTGTGCTGTATTCGCCCAGGCTTTCTCTCCTCCCAGGAGTCCAGGAACCACAATCCTCTTCTTCACCCTGTCCCCATTCTTTCCCTCCAGTCTGGTGAGATCTCTGTTAGGACACAGCTCAGTCCTCCAGTCTGGTGAGATCTCTGTTAGGACACAGCTCAATCCTCCAGTCTGGTGAGATCTCTGTTAGGACACAGCTCAATCCTCCAGTCTGGTGAGATCTCTGTTAGGACACAGCTCAGTCCTCCAGTCTGGTGAGATCTCTGTTAGGACACAGCTCAATCCTCCAGTCTGGTGAGATCTCTGTTAGGACACAGCTCAATCCTCCAGTCTGGTGAGATCTCTGTTAGGACACAGCTCAATCCTCCAGTCTGGTGAGATCTCTGTTAGGACACAGCTCAATCCTCCAGTCTGGTGAGATCTCTGTTAGGACAGTCCAGCAGGATCCAGGTCCAAACACAGTGCACTGCAGGCTCTAAACCATCTAGACGTTCCCGTATGTGATGAGGAGGGTAGCGGGGGAGAGAGAGAGGTGAAGAGAGAGAGGTGAAGGGAGGAGAGAGAGAGAGACACACTGGGCCCTCTTTGTAATTGGGGCAATTCTGTTAATTAGAGACGATCCTATGTAACAGGAGAGTCTCCATTCATTTTCAGGGGATGGAGGAAGGAGAGGGGCGGAGAGAAGGAAGAGGGGAGGAAAAGGAGGGGGCAGAGGTAATAAAGAAGTGGAGGGGGGACAAGGATAGAGGAGAGGGGAGAGGACAGGGGAGAGGAGAGGGGAGGAAAGGAAAGAGAAGAGAGGAGAGGGGGAAAGATAATAGGTTTTACTGGTCATTTCTAGTGGAGGGGTGCAGAGCTCTTATCTGATCCGAAACCTTCCTTACTGAGATGGGGAAGGGGGTGGAATGCAGGAGAAGGGAGGAAGGAGGGATGGAGAATAGAGATATGACCCTTACAAGATGTTCACCACGCCTGGTGTTTGCTAGCTGAGATGTGGTTACTTTGCGATGTTGCAGATACAGAACGCTCTTTGACCACCAAAATACTGTAGAACTAAACACTTCTGATCCTTGATCTCCTGCTGCTCTTGACTACACTGACAGCAGGGCAGAGGGGGTCAGCCAGTGCTGAGTGTAACCTCCTGCTTTCCACACAGGAGACGATGAGGGAGAAGATCTACACCCCCCTGACTGTGGAGAGCGCCGTGGATGCCAGGTCTGTCTGAGCACCACCCTCACCTGGTGCCCTCACCTGGTGCCCTCACCTAGTGCCCTCACCTGGTGCCCTCACCTGGTGCCCTCACCTGGTGCCCTCACCTAGTGCCCTCACCTGGTGCCCTCACCTGGTGCCCTCACCTGGTGCCCTCACCTAGTGCCCTCACCTGGTGCCCTCACCTAGTGCCCTCACCTGGTGCCCTCACCTGATGCCCTCACCTAGTGCCCTCACCTGGTGCCCTCACCTAGTGCCCTCACCTGGTGCCCTCACCTGGTGCCCTCACCTAGTGCCCTCACCTGGTGCCCTCACCTAGTGCCCTCACCTGGTGCCCTCACCTGGTGCCCTCACCTAGTGCCCTCACCTGGTGCCCTCACCTGGTGCCCTCACCTGGTGCCCTCACCTAGTGCCCTCACCTAGTGCCCTCACCTGGTGCCCTCACCTGGTGCCCTCACCTGGTGCCCTCACCTAGTGCCCTCACCTGGTGCCCTCACCTAGTGCCCTCACCTGGTGCCCTCACCTGGTGCCCTCACCTGGTGCCCTCACCTAGTGCCCTCACCTAGTGCCCTCACCTGGTGCCCTCACCTGGTGCCCTCACCTGGTGCCCTCACCTAGTGCCCTCACCTGGTGCCCTCACCTGGTGCCCTCACCTAGTGCCCTCACCTGGTGCCCTCACCTGGTGCCCTCACCTGGTGCCCTCACCTAGTGCCCTCACCTGGTGCCCTCACCTAGTGCCCTCACCTGGTGCCCTCACCTGGTGCCCTCACCTGTGCCCTCACCTAGTGCCCTCACCTAGTGCCCTCACCTGGTGCCCTCACCTAGTGCCCTCACCTGGTGCCCTCACCTAGTGCCCTCACCTGGTGCCCTCACCTGGTGCCCTCACCTAATGCCCTCACCTGGTGCCCTCACCTGTGCCCTCACCTAGTGCCCTCACCTAGTGCCCTCACCTAGTGCCCTCACCTAGTGCCCTCACCTGGTTTCCTCACCTAGTGCCCCCACCTAGTGCCCTCACCTGGTGCCCTCACCTAGTGCCCTCACCTAGTGCCCTCACCTGGTGCCCTCACCTGGTGCCCTCACCTGGTGCCCTCCACTGACTGGCAGGTCTCTCTCTTTCCCCTCCCTCTCGCCCTCCAGAGATGCTGTTGCCAAGATCCTTTACTCTCTGCTCTTCCATTGGCTGACGGAGAGGATCAATGCCCAGGTGTACCCTCGCCAGCACGCCCTCTCCATCTCCATCCTGGACATTTACGGTTTTGAGGTAGACCACTCCCTCCACCCATCACCCTCCATCACCTTCCCTAACCCTCTGTCACCTTCCCTAACCCTCCATCACCTTCCCTAACCCTCCATCACCTTCCCTAACCCTCCATCACCTTCCCTAACCCTCCGTCACCTTCCCTAACCCTCCGTCACCCTCCCTAACCCTCCGTCACCTTCCCTAACCCTCCGTCACCTTCCCTAACCCTCCATCACCTTCCCTAACCCTCCATCACCTTCCCTAACCCTCCATCACCCTCCCTAACCCTCCATCACCCTCCCTAACCCTCCGTCACCTTCCCTAACCCTCCATCACCCTCCCTAACCCTCCATCACCTTCCCTAACCCTCCATCACCTTCCCTAACCCTCCATCACCCTCCCTAACCCTCCGTCACCTTCCCTAACCCTCCGTCACCTTCCCTAACCCTCCGTCACCTTCCCTAACCCTCCATCACCTTCCCTAACCCTCCGTCACCTTCCCTAACCCTCCGTCACCTTCCCTAACCCTCCATCACCTTCCCTAACCCTCCATCACCTTCCCTAACCCTCCATCACCCTCCCTAACCCTCCGTCACCCTCCCTAACCCTCCGTCACCTTCCCTAACCCTCCATCACCCTCCCTAACCCTCCATCACCCTCCCTAACCCTCCATCACCTTCCCTAACCCTCCGTCACCCTCCCTAACCCTCCATCACCTTCCCTAACCCTCCATCACCTTCCCTAACCCTCCGTCACCTTCCCTAACCCTCCATCACCCTCCCTAACCCTCCGTCACCCTCCCTAACCCTCCGTCACCTTCCCTAACCCTCCATCACCTTCCCTAACCCTCCGTCACCCTCTACTCTTCTACTCTCTCCCACTCTATTATCCCTCTTCTTAAACTGGATTCTCAATAATCACTACTCTGACAGACAGGCAGTCAGACAGACAGACAGACAGACAGGCAGGCAGGCAGTCAGTCAGTCAGACAGACAGACAGACAGACAGACAGACAGGCAGTCAGACAGTCAGACAGTCAGACAGTCAGACAGTCAGACAGTCAGTCAGTAAGTAAATAATAGTCAGGTGTGTGTGTCTACAGGACTTGGCCTTCAACAGCTTCGAGCAGCTTTGCATTAATTATGCAAATGAGTACCTGCAGTTCTTCTTCAATAGGATCATATTCAGGGAGGAGCAGGTAAGTCACGACACACACACTTACACAAACACACACACTTACACAAACATACACACTTACACAAACATATTCTGTAGATTTTATTTTACATTCACTGATCCACTGAAAACTTGCTTTGCCTTCATGAGATATTGTAGAATGTTTCATATGTATAAAGGCTGTTTGAGGTCTCACAGAGTGTTATGAAGGCTGTATGAGGCCTCTCAGAGGGTTATGAAGGCTCTATGAGGTCTTACAGAGTGTTATGAAGGCTGTATGAGGTCTCACAGAGTGTTATGAAGGCTGTATGAGGTCTTACAGAGTGTTATGAAGGCTGTATGAGGTCTTACAGAGAGTTAGGAAGGCTGTATGAGGTCTCACAGAGTGTTATGAAGGCTGCATGAGGCCTTGCAGTCTTATGAAGGCTGTATGTGCTGCCTACTCTCTCAGGAGGAGTACAGCAGAGAACAAATTCCCTGGCAGGACATCGTCTTCAGCGACAACCAACCCTGCATGGACCTCATCGCCGCTAAGCCTCATGGGATACTGCGTATCCTTGATGACCAGAGCGGTTTCCCTCAGGTGGTGCCTGATGTCCACTACACTCTCACACTCTCACAGACCAATCACCGATGCGATTACTTATTGGTTAATTGACTGTGTTGCCAGGCAACAGACCACACCTTTCTTCAGAAGTGTCACTATCACCATGGCGGCAACCCACTGTACCAAAAGCCAAAGATGCCCATCCCCGAGTTCACCATCAAACACTTCGCTGGCCGCGTCACCTACCAGGTACACTGCTCCGCACCGCGTCACCTACCAGGTACACTGCTCCGCACCATGTCACCTACCAGGTACACTGCTCCACATCGCTCATCCAGAGGATACACACACTCACACAGGTCACCTCCAATTATTCTCTCTGACTGGTCACTTCTAACTGTATGCAGCTCTCATTGGTCACCTCTGACTATACTCACCTCTCATTGGTCCCCTCCAGGTGCACAAGTTCCTGGATAAGAACTATGACCAGGTCCGGCAGGACGTGTTGGATCTGTTCACCCAGAGCAAGAACAAGGTGAGAGAAGATTGGATTTGTACCAATGTTGACAGTTTGATGGTCACAGGGACCAGGAAAACAAAAAGCAGATTAATGTAGCTGACGGCAGCATGTGCCGAATTGCTGACCTCTATCCTGTGTGTGCGCAGATGTTGTCGAACCTCTTCCTGGTTCACTCGGAGGTCGTGGGTCAGCAGAGAGGTCACGTGAGGAAAAGCAGCACGGTGACCCGGAGATACCAGCCCCCCACTGTCAGCACCAAGTTCCAACTGTCACTGCTGGAACTGGTGGAGAAGATGGAGAGGTGGGTGGGAGGGAGGGAGGGAGGGAGGGAGGGAGGGAGGGAGGGAGGGAGGGAGGGAGGGAGGGAGGGAGGGAGGGAGGGAGGGAGGGAGGGAGGGAGGGGAGGGGGGGAGGGAGGGAGAGGGGGAGGGGGGAGGGAGAAGTGCAGGGGGCGAGGTAGGGAGGGAGAAGGGGAGGGAGGGAGGGAGAGAGGGAGGGAGGGAGGGGGGGAGAGGGGGGGAGGGAGGGAGGGAGAAGTGGAGGGAGGGAGGGAGGGTAAAAGTTTAGAGTTTATTTATTCAGTCTTCTTTCTCATCAGGTGCAACCCATATTTTGTACGCTGCATAAAGCCAAACAACAAGAAGGTAGGTGATGACTGGGTGTGGGTGTGTATAGAGGAGGGCTGGGTGCTATGTTGACACTGTGAAGGAGTGTTACTCTGAGACATCTCTGTGTGTTATCTTATTGTGTTCTAGTTCAGTTCATACTGCAATACAGTGTGTGTGTGTGTGTGTGTGTGTGTGTGTGTGTGTGTGCAGGAACCAGGTATGTTTGAGCTGGACCTGGTCAGCAGTCAGCTGCGTTATTCTGGAATCTTGGAGACGATCAGGATCCGGAGGGAAGGCTTTCCTGTCAGACTGCCATTCCATGTCTTCCTCTTCAGGTGGTGCACCACACACACCACACACACACTACACACACACACACACACACACACACACCACACACACACACAGTCAGACCATGTGTAGATGTGTGAGTGTGTGTGTGTGTGTTCCAGGTATAAGTCTCTGGTGGGCATGAAACAGGCTCCAGCTCCAGAGGGGGAGAACTGTGTCATCATGCTGAGCAAACTGTGTCCACTCAGACCTGGGGCCTTCCACGTAGGGGTCACCAAGGTGACACACCTCTCTCACCCTGACCTTTAACCTTTCAGCCCTCACTTCACCCCTGACCCCCTCACCCCTCACCTGTCAGTCCTAACGCTTCACCCCTCACTTCACCCC
>NC_140377.1:950000-952500 GCF_054491055.1 Hypomesus nipponensis | reverse complement strand
TGCTGACTTCCCCAAACAGAAGAGTTACTTCATCATCAGTGCTGAGGACCCTACCAGGGTCCGGGGCAACGCCAGCCTGTGAGCACACACACACACACACACACACACAGGAATGCTTTCTGTCACACACACTGTACACACAGTGTCCATGCTGTACGTGTGTAGTTCCAGTGTAGCATCTCCCTCTCCGCTCCTCCAGCACCCTGTTCGGCTCTGGGTTTGACTCTGACGAGGAGCTGCCTCCTGCCCTCCCTCTCAGCAGTAGACCTGCCTACAGCCTGCCTGACTCTGATGGATACTACAGCCACGGTACACACACACACACACACACACAGACATGCACACACACATACACACACATAACACACACATACATATGCTGTCGTGCTGTGAATGTGTGTGTTTCCTCCACAGTGGAGTCAGATGGGTACAGTGATGGCCAGACACAGAGAGGAATGGATCGATATCTGGACAGCCTGTTCGACCCTGTTCTCGCTGACGGAAGCTTGGTAAGGAACACACACTCTCTCTCACACACACACACACACAACCTTTCATTACTAGTGTCCTCTCTTTTGTTTTCTTGCAGTCTCTCTATCTCTCCCTCCCTCCCTCTCTCTCTCTCCTTCTCTCTCTCATGTACCCACTTAACCACACACACGTGATCAAAATACATGGTGATCTATCATTTTGCCATCCAATCTCCCAGTCTGAGGGTGTGAATGGGGGTATTTGATCCTGTCCTGTGTGTGTGTGTATGAAGCCCTAATAAGCACCTGACAAACCAGGGTGATTAAGTTACTAGGGTACCGTATTCACCCCAGCACAGAGCTCAGCTCTCCCGTCACCCGGGCAACTAAACCCAGAGGGCCATCTCTCACACAGACATGATTAAACACACACTCTTAGCAAGTGAGTGAGCAGCGCCTACAGGGTGTATGGTCCTCCTACAGGGTGTATGGTACTCCTAGAGGGTGTATGGTACTCCTACAGGGAGTATGGTCCTCCTACAGGGTGTATGGTCCTCCTACAGGGTGTATGGTACTCCTACAGGGTGTATGGTCCTCCTACAGGGTGTATGGTCCTCCTACAGGGTGTATGGTCCTCCTACAGGGTGTATGGTCCTCCTACAGGGTGTATGGTCCTCCTACAGGGTGTATGGTACTCCTACAGGGTGTATGGTCCTCCTACAGGGTGTATGGTCCTCCTACAGGGTGTATGGTCCTCCTACAGGGTGTATGGTCCTCCTACAGGGTGTATGGTCCTCCTACAGGGTGTATGGTCCTCCTACAGGGTGTATGGTACTCCTACAGGGTGTATGGTACTCCTACAGGGTGTATGGTACTCCCAGGGGAGTATAGAGTTCCTGTGGTCTGCTCTCCAGGGGTCTGACTGGACCAGTAGCCTGTTACTCTCTCTCTCTCTCCCTCCCCCTCCATCTCTCTCCCTCCTTCCCTCCCCGTCTCTCCCTCCCTCTCTCCCTCCCTCTCTCTCTCTCTCTCTCTCTCTCTCTGGCAGTGTTGCTCCTCATCTCCATGTCCACCCCTGCTGTCTCTCTGTCTCAGGATCCAGATCATGCTGGCAGTGTGTCAGGCCGGATGAAGGGAGGAGGGGGTGTAGGAGGAGGAGGGGAGGGCGACCACAGTCCAGCCCCCCCTAGTCGACCGTACCCCCCCGGAATACACCCTGGAGGTCAGTCTACCTGCCTGCCTGCCTGCCTGCCTGTCTGCCTGTCTGCCTGCTCTTGTGTCTGCTGTCTATTTCATCATTTTATGTAAATTATTGTGACTATTTTTTGAATTTTCTAATGTATCTTATCTCAACTTTCTCTGTTTCTTTTCCCTTGCTACTAATCTCCATGTCTTTCTTTCTCACACATTATTTCCCTCTCTCTCTCTCTCTCTCTCTCTCTCTCTCTCTCTCTCTCTCTCTCTCTCTCTCTCTCTCTCTCTCTCTCTCTCTCTCTCTCTCTCTCTCTCTCTGTATCTCTCTCTCTCTTTCTCTCTCTCTCTCTCTCTCTCTCTCTCTCTCTCTGTATCTCTCTCTCTCTCTCTCTCGCCCTATTTCTTTCTGTCCTCATCACATCAATAATTCAGCTTGTTCTAAGTGGGTCTTAATAGGCAGCTCTAAATGGTGGCTTCTGTGTTTTGTACTGCAGTGTTTCTCCTCTGTGTTTCTCCTCTGTGTGTCCTCATCCTCCTATCCTGGAGAACACATCCCTATGTTGTTACACAGACGTTAAAGCAGACCTGCCGACCATCCTGTGTCTTAGAGTAGCAGCAGAGTAGAGGAAGGCTGGCTGGTGCAGGGGGAGGACAGGGGGCTGCAGCCTAACATGGAGGGAACTCAGCCACAGGGCAGGGGAGGTGGACCGCGGTGTTGAGGTGCCAACAGTAGAAGACATCAACACCAACAAGTCAATAGCTTAGTGAAACTTTGTACTAGACTGTTGCTAATATAATTACTAGTACTACTGCTATTACAATGTATTATTATTATT
>NC_140377.1:930000-945000 GCF_054491055.1 Hypomesus nipponensis | reverse complement strand
CACGCCTGTTGAGTCGCTGACTGATTGTGGGTGTGTTTCTGTGTGTGTTTCTGTGTGTGTTTCTGTGTGTGTTTCTGTGTGTGTGTGTGTGTGCGCAGGTGTTCTACCCTAAGGAGAGCTTCAGCAACCCGCTGATCCTGGAGCTGCTCTTCAGACAGGTGAGCTGAAGCCCCCAGGCCCAGGGTGGACCAGGGTGGAGCAGGGTGGGCCAGGGTGGGCCAGGGTGGACCAGGGTGGCCCAGGGTGGAGCAGGGTGGGCCAGGGTGGACCAGGGTGGAGCAGGGTGGGCCAGGGTGGACCAGGGTGGGCCAGTGTGGCCCAGGGTGGACCAGGGTGGAGCAGGGTGGCCCAGGGTGGAGCAGGGTGGCCCAGGGTGGCCCAGGGTGGAGCAGGGTGGGCCAGGGTGGACCAGGGTGGGCCAGTGTGGCCCAGGGTGGCCCAGGGTGGCCCAGGGTGGCCCAGGGTGGAGCAGGGTGGGCCAGGGTGGGCCAGTGTGGGCCAGGGTGGGCCACTGTGGGCCAGTGTGGACCAGGGTGGGCCAGGGTGGGCCAGGGTGGGCCAGGGTTCAGATCGTGAGTCACCCACCATTTTAGGGTGACTCAAACTGTGTGTGTGTGTGTGCTTCCTCAGATTGCCCATGACACCTTCTCAGAGACGTGTATCCGTATCACACAGGAGGAAAGACAGAGGATGAAGGCTCTCTTTGGTATGAAGACTCTGTCTCACACACACACACGTTTACAGCAAGCTTTCTGTCTGAGCGGGATGTGATGAGGTGTCATCTCTCCCAGTGGAGAGCCAGGTGGATCATGTCTCAGGGACTCAGGATGACAACATTAAGAAGAAGATTGTGACAATGGCCAAAGACTCGTGGGAAATCTACTTCTCTCGTCTCTTCCCAGCCTCTGTGAGTGTGCGTGTGAATACGAGTGGTTATATCAGCACACAGTGTCAAGTCTACCAGTGTGTATATCTGCATGGACCTATGTTCATGTTTGCTCTCAAACGTAAAGTGTAAAGACACAAAGTTCATTTGAGTGTGTGTGTGTGTGTGTTTGTGTGTTTGTGTGTGTGTGTGTGTGTGCTGCAGGGCAGTGTTGGGACAGGTGTGCAGGTCCTGTCTGTGTCTCACAGAGGGATCAAGCTGCTGAAGATGGTGAGAAGCAGCTCTACAGCCCCAGACTACTTTAGAGTGCTCCGCCCTTACAGGTACACACACACACGTACAGTAAATGAGACTCACATGCATTTATTACTTTACGACAGGTGTGTCTGATGTCTTCTTTGCAGCTACACGGACATCCTGTTTGTGTCTATCCCCTCCAACAACATGCTGGAGTTCAACCTGACCAATGAGAAGCTGATCCTGTTCTCAGCCAAGGCTCCACAGGTTAAACACATGATCGACTACTTCCTGACTGAGCTGAAGAAGGTGAGAAGAGACAAACGAGAGAGGGGAGGAGAGAGAGCGGAGGAGAGAGAGGAGGAGAGAGAGGAGAGGAGAGAGAGGGGAGGAGAGACAGGGGAGGAGAGAGGAGAGGAGAGAGAGGGGAGGAGAGAGAGCGGAGGAGAGAGAGCGAAGGAGAGAGAGGAGAGAGAGGGGAGGAGAGACAGGGGAGGAGAGAGAGGGGAGGAGAGAGAGCGGAGGAGAGAGAGGGGAGGAGAGAGAGGGGAGGAGAGAGAGCGGAGGAGAGAGAGGGGAGGAGAGAGAGGGGAGGAGAGAGAGGAGAGAGAGGGGAGGAGAGAGAGGGGAGGAGAGAGAGGGGAGGAGAAACAGGGGAGGAGAGAGACGGGAGGAGAGAGACGGGAGGACAAAGGGAGGGAACTAATGGAGAAGGAAAGAGGGGGAAAGAAAATAGAAAGTTTGGAAATAATTTCAATTTGGAAGATAAAGATGTAGCAGAGAGCTACAGAGTAAAAGTGTGTGTGTGTGTGTGTGTGTGTGCAGGACTCTGAGTACATGGTAGCAGTAAGGAACTACATCACTGAGGACAGAACACTGCTGAGCTTCCATAAGGGAGACATCATCAGGCTGCAGAGTATGGAGGGACTGGAGCCAGGTGAGTCGCTCTCTCACACACACACACACACACACACACACTGTTTCTTAATTGTGAAAATAACTATTACTTCAGAGAGAGTTGCAGTTTATTGATAATAGCCTGCTGCCACACTGCTGAATGTGGAAGTGAATGAACGTGTGTGTAAATGTGTGTGTGTGTGTAAATGTGTGTGTTTGTAAATGTGTGTGTGTGTGTAAATGTGTGTGTGTGTTGACCCCCTGCTGGGCTGCAGGGAAGTGCTATGGCTGCATCGTCAGGAAGAAGGTGGTGCTGTTGGAGGAGCTGAAGAGAGACACTCCTGAGTTTGGTGGGTGGGGGCCATGCCTGCCTGCCTGCCTGCCTGCCTGCCGTGTGTGTGTGTGTGTGTGTTTACTTGTCTTCTTTGCTTTGCTTTGTGTGTGTGTTCCATGCTCACAACATCACTGCATGTTGTTTTGGGGTTTGCTGTGAGAGTAGCTGACTCAAGCTTCAGTTTGTTTCCATGGTGATGGAAGGCAGGTCTATGATGTGTAGCAGCTTTGAATCTTTTTATTTAAACGTGTGTGTGTGCAGGATGGAGGTTCGGGGCAGTGTATGGGCGCTGGGGGGTGTTCCCAGCAGAGTATGTTCGTCCGGTGGCTGCTCCAGACTTCCTGGTTCTACCGGCTGAGAGGGCGGAGCCTCGCGACAGACAGGGGCGAGTCGCTGCCTCCGCCGCCATCGCCGTGGCGATGGGCTCAGCGACTGTGGCTCAGGAGTTGGATCGCTCCACTGAGGTGAGAGCGGAGGACTTCCTGTTACCCCGAGCTGGAACACCACACACACTCTGCTCACAGGCAGGTGTGTGTGTGTGTGGATCTGTGTGTGTACATCTACACCTGTGTGTGTGTGTGTGGATCTGTGTGTGTACATCTACACCTGTGTGTGTGTGTGTGTCAGATGGCACGAGAGCCATACGGGGACAGCAGCAGTGTGGGCCTGGAGGAGCTGGCCCTGCAGGACAGCCAGTACCACATGGCTGAGTTCGCCAGGAAGTACTTCAGAGAGGCCCAGAGACAGAGGAGGTCACACTCACTACTCACACACACACACTACACACAAACACACACACTACACACACACACACACATACCTGTATGTAGCTTTTCCATGGCTTTTCCATGGTGATGTTGATTTGTGACCCTGGCCCACCTGTGTTTCCATAGTGACCCACAGAAGTCTAAGAAAGGGAAGGACTCTCGCGACCCAGCAGACATGGTCAAGTTCACCAAGGTGACGACCTTTGACTTCTAACTATTGTGTGTGTGTACGTGTGTGTGTATAAATGACCATGTGTTAATTTAGATGTCTTCTAAATTACTGGTGCATCACTGTGTGTACACCAGAGAAACAAAAAATCTATACATATCTACATATATAAATCTTACCTATATACCTGACCACGTTGTGTGTGTGTGTGTGTGTGTGTCCAGTCTCCTCTCCATGAGTCTCTGATCGACTTCAGTGACGGAGGAATGAACAGAGTGGCAGCTGACATCTTCATAGGTGAGAGGAGAGAGAGGGGGGCGAGGGAGGTAGAGGGAGGTGCAAGAGAGGAGAGAGGGAGGGGGTCGATGGAGGTAGAGGGAGGTGCAAGAGAGGAGAGAGGGAGGGGGTCGAGGGAGGTAGAGGGAGGTGCAAGAGAGGAGAGAGGGAGGGGGTCGAGGGAGGGAGGGACATGACCGCTCAGTAAGGAACTGTTACATGCTGTTTTCTGTGTTTGTTCCTGTTGTATTGTTGTTTAGCCATCATGAGGTTCATGGGAGACTACCCAGTGAAGGGACAGAGTGAACAGGACCTGGTCTCCACCATGCTGAAGGTACTGCACTCTGACCAACGCTCAACTCCAGTCCCAGCACTGGACCACAGTCCTATAGTCAAGTGTGTGTTTCTATGTGTGTGTGTTTGTGTTGTAGCTGAGTGCAGACCATGGTCTCATGAAGGATGAGGCCTACTGCCAGGTGATGAAGCAGATCACTGGAAACACCAGCACCAAACCGTAAGACCTTCACATCCTTTATGGGTGTGTGTTTGTACATTTGGTGTGTATGTTTTGGGATGTATGTATAAGCTGTGTGTGTGTGTGTGTGTGTGTGTGTAGGGACAGCTGCCAGCGGGGCTGGAGGCTGCTTTACATCCTGACTGCCTTCCATCGCTGTTCCGAGGTCCTAAAGCCCTTCCTGTTCAAGTTCCTGCAGGATGCCTGTTCCAGCCCAGGGGTGCAGTTCCAGGGTATATATCCATCCATGTATCCATCCATCTGTCCATCCATCTACCCATCAATCCATCCAGCCGCTTACGTCCCTACCTGTCACTCACACACTGTCTTCACACCTTCCTACCTTGACGACCTCTGTCCTGTGATTGGCTGGTGTTGGTGACTGACAGGCATAGCCAAGGCATGTGAGCAGAACCTGCGGAGGACCCTGCAGTACAGCGGCCGTGTGGAATACCCCAACAGCATGGAGCTCAAGGCCATGCTGGTTAGTCTCCACCTATCACAGCACTGCACCGGGGCCGCCTCCCACAATCCTGGGTAGGGATGTGATGCAATTCCTCTGCTGTCTGTGTTTTGATTGGTTGGTCTACAGGCAGGGCGGAGCTCCAAGAGACAGCTCTTCCTCTTGCCGGGCGGGATTGAGAGACACCTGAAGATCAAGACCTGTTCGGTGAGTATCTCACCATACACACACACACACACACAGACACAGACTACCTCCATGATGATGGTGGTGGTGGTGATGATTTGCAGGTTGCCATGGATGCGATCGAGGAGCTGTGTTATGAGATGAGTGTGCACAGGCCTGAGGCTGTGGAGGAGTACGCCATCTTTGTGGTCACACACCGAGGTCAGTGACCTCATCAACCATGTGACCTGCTGGGGAAGGAAGGCCTGTGTTTGTTTGTCTTTGCTTGTTCATTTGTACTTGTATGTCTGTGTGTTTACCTGTGTATGTATATGTGTGTGTGTGTGTGTGTGTACACAAATGTGTATGTGTACAGGTCAGAATGTGCGTCCCCTGAACAAGCGTGAGTACATCTTGGACATAGCAACGGAGGCAGAGCCTGTGGACAGTAACTACAGCCTGTGGTTCAGGAGGGTCATCTGGACTCAGCCTCTCAAGTTTGACAACGAGCTCTGCGTCACCATGCATTATAACCAGGTACTCATGCATTATAACCAGGTACTCATGCATTATAACCAGGTACTCGTGCATTATAACCAGGTACTCGTGCATTATAACCAGGTACTCATGCATTATAACCAGGTACTCGTGCATTATAACCAGGTACTCGTGCATTATAACCAGGTACTCATGCGTTTTAACCAGGTACTCGTGCATTATAACCAGGTACTCGTGCATTATAACCAGGTACTCGTGCGTTTTAACCAGGTACTCGTGCGTTATAACCAGGTACTCGTGCGTTATAACCATGTACTCGTGCATTATAACCAGGTACTCGTGCATTATAACCAAGTACTCGTGCGTCGTAACCAGGTACTTGTGCATTATAACCAGGTACTTGTGCATTATAACCAGGTAATTGTGAATTATAACCAGGTACTTGTGCATTATAACCAGGTACTCATGCATTATAACCAGGTCCCCGTGCATTATAACCAGGTACTCATGCATTATAACCAGGTCCCCGTGCATTAGGAGGGTAACAGTGCCCCCCCTCCTCCCTGGTGTAGGTGCTGCCTGACTACCTGAAGGCCCTGCTGAGCGTGGTCCCCAGGGCCAAGGCCAGCGAGCAGCAGCTTCAGCAGGTGGCCAAGCTGGCCGCCCTGCAGCACCGCGCCAAAGACACAGCCTACCTGCCCACCATGTGAGAACACACTCACACACACAACTACACAGTTATCCACACTTAACACTTTATTTATGTATTTTACCTCTACTTATCCACACACACGTAACTACACACACTGTGTGTGTGCGTGTAGCCGCGAGGTGCAGGAGTGTGTTCCTCCTCAGTTCTACAGCAAACAGGGCCCCCAGGCGTGGCTCAACATGGTGACCCAGCACGTGCAGCAGGTGCAGCCTCTCACCCCTCACCAGGCCAGGGCTCAGTTCCTAGGTAAGGCCTGTGTGAGTCTGGGGAAGGTGTGTGTTGGTGTCATGGTAACGTGTGGATGTCATGGTAACGTGTGTGTGTCATGGTAACATGTGTGTGTCATGGTAACGTGTGGATGTCATGGTAACGTGTGGATGTCATGGTAACGTGTGGGTGTCATGGTAACGTGTGTCATGGTTACCATGTGTGCTGTCCTCAGGTCTGGTCAGTGCCTTCCCCATGTTTGGCTCCTCCTTCTTCTACATCCAGAGCAGTAGCTCCTCCTCCATCCACGCCCCCTGCATCCTGGCTGTCAATCAGAACGGACTGCACTTCCTGAACAAGGACACACATGTATGTCTGCCTTCTGGCCCACTTAGGGTTCAAACACCACACACAGGAGTTCTGTTTTATGACACAACATCTGTGTGTGTGTATGTTTGTGTGTGTGTGTGTGTGTGTGTGTGCAGGAAGCCATGGTTCGTTTCCCCCTGAAGGAGGTGCAGTCCACTCGTACCCAGAGACCCACGTCTGGTTCCAGCTACCCCTACGTAGAGTTCCTGATAGGAGACCTGCTGAGCCAGCGTATCACCCAGCTGCAGCTGGAGCAGGTGTGTGTGTGTGTGTGCCATGGACATTTTCATTTGAATATGTTAATGTGTGTACATTGTAACGGTGTGTCTGTGTGTGTGTGTCTGTGTGTGTGTGTCTGTGTGTGTGTGTGTGTGTGTGTAGGGTTTGGAGCTGTGTCGTGTCGTTGCCGTGCACATGGAGACCATGCTCTCTGTCAGGGAGAAGAGACTCACCTTGCCACCCAGCGAAATCACTTTACTATAACACACACACACACACAGGAACAGCACAGACTGTGGTAATTACATCTACCTCTGTTTAAGAAATATCCTTTTTTTATAGATCATACCACAATGTTGTGTCTGTAGAATTAACATCAAACTGTGCTGTCACCCTGGGCCTGTGGTTGTGTTGGAGAGACCAGGGGTGGAGGGGAAGGACATGAATGTATAGTCCAACAGGTCACATTAAGAGATACCATACAGGGTATTCCTGTGCCTGAAATCTGAAAACCTGGTAAGCCATTATTCTTATCTAGCTCTAAAAAATCGATGCTCTCTAAAACTATAT
The DNA here is from genome assembly GCF_054491055.1 of Hypomesus nipponensis. NCBI lineage: Eukaryota > Metazoa > Chordata > Actinopteri > Osmeriformes > Osmeridae > Hypomesus > Hypomesus nipponensis. Next base: position 937,717 of record NC_140377.1, on the reverse strand, counting down.
TTGCACTAAATACAGATAAATAATATTGATGTTTATTACAAATGTATTTTTGTGTGTTCACATTTCAAATGTATTGCTTTTGAATCAAGATTTATGAATATTTTTGAATTGTTTCATGATTTTATTGTTGGACAAATTATAAACGTTTATGATACTAAAATTTCTGTGTACGTAATGTTTTTAAGGGGAAAATGGTCACCATATAATATCTTACTTGTTTTGAGATTCATTCGTGTAGAGGTATCCGTCCATTTGTAAAACCGGCTGCACAACAAGAGGAGTTTGCGCATCTTGTCACACACAGAAAAATGCCATCAACCGCCGCGCCAGGCGGCGCTATAAATCCGGCAAACCCAATCCGCATTTTGATGGTGCGCTTCGTCTGTGGGTGTGATTTAGTAGATTGGTCACAGATTTCCCAATTCTGATTGGTTAACCCAAACAGGGTTCGTGTAAACCGAAGTTGTGTTAATATCCCGAACAGAGCGAGGCGAGGGCTGCATCGCTGCGGAGCAGAACACAAGAACGACGCATTCAGCCTTGCAGGCTGCATGGACTAGCATTGTTTCCCCTGCTCTGATTTAACCGCTAAGGAATTCACCGCTCTGGGCGCTCCTCTACCGACTGGACCTCTCCCTGGCCGGCTTCACGATGATGAAGTTCAGGTTTCGTCGGCAGGGCAACGATCCTCAGAGAGAGAAGATTAAACAGGAACTATTCGCTTTCAACAAGGTAAAAAAAAAAGAGCCAGCTAACAGCCGAACCGCAACAACGCTAGTGCTGCTTCAGTAGAATTCTTCCCCCCCAAACCAGACCCAGCCTCTCGACCCGGGCTGCAGCACAACAGAGGCTGCAGAAATGAGTCTTTATCGAAACCGAAGCCACCGTTCTGCAGCCCATCCTCCAGTTGCTATTTCTCCGAACAGAACACGCAGCAAAGACTATGTTGATGGGTCTTGAGAGGTTGCTAAATAGAATATCCACTATTGTTTTCGCGGCGTAGCCTACGTCCAACAACAGGCCTTCTCAAACTAAACAATAACACAGAAAAGTTATCCTCTTACCTCAATCTTAATGTGTCATGAAGGTTGTTATCTTAAAACCATTTGCAGATCTACCCATCATGCCACTTTTGTGGTTGAATGAGATATGTTGGGTTTTTAAATTGTCTGGTTCGCAGTGCAGTGTGAATGGAATGTGTTAAAGTTTGACCACTGAAATGATAATTTCGTGTTTTTTGAAACAAAGTCTAACAAACGAAATCACTGGGATTGCCTTTAAAAACATACAATAATCAGCAATATAGCCTGCTACTGAAGTACTACAGCTAGCTAACAATCGTTCAAGTAGGCGAGTATTCCGTGAAGTCTTAGTTTGATTCTGAACTGGCAAAAGTATGGCTTGTCGGGACCGTTGCCATTGCGGGGGAAGTGGGGGGACGTTAACCCCGACTCGAGTAGGCTACGTTACTGATCGTAGTTAACGGACTTTTAGACAAAATACCGATTTGTGCCTTTAAATCGGCACGGTTATCCCTCGACTCCGAAGTTCCGTATGTACATGGGGGTGAGATCCGTTGGTCCGTTTGTTTGCAGAGAGGGGGTTGTGAATTAGATGGCACTAGCTGATTTGCAATAGCAGGAGAGTTGAAGGACGTCATTGTGAGTCTAAAGGCCATGGACTCTTCATGGCACTGTGACAGTAACCCACCAAACACGCACACCTTTCAGAGATGCAGGCTACACACACACACACACACACACAAAGACGCACACTTCCTGTCTCCTCTCCAAAGCAGCATGGGTTGGCAGTAGCGCTCACTGTCAGATGTGATCTGTACAAAGTGGCACACATCACAGCACAGCTGTGCTCCAGTACGTGCACGCATGGTTTAAAAGAGACTTCTTGAAGGTGTCAGAAACCCTGTTTTCACACCTCGTGGCTTTCTTTCTGCTCTCTTGCTCACTCACACACTTATACACGCACACACTCTTACACACACACACACACACATGCACAGAAGGAGACGTTTTTATTGTTGTGGTTGCAGTCCTTTCATGTCCCTCCCAGTTCGTCTGCGCCAGCACAGGCAGAGGACAGAGACGTGAGGTCTTAACAAGGCCTGGTAAAACACCCATTAAACTGTGAAACCATTTCTAATGGGATCCTCCCATGTTGATGCTTTAGTCAACACTGGCTGGGATACACACACACACACACACTCAAACCCAGACACACACATTCAAACCCAGACACACACACTCAAACCCAGACACGCACACTCAAACCCAGACACACTCAGAGGCACACCCAAATATACATGAACTGATTCAGATATGCGCTCCAAGAAGGAATCTTAAATGTTGCAGTCCTGATTGTGTGTGTCTCTCTCTCAGACGGTGGAACATGGTTTTCCTAACCAGCCCAGTGCTCTGGCCTATGACCCCAAACTCCAGCTTATGGCCATTGGGACCAAGTCAGGAGCCATCAAGGTGTATCCTTCTGCCATCTACCATCTGCCTGCCTGCCTGCCTGCCTGCCTGCCTGCCTGCCTGCCTGCCTGCCTGCCTGTCTGTCTGTCTGTCTGTCTGTCTGTCTGTCTGTCTGTCTGCCTGGGTGACTGTGTGACTGCCCCTCTCTCCTCAGTGTGTGTGACTGCCTCTCTCTCCTCAGTGTGTGTGACTGCCCTCTCTCCTCAGTGTGTGACTGCCCCTCTCTCCTCAGTGTGTGACTGCCCCTCTCTCCTCAGTGTGTGACTGCCCCTCTCTCTTCAGTTTGTGTGACTGCCCTCTCCTCTCAATGTGTGTGACTGCCCTCTCTCCTCAGTGTGTGACTGCTCCTCTCTCTTCAGTTTGTGTGACTGCCCTCTCCTCTCTTCAGTGTGTGACTGCCCTCTCTCCTCAGTTTGTGTGACTGCCCTCTCTCCTCAGTGTGTGACTGCCCCTCTCTCTTCAGTGTGTGACTGCCCTATCTCCTCAGTGTGTGTGACTGCCCCTCTCTCTTCAGTTTGTGTGACTGCCCTCTCCTCTCAATGTGGGTGACTGCCCCTCTCTCCTCAGTGTGTGACTGTCCTCTCTCCTCAGTGTGTTTTGCTATGCAGGTGTCACCACCATCCTGCACCAAACAGTTTTGCAGTACTGTGTCAGTTAGACGTACAGAGCTGCTACGTAGCAGTTCAGCTCTGTTTCACCTCCTCGTGTTGTGTTGATGAAGCAGCAGAAGAGCTCTAGTGTCTGCACTCATCTGCAGACTGCCTCTCTTGCTAATCATAGATTTGATGTCATCTACATGTGTGTTTGTGTTTTTTTTGTTTGTGTGTCCTGTGTGTGTGTGTGTGTGTGTGTTATAACTGTTCATTTGTTGTGTGCATGTGCACTAGGGCATCTGTGTAGCCTGGATGAGAATCAGTTCTTTGAGTCGCTGTTGAGGAGGGAGACTGGTAGTACCAGCCACAGCTCAGGATAGGGAGGGAGGGAGGGAGGGAGGGTGGGGAGATAAGGGAGGAAGGATAAAATGAGAGAGGAAGGGAGATGGAAGGGGAGACAATTCCAGTCCCTGTGAAAGCCAGTGACGCATCTCTCGTCACTCCTCTTGGCACCACACATCTCTAGTACCCTCGGACATGACACCCTCGTGATCACCATGGACACCCTGTGGCTGTGATCACCATGGACACCCTGTGGCTGTCATCACCATGGACACCCTGTGGCTGTCATCACCATGGACACCCTGTGGCTGTCATCACCATGGACACCCTGTGGCTGTCATCACCATGGACACCCTGTGGCTGTCATCACCATGGACACCCTGTGGCTATCATCACCATGGACACCCTGTGGCTGTCATCACCATGGACACCCTGTGGCTGTCATCACCATGGACACCCTGTGGCTGTCATCACCATGGACACCCTGTGGCTGTCATCACCATGGACACCCTGTGGCTGTCATCACCATGGACACCCTGTGGCTGTCATCACCATGGACACCCTGTGGCTGTCATCACCATGGACACCCTGTGGCTGTCATCACCATGGACACCCTGTGGCTGTCATCACCATGGACACCCTGTGGCTGTCATCACCATGGAACCGTGGTCAGACGGGCTGGTCAGGGCAGCTGACAGGTAGAGGAAGTGAGAATGGAGACTGTTCCTCATGAGAACTGACACACATTCTTGTTTCCATTTCTGCCTCAGTCCTAAAACCATATGTGTCACAGTCCATCTGTCATCCTGTCATCCCTCTCTCTGTCTGTCTCTCTCTCTCTCTGTCTCTCTCTGTTTCCCTCCCCCTCTCTCTGTCTGTCTCTGTCTCTCTCTGTCTCCCTCCCTCTGTGTTTATGAAGACTGGGTCAGATTACGCCCAGAGTCTCTGCTCCAACCACAGACTGGGGCTCTGCAAGGGGACAGGGTGGTGAAGCACAGTAATGAGAGTACAGACGTGTGTGTGTGTGTGTGTGTGTGTGTGTGTGTGTGTGTGTGTGTGTGTGTGTGTGTGTGTGTGTGTGTGTGTGTGTGTGTGTGTGTGTGTGTGTGTGTGTGTGTGTGTGTGTGTGTGTGTGTGTGTGTGTGTGTGTGTGTGTGTGTGTGTGTGTGTGTGTGTGTGAAAGCATGTGTGGGTGGGGGAGAGACATGGGGAGTCTGTCTGTTCTTGTGGAATGCATGTTGCCCTTGGTTAACCCTCTGTGTGTGTGTGTGTGAGAGAGAGAGAGAGAGAGAGAGAGAGAGAGAGAGAGAGGGAGGGAGAGAACTAAGAAAGTGTGTGTGTTAGACCTTTTGTTGCCTCATCTTAATAATGGAAGCTTTTGAAAAGCGTTTCCACGGCTACCAGAGCAGCAGGTCTCAGAGCTACATGGCTGGTGATCATGAATGTTCTCATACTGGGGTATGAGACAAGTGTAGCCTGTTAGCATAGCATGTAGGTAACTGACCAGTCTTGCTCTATAGTAGGGTTTGCTCTTAGCTAACCCATGCTAGCTAGTTAGCTATGCTAGCTTTAGGCTAGTTAGCTGGCTAGCTGTAAGCTAATTGGCCCTTGCTAGCTTCAAGCTATTTAGCTGTGACAGGACAGTTGAATGAGCAGAAAGATGCTGTAACACAGTCACGATGTAGAGGGGTGTTACGATGTAGAGGGTTGTTACGGTGTAGAGGGGTGTTACGGTGTAGAGGGGTGTTACGGTGTAGAGGGGTGTTACGGTGTAGAGGGTGTTACGGTGTAGAGGGTGTTATGGTGTAGAAGAGGGTGTTACGGTGTAGAGGGTGTTACGGTGTAGAGGGTGTTACGGTGTAGAGGGTGTTACTGTGGGTGGTGTCTGAGTACAGACAAATATTGACTCTCCCACGCCACTGGCTTTCATCTCCCAGTTTCACCGCTAATAACGACGGTTAAACAGCTGTCACCCTCCCCTGCCTACTTACACCTCCCATCATCCCATCTTTCTTTTCCCCTTAACTCCTCCCACCCACCCTCCCTTTTTTCCCTTTACTTTTCCCCCATTCTCATTCCTCAGCTTTTCCTTCCTTCATCTTCTCCTCCTCCCCCTCCGGTTCGAACCATCCTGTTGATGTTCTGATGTGTTCTGCGGTGAGCGGCCTCATTCTCCCAGCTCTTTGTGAAGCAGTTTGTAGTTGATGGTTCTGCATGTTCTCTCCTCTCCTCCTCTGTTTGTCTGATGAGAAGCAGCTGAAGTAACACAAGTGGTTTGAATCCCCCTCCCCCCTATTCTTCCTCCTCTCCCTCCTCCTCTTCCCCCTCCTCCTCCTCTCCCTCCTCCTCCTCTCCCCCGTTCTATCTCAGCCCCTCCCCTCCCTGTCTCTTTCTTCTCTTATCACCCTCTCTTAACTTCCCCTTCAGTTATTTTCTCAACCTCCTCTTCTTTCTCACTTTCTTTCTCTCTCTCTCCCTTTTTCTGTCATTATTATTCTGTAAGGCGCCTCACCGACTCACCACTGGAGTTTTAAATCTCTCTCTCTCCCACTCTCCCCCTCCCTCCCCCTCTTCTCTCCCATACCTTCACTCTCTCTCCCCTTCTCCCCCCTCTTTCTCCTTTTTCCCTCTTCCATCACCCTCTTCACTCTGCCTTCCCCCATTTAACCATGACAGACCCCCCCCTCCTTCAACCTACCAAAACACACACACACACTCCTGTTGCTCTGAGCTGAGTGGTCTATTGTTGTCAGGGTAGAGGGGTTTGTAGAGGGGGTGCTGGCGCCTGAATGGGCTGGAAGGTGTGTGTGGTCTGACTGGACACCCAGGAGGAAGCTGTCAGGCCGGCTGGGTCCACCAGGCACTGGGCCGGGATGACGAGGGTCTCCCTGCTCGGGTCAGGGGAGTGTGTGTGGGAGAGCAGTTCATGTTTGAAATGTTGTGGCTGTTTACCTTGACTACCATGTCAGTGAGGCAGAGATCTTGTGTGTGTGTGTGTGTGTGCGTGTGTGTGTGTGTGTGACATCAATGCGTGTCCGCTTATCTGTGTTTGTGTAGAGAACTTTTGTGTGAACTGTGCGCTGTTCTTCAGTCTGATAACCTGATAACCTTTCTCCTTCCTCCTCCTCTCTCTCCTTCCTCCTCCTCTCTCTCCTTCTATTCCTGTTTTGTCTTCATCTTCTGATCTCTCTACCCATCAGTTCCCCTCCTCTCTGTGGGCTGGTGTGCTTGTGGACGTGCGTGGTTGTTGTCTCTGTGTCAGAGTGCAGGACAATGTCGTCTGTTTGTCTGTATTCAGACCGTGAAATCGCTTTATCCCTGCTAACGCTCCCCCACGCATCACCGGACAATCACACTGCAGCACTGACACACAGGGCGTGTGTGTGTGTGTGTGATTACAGGCAAGTAACTGTAGATAGACATTGTACTTGTTGAAGATAAGTAAGCCTATAGTTTGATACTTAGAACTTGTTAAGGTCTAGTAGTATGTGTTGTACAGTTTTTGGTTAGTTACTGTTGTCAAACCTGATCATTCGTTAGTGGCAAGGGGTAAAAGAGGGATAGAGGGAGGTAAGGAGGGGTGAGAGATGGGTAGGGAGAGGAACCTGCATAGAAAGGAGGGAGGATCTGCAGGGTGACTAGAGCTAGATCAACTAGAGTACTGCTACTGTGCGTCAGTCTAGAGCCTCCTGTCTCTCCCCCAGCTGTTATAGAGCAGCAGGAAGTGATCACATGGAGGGAATCCCCTCCTCTCACCCCGCCTCTCCCCCCGCCTCTCCCCCCGCCTCTCCCTCTGCCTCTCCCTCTGCCTCTCCCCCAGCCTCTGCCTGAGGGAGTGATTGAGCCGTACCTCCCCCTGCTTCTCCTCCTGCCTCTCTTTTCTCCTCTGCCTCTTCTCTCTCTCCCTCCCTCCCTCCCTCCATCAAACTTATTTTCTTCATCATTTGCTTTCCCTCCCTCTGTCTCCCATTCACTTCTCTGCAGCATGTGTGTGTGATAAAAGGGCCACGAACTTTTCTGTAATCACACACACACACACTTCTTTCATCACCCCTCCCTGCTCTGTCTGAGATTTTGGGAACCTGGGAACAGGAAGTGACATCGCTGAGGAATTTCAGTTAAACTTTCCCCCGGAAAAGTGTGTGTGGAGGAATGATAATAGTGTGAGTGTGTGTAAGACAGTTCTAGTGCAGCATACTGGGTTTAATTTATTTAGAGCGGCATCTCCTCTGAGGCTGAGCAAGTATGCTTCTCCCTCCTCTGTCCTTTTATGTTCTCTTCTCTAAACAC
>NC_140377.1:870000-915000 GCF_054491055.1 Hypomesus nipponensis | reverse complement strand
ATATTGATGATGCATTCACTTAATAAATTTTGAGGCATTGCTTTCCCCGACACGAAAGTAGATAAACTGATTTTCTAAGCCAAAAGTATCGGTATTGGCAATACTAGCTCTGCATTTACTCCTTGGTATCAGATCTATACCACATCGTACAGTGTCGCACACCCCTAGCAGCTGTAGAGAGATCCCTCTAGATTGAAGAGAGCTTGATCGACTGGTGGAGTCTGCGTGGTGTGTAATACTGTTCATTCACCAATCAGAGGCTTTAACCCGCCCCCTGACTTGGTGACGTGAGACAACAGATTTATTTTGCTGTGTGCAAGTTACGCCGTGGATAAATGTAAATGTAAGGATAAATAAATAAATGTAAGGATAAATAAATAAATGTAAGTATAAATAAATAAATGTAAGTATAAATAAATACATGTAAACACATGAAAACGTAAACATATATATATACACACAAATACATGTAACATTTATATATTTGGTGTCATTTATTTAAGATTTGTGTTATATAATTATTTATTTATCCAAGTATTTATTTATTTAGTTTTGGCCCCTATAATCTTCCATAGATTAAACACATCGGTGTTGTGCTCCCCACTGGCAACACAGATGCGTACTCGTCAGTCCACTCGGTCTTAAATTTGCAATTTTCGGAATCAAGTTTTTGCTTATTGTTGGGTTTTGTCATGGCATAATTTTTGCTATGGAAGAAATGGGTACCGTTATCAAAACGATCAGCGAGAATTGTTGCAAATGACACACAACTTGCATGACCCAAAGAGGTTGTGGCCAACGTTGAGTTAGTTGTCATGGTGATTAGTTATTACAGCTCCTGATTGGATCTTTGGAGTGGACACAGAAGATAGACACCTTGTAGGAAAACAACATGGGCGGGAAATCATGCAGCAATCGCTTGAATCATGACTAAATGAGAAGGTTGATTTTGGCTTCGGTCCTGCGTCTGCGTCCGGATCCGGACCGAGGTCCGCTTACCGAGGACCCCCGTGCTAAAGGAATAAGATATCCTGGGAAACAGACGGTTTAGTGACATGGAACTTTATTTTCATATAAAATACATAAATAGAGCATCTAGCGGTGGCATCAGGACCTTGTGAACATGATTACTCTGCTTAGAAACACGTGCATGACTCCAACACACATGTGGATGACTTATCTAAAAAATACAGTTCTGATCCAGTAAACAATGGCTGTATAAGCTGCTGTTTGCAAATGTGTTTATAATGTTTGCATCTGATGAGCTTGACCAATCCCAGCAGACTATGAGGAGGTCATGTGATGACGACACTGTGACGTGACAGTCAGAGAGGCTGACCAGGAAATATTACCCATGATCCACTGCACCATGCAAGCTCACTCAAGCACAGAGAGGATCCTGACACTATCATACACAAGCCAGCTTCACCCAGACTTATATATATAGAACATGTGGGTCCCATGTAGGATGTAGAACCCTTCCTCATCTGCTCATGTACACAGAGAGGAGGACAGGGAAGGCTTGGTACAGACTCCTGCTGAAAGATTTAGAAGAAAAAAACCTGACATGGCCACTCTCTTTGTGTATGGGTTGTGTAATGCATAGACATATATACATAGACGCCCCATTGGTCTATGTATATATGTCTATGGTGTAATGTGCATCTCCAGTGCGTGTGTGTCTATGCGGGCGGGGTCTTGAAGGCGCCCCAGGCGTGGAAGCAGCGTGTGAAGCAGTGAGGCTCGTTTCCCTTCCGGACCAGACGCAGCTTCCTGGCCTGCTCGGTCTCCTTGGACCGCATGTGCTGGATGTACACCTGGGGAGGGGAGGAGTTACATGTGTTGGATGTACACCTGGGGGAGGGGGAGGAGTTACATGTGCTGGATGTACACCTGGGGGAGGGGGAGGAGTTACATGTGCTGGATGTACACCTGGGGAGGGGAGGAGTTACATGTGTTGGATGTACACCTGGGGGAGGGGAGGAGTTACATGTGCTGAATGTACACCTGGGGGAGGGGAGGAGTTACATGTGCTGGATGTACACCTGGGGAGGGGAGGAGTTACATGTGCTGGATGTACACCTGGGGGAGGGGAGGAGTTATATGTGCTGGATGTACACCTGGGGGAGGGGGAGGAGTTACATGTGCTGGATGTACACCTGGGGAGGGGAAGAGAGAGACATACAGAGAGAGACTTACCTGGCAGGCTTTCAGGCTGAGTTTGATCTCCACTTGGCTGGTCTGAGTCCCCACCCACATGTAAACCTGAGAGAGGAAGAGAGAGAGAGGAAAAGAGAGAGAGAGAGCGAGAGCGAGAGCGAGAGCGAGAGCGAGAGAGAGAGAGAGAGAGAGAGAGCGAGAGAGAGAGAGAGAGAGGTTAGCTGCTCCCATGACCTCTTCATGTACTCTACAGTGTGGTGTTCCCACTGAGGGGCAGTAAGCCAGGACTGTGTTAACATCTGACCTCTTTGCCGTTGTCCAGCAGCATGATGTCATCATCAGCCAGGTCGTCCTGACAGAAGTCAGAACACTTCTCCGACACGGCAAAGTAGCCCTTCTCATTGGAGCACCTGCAGAGAGGGAGGTCACTCAGACTGCCACCTCTGTGTGTGTGTGTGTGTGTGTGTAGGTGTGTGTGTGTGTAGGTGTGTGTGTGTAGTAGTCTCACCTGAACAGCCGGGCATACTTCATGTAGTCTGCATCTTCGTCGTACTCCTTCTGGGAGCCAATCCCCACCCAGAAGAAGTTCTCTGGCTCCTCCCCCTCGTTAATCACCTGGGATACAGCAGGAGGTCAGAGGTCAGGACCTGATGAACTAACAGGGACAGCTCACCTGGGACAGGTCCTCATTAATAACAACAATTCATCTTGCAGATGGTTTATCAATAGTGACGTACAGGGGAGATTTGAGTCTCAGACTTCCTGATCTGCAAATGCTCTAGAATTTAGCTCGACCTATGCCAGATATAGTGAAACAACGTAGTTACATTCAAATCGCTTTATTAAGCCCACCAACAGAAATGCAATATTACGTTATGAATACAGAATACATCCCATAACCTGAACTGAAAAGGTACAGTAACCGTGTGTGTAGCGGACCTGTTTGCTGTAGGTGTCGTCGAACATGCAGTTCATGATGTCCTCTGCTAGCTTGGCCTCATCTGGGTCAGCCGCTCGGCCCACCCAGGTGTACACGATGCCCTGGTTATCAGTGCTCTCAAACGGAACCTGCCGGAACACACACACACACGTTGGAAGAGTCACATGTCCCTGTTTATAGACACACTAACCTGTGTGTAACTAAAGCCCCGTGTTGTTGTGGTCATGTTTGGGGAGGTGTTTTAACCTTCAGGATGAAGCAGAACTCTGAGTTGAGATTACTGGAGTCTGTTCCTATCTGGACCGTCCTGGGGGGGAGAGAGAGAGGAGCAGTGGTTAACCTTACGTTATTAGTCACACTAGAACTGTTGTTATTACACTGTTATTACACTGTTATTATGTTGTTACATTCTTACTTCCCATCTCCACAACAGTGTAACAAAGTACAAATACTTGTTGATTTTTCTGGCATCAGTAAAAAAAATGTCTCCTTAACTTCACCTTTAACTTAAGTATGTGTCAGAGCCCATACTTCTTTACTTTAACTTGAGTGAAACAGTTTAGTCAGTAAGTACTGTGCAGTCAGCACTTCAACTGTTCCAACATGAGTATCTGTGCTTGTGCTTGAGTGAAGGATGTGTGCATCATCTGTGGTGGGCGTGTACCTGGTGCACAGGGCACTCCCATTGGTGCGTACGTGGTAGAGGGAGGGCTGGGCAGAGTCCAGCTTCTGTTTCCGTTTGCCCTTGTGGATGATGAACTTCCTCTTGAAGTGAGACAGGAACTTGAGATTCTCCTGCTGCTGGGTCATCCGAACCACCTGCCCTTACACAACCAGCAGCACAGGAGAGAGAGAGAGAGAGAGTCAGTGTGTTACAGAGAGAATGTGTGACAGAGCAGGTGTGTGTGTGTGGGTGTGTGTGTGTACCTCTAACTTCCCAGGGAAAAGGCTCTCAAACTTCTTCTGCAGGGAGAAGGTGAAGGTGAGCCAGCCCATGTTGGAGGCCTGTCTGCCCTGCCAGAAGTACACCACACACTGGAAGTCCTCCTCCATCTGCTTGTCCTCCTCCCCCTCCTCCTCTCCTCCTCGCCGCCCTCCTCCCTTCTTCTCCTTCTCATCATCATCCTCGTACTCCACAGGCACCCAGTACCTACCAACGAGGACGGCAACCATTAAACCACACACACACACACTTCATCAAATGTGTAAGGCTTCCTTAGTGGAGTTAATCGTTAAACTGGGTGATTTTAAGATAATTGCATCAGATGTACAAAGGGGAACACACACACACACCTGCAGAGGAAGACGTAACAGTCCTGTGTGTGGAAGTGTCCAAACTCCTCCTCTGGAAGACGGGCAAACTTCTTCCCCTCCAACACAAAGCCCTCCATCCCATCCAGGTCCTCGTTCCACTCCTCCATCATCTGCTCTGCCTGGGAGAGGAGGGGAGAGGAGAGGAGGGGATCCATTGGTATTTAGTTCATGGATCAACTGAAAACTGTGTGTGTGTGTGTGTGTGTGTGTGTGTGTGTACCTCAGAGAGAGGCATGGCAGGTTGTCTTGGCAGGAACAGAGCAGTGAGGTCAGCCTTCATCTGGTCCTTCTTCTCAGCATCCTTTATAACCTGGCAGGAAGTACACTGAGTTACACACACTGCACACACCCCTGTCTGAACACACACACACACTGCTGTACTTACTTTGCCTTTCAAGCCTTTCTGCTCAACACTCTCTGCAGCGCGGGTATAGTCCACCTTCAGAACATCATCCCAGTTCTTAAACTTTGACTTGAAGATCTGAGGAGTGGAGAGAGAGAGAGAGAGAGACAGAGAGAGAGAGAGAGAGAGAGAGGGAGAAAGAGAGAGACAGAGAGAGAGAGAGAGAGAGAGAGAGAGAGAGAGAGGGAGAAATAGAGAGAGAGAGGTGATGCTCGCCAATGTAGTCCATCCTGCACTTGTACGTGCCCAGTTTGTGTCTGTGTAAGAATGTTTAGGTGTTTGTAAAATGTGTGTGTGTATGTGAGAGTGTGATGTGTGTGTGTGTACCTGGCACTCGGTGCCCTCCAGGTTCCGTGTGACGCAGGCGTGTTTGGGCCGGTGCAGCATGCTGCACACCTCCTGGCCCAGCTTCAGAGCTGCTGCTCTCACCAGGCGAGGGGACTTCCTCCCGATCCAGATGAACACATCTGACCAGCAGTCCAGGATGTACACACCTCTGGTGTCTAGCAGAGACTGCAACTGAACACACACACACACACATTACATACACACACATACATATTATGGACATACACGCGTGCACACATAGTACACAGCCATAACGTGTGTGTGTGTGTGTGTGTACCAGTCTGAGCTCTGGCAGGGTGTCCAGCTTGGTCTTGTCTTTGTGCTCCACAGACAGCTTGTAGTTGATCTGAGGAAGCTCCAGGTAGCCCAGCCCCAAGCCCACCTACAACACACAGGGAGGGGTTATACCCAGGATGCTGGATCAGGATCTGGGCTGGAAGGAGCAGCAGCCAGAGAGACCAGCAGCCAGAGAGGCCAGCAGGCCAGAGAGACCAGCAGGCCAGAGAGACCAGCAGGCCAGAGAGGCCAGCAGGCCAGAGAGGCCAGCAGGCCAGAGAGACCAGCAGGCCAGAGAGACCAGCAGGACAAAGAGACCAGTAGGGAGGTACCTTGTACAGCTTGGGTCTGACAGGAGAGAAGGCATCTGGCACGTGCTTGAGGATCTCCTCTGGCTGCCCTCCCAGAACCTCCCAGAAGGATGGAGGCTCCTGGCTGTGCAGCAGACAGGTGATCTCAGCCTTGCCCTTCCTCTCGTTCTTATTGATCTTCTCTGCAAACAGCCTGCAGACACACAGGCACCCAGGTAGACAGGCAGACAGACAGACAGGCAGTGAGTAACAAACCTGACACCTGATGTACATCAAGTGTTTAGGACTGTGTGTGTGTGTGTGTGTACCTGGCCTTGGTGGTGCCGCTGAGCGTGGCGTTGGCTCCTCTCCAGATGAAGATCTCCAGACCCGTGTCGAGCAGGAACACAAACCTGCAGAGACAACACGTCACCTCAGACACACAGCATTCACACTGGACCACTGGACCTGGGTACTGTGAGGGAGTGTGTAACGTGTGTGTGTGTGTGTTTGCGGGGCGCACCGTGGGTCGAGGGACGAGGCCTTCAGAGGGACAGACTCCAGCTTGATGTTCTTCTTCCCATACACACGGTAAAGCCTGGTGACACAGTATACAGTTACACACACACACGTACAGTATACAGTTACACACATATAAATACACAGTAAGATCTCAGTAGCACAGTGAACTCCACCCCCCCCAGGGCTCACCTGACAGGGTAGTGTGTGTCCTCCACAGTGTAGAACCCACTGGCTGTGCCTCCCTCGATGTAGGAGATCTCATTATCAAACACCTGCACACACACACACACACACACACACACATACCAAATCTGTCAGCAGTTACAACAGTGTGTGGTTGCCTCACTGTGAGGGAGTTACATGTAGGAATTTGAGTGTCGAAATTGAGTGCATGTTTGTGAGTTGACTGTGTGTGTGTTTCTGAGTTAGTTGTGTGAGTGTATGTAGGAGTTGACTGTGTGTGTGTGTGTGTACGTACAGCGCTGAACTCCTCGCTCTCATCGCCCATCTCCTCTCGTATGCTCCTGCTGTCAGCACCCAGGTAGTTCCTCAGGTTGACCGCATGGATGGCAGATCCTGCCTTCTTATCCAGCGTGGCCTCCTGACCAATCCAGTAGAAGATCTGCCAGTTCAACGCCCCGTTATCATCCAGGAACGTCTGGAGCGAGGGAGAGACAGAGAGAGACAGACAGAGATATATGTAGTTATGAATACGTTGATGAAGGTGAGTCAGTATAGATGGGTCCGTTGGCAGGTCCACAGTCCTGTTGCTTGGTATCTCTGATGTACCTTGAGGATGATGTAACAGTCAGCCTCATAGAACTTCCCATGGAACGCATCCTCCACCTGCATCGGCACAAAGTTCTCTATCTGCCACACCGTCAAACCAGGAACCTGTACACACACACACACACACAGTTAGAGCAGCAGGCTCCAAAGCAGGAGACACACACACACACACACACAGTTAGAGCAGCGGAGTGGAGCCCCACCTGACCAACATCCTCCATGAAGAACTCAGAGTAGTCCAATTGGGGCTTCTCCAGACTCTTATCCCAGCGACGCGTCTTCAAATCAGAGTACTTCATGTCTCCGTTCTCCTACACACACACACACGTTTAAAGTGATTTCTTAAGACTCCCAATCCCTTACAACCACCCCCAACCCCTCCCCCAGCCCTACCCCCTGCCCCTCCCCCTCACCTCCAGACTCTTGTTCTTCTCCTGGGCGACATCGCTCATACCCTTCAGCACCTGCTTGGCCTGGTCGTCCTGGACAGAGTCCTTCCTCCTCCTCAGCCTCATCTTCCTCGCCAGGGGGTCCCGGGGGCTGGCTCCTACAAACACACACACACACACACGCATGACAAACAGCAATACAATAGGACAGCCTGTTTTACATCCAGACCACCCCCCCTCACACACACACACCTCCACCAGCAGCTGCCACGGTGGCCGGTGAGGCCCCAGCCAGTCTCAGCTGGTTCTGCAGAGAGAAGTCAATGTTGTACCACTCTGCCGTCCTGTCCACCGGCTTGGGAGGCATCACCAGGCTAGGGTTCTCCCGGACATCCAAAATCTGCAGAAAACACACAAGTCAGGGTTCCTGAGTGTGTGTGAGGGTGTGTGTGTGTAAGTGACCAGGGATTAGATCTCACATCCATCAATTCCAAAACATAATCCAATCTAGTCCCAGCATGGATCTTGTGAAGCCAAACAATCACAAAAACAGAACCCCTCAGCTCCTGTCCTCCCTCTCTCTCTCTGTTGATACAGCACAGCCTCTGAGCACCGTCCTCCCCCTCTCCCTCTCTCTCTGCAGGTGCTAAGTGTGGAGGGCCTCTACCTCCAGGTCTGTGAGGAAGTGGACAGCTTCAGGCAGGGTCACCAGACGGTTCTTGTTCAACACCAGCTTCTTCAGCTTCCCACACCTACACAACAACACAACAACAACAACACTGGTGTTGGTCTGACAGCTGAGAGAGAGGAGGCTTACTTTGAGGGAGTGAGTGAGTGAGTGAGAGCATGTGTTGTGTTTTCAGTCTCCCCCTTCTTAATGTTTAGAAAACGTTTTTTCAACTTTTCTATAAATTCTTTTCCCCCAAACTTGATAGCAAAACTTTTTTGGGAATACATTTTTTCAACCTTTCTATAAATGTTTTCAAACTTTTTGAAACTTGTGTGTGCATGTGTCACCTGCACAGCCCCTCAGGAATGAGCTCCAGGTTGTTGTTGGCAGCCATGAACTCAGTGAGACTGGCCAGCTTGCCCACCCCAGAGGGAACCCCGTCAAAGTCCAGCTTGTTGGAGTTCACGTACAGCTTCTTCAGCTTAGCCAGCTTACAGATGGCAGACTGCAAACACACATACAAACACTTCAAGATCTCTGATCTCTCAGAGAAGAGAAAAACAAATAGACGGAGACTGACAGCCAATCAGACAGACAGGCAGACAGACAGACAGACAGACAGACAGAGGAGGCTGGACGTTACCGGCAGGGAGGTGAGTTGGTTGCGGCTGAGGTTGAGGGTCTCCAGCTGGGTCCACTGGTCGATGCAGAGGGACAGCTCAGAAATCTGGTTGCTGCTCAGATTGAGCCTCTTCAAGCTGCCCAGCGAGTACAGACACTCTGGGACACGGGTCAGGTCGTTACAGGACAGGTCCACGTCTGACCAGGACAAACACACAGCCGCATGAGGGAGAGTGTGTCTGCAGGTGTGTGTGTGCAGGTGTGTGTGTGAATGTGTGTGTGGATTAAGTGACCAGGGAGCTGTGTGTGTGTGTGTGTGTGTGTGTGTTACCGGCGAGGTGTGCTAGTCCCTCTAGACTTGTGGGCATGTTGCTCTGGGTGCGCTGTGTGTTCCTCAGGTGAAGGGTCTGCAGAGCCACCATGGCAGGAAGCTGGCTGCTCACACACACACACACACATACACACACACACACAGATGAAAACAGCACACATTTAGAGCAAAGCATACTACTGAAGCTGGTCATGTATTGAGAGGGTTGGCGGTTCTACAGAGTTCAACATGGTCTGATATGGTCCGATGGTCGTTTAGGGAACACAGTGCCATGTTTCTCCCTGACTCTACCGTAGCTAAGGTCTCATGGTTCTCCCTGGTTGTACCGTAGCTAAGGTCTCATGGTTCTCCCTGACTCTACTGTAGCTAAGGTCTCATGGTTCTCCCTGGTTGTACTGTAGCTAAGGTCTCATGGTTCTCCCTGACTCTACTGTAGCTAAGGTCTCATGGTTCTCCCTGACTCTACTGTAGCTAAGGTCTCATGGTTCTCCATGGTTGTACCGTAGCTGGGCGTGCATCAGGGGGTTGTTGTTGAGGACGAGGGTCTGCAGGTGCACCAGACGTCTCATCTGCGGAGGCAGGCTGTCCAGCTTGTTGTCGCTCAGGTCCAGGTACAGCAGGTCAGTCAGGTTGATGAACAGCTGGTTGGGGATGCTGTCGATGGCGTTGTGGCTGAGGTTGAGGACCAGCATGTTCTTGGAGTTCTCCAGGTCTCTGGGGATCTCCGTCAACTGGTTGTAGCTCAGGTCCTGCGCAGGGTCACCACAATCACGGGTTAACTCACTGAGCCAAAGCCAAGGGTTAGGGTGTATTAAGGCAGCCTGTTTTGCTGAAGTCAAGGCATTGCTAGTGTTCATTATTCATCTTGTCCTTGATATGACACTATAGATTCTAATGGAAAGTCCTGAGGTGTTAGTTACTGTAGTGGAAAGAGAGCTACAGAAAGAGCAAGTACAGCAGTTCCAGCCTCTCTGAGAGGAAGACAGAATAGAGGGACAGAGAGAGAGAGAGAGAGAGAGAGAGAGAGAGAGAGAGAGAGAGAGAGAGAGAGAGAGAGAGAGAGAGAGAGAGAGAGAGAGAGAGAGAGAGAGGGGGGGGAGTAAGAGGGTGGAGAAGATAAAAGAAGTGAACGAAAGGAGCACAGTGAAGAGGAATGGCCAGGACATTGCTCACTCTGCACATTTGTAATAGAACCCAGTCACGAGTGTTCCAAAGAAATAGGCCCTCCAGAGACCAGATCAGGATCAGTCAGACACACAGGGGGAAGTGACAGACCCAGCTGGAGGAGAGAGGGTTCATACCAGCACAGACAGACCCAGCTGGAGGAGAGAGGGTTCATACCAGCACAGACAGACCCAGCTGGAGGAGAGAGGGTTCATACCAGCACAGACAGACCCAGCTGGAGGAGAGAGGGTTCATACCAGCACAGACAGGTCATCCAGCTGGAGGAGAGAGGGTTCATACCAGCACAGACAGACCCAGCTGGAGGAGAGAGGGTTCATACCAGCACAGACAGGTCATCCAGCTGGAGGAGAGAGGGTTCATACCAGCACAGACAGGTCATCCAGCTGGAGGAGAGAGGGTTCATACCAGCACTGACAGACCCAGCTGGAGGAGAGAGGGTTCATACCAGCACAGACAGACCCAGCTGGAGGAGAGAGGGTTCATACCAGCACAGACAGACCCAGCTGGAGGAGAGAGGGTTCATACCAGCACAGACAGGTCATCCAGCTGGAGGAGAGAGGGTTCATACCAGCACAGACAGACCCAGCTGGAGGAGAGAGGGTTCATACCAGCACAGACAGGTCATCCAGCTGGAGGAGAGAGGGTTCATACCAGCACAGACAGACCCAGCTGGAGGAGAGAGGGTTCATACCAGCACAGACAGGTCATCCAGCTGGAGGAGAGAGGGTTCATACCAGCACAGACAGACCCAGCTGGAGGAGAGAGGGTTCATACCAGCACAGACAGGTCATCCAGCTGGAGGAGAGAGGGTTCATACCAGCACAGACAGACCCAGCTGGAGGAGAGAGGGTTCATACCAGCACAGACAGGTCATCCAGCTGGAGGAGAGAGGGTTCATACCAGCACAGACAGACCCAGCTGGAGGAGAGAGGGTTCATACCAGCACAGACAGGTCATCCAGCTGGAGGAGAGAGGGTTCATACCAGCACAGACAGGTCATCCAGCTGGAGGAGAGAGGGTTCATACCAGCACAGACAGACCCAGCTGGAGGAGAGAGGGTTCATACCAGCACAGACAGGTCATCCAGCTGGAGGAGAGAGGGTTCATACCAGCACAGACAGACCCAGCTGGAGGAGAGAGGGTTCATACCAGCACAGACAGACCCAGCTGGAGGAGAGAGGGTTCATACCAGCACTGACAGGTCATCCAGCTGGAAGATGTCATCTGGGACTCCTGTGTTCTTCAGGTTATTTGCTCTGGCCACCACCGCCTGCACATGAACAGCACAAGCAGGCTCAATGACTCTTAAACTCAATGGTGTGTGTGTGTGTGTGTGTGTGTGTGTGTGAGTGTGAGTGTGAGTGTGAGAGAGGGAGGGAGAGAGAGAGAGAGAGAGACAGAGAGAGAGAGAGAGAGAGAGAGAGAGAGAGAGAGAGAGAGAGAGAGAGAGAGAGAGAGAGAGACAGAACATGAGTGTGTTTTACCCGTAGGTTAGGCAGACTGGACAGCTCTCCATGGAGAGTGGTGAGGCTGTTGTGGCTCACAGATAGATGTTCCTAAGAGGAAGACACACACACACAGACAGACAATTCGCAAATACACACACTTTGTTTTGGGACAGCTATGTTATCACAAGCAAGTCAGAGGGAAAACAGTTATCATATAAAACATTCCCAAACATTGTGCATTTCTAAACAAATAAGAGGTAATCCAGGTTCATGATGGTGCTCAAACAGCAACCTATCAGGGAGCAGGACATTGTACTGTCAGATAATGAACCCCTGTATTAACCTCAGACGGGTCATCACTCAGGACAACCCTGAGGATCACACAAGGTTCAGGGGTTGAGATAAGCCAATCAGGAGGATAGGCCAGACCAGGCCAGACCAGACCAGACCTCGGGGCAGGACTCACCAGCTTCTGCAGTGATGCCAGTTCCTCTGGGAGGTAGCACAGCCCTGTCCTGTTCAGCTTCAGCCAGCGGAGACTGCTCATAGACTTGACATGTTCTGGGAAGTACCCACCCTGAGGAGGCAGGGAGAGATGGGGGGGGGGGGGGGGGAGAACGAGAGAGAAGGCCAGTGAGGCAATATGTAATAACAGAAGGATGAACCAGATAGCCTCCATATCTTGCTGAAGAGATGGACCATCAGCCTAACATTCATCACCATGCAGCCTCCACCATAACAGGAACAGCATGCTTGTTCTTTAGGTGCAACAGTGCTTTGATTTCAACAGAAACCAAGGAGCACATGCTGCCAACTACATAGAGTTCCAAACCGACTGAAAATAGCCTTTTTTGGCAACCAGGGGGAAGCCTGTGTGTGACATCACCAGGTGAGGTCATCAGCTCTCTTCCTCGTTTCCTTGGCACTGGGTGTGTCTGACCGTGTTGAGCGGAAACTGGTGGCTGAACTGTCAAGGCCCTGACAAAACAGGATTCTAAGGAAACCTTGCAATGCCTGGCCTAGCAATGTCAATTGATGTTCTCAAACGCAATGTCAATAGACATGCCATCTGCCCTGTTGTGCTATGTTGACATGGGGCTGTATTTAGCATTCTGGTGAGGCAGTGGGGCTAATGGTTGGGCAGGTGTACAGTGTTCAAAAACGTGCTTTTCGACAATGTCTGACAACGTACCCTATTAAAGCAGCTGGCTAGACAGACATCTAATTGAGCAGGTAGGGTAGCTTCCCTCGGCAGATTTTAGAATACGTTTAACGTCAGCTGGACTAACTGTTTCTTAGCTTTAGTCGTAGTGTAGTGTAGGAGGCTAGCTTTAAATCATACTAAAATAGTGTGACATAGCACTACTATCTGTCTACTGTATATGTAGTCCAATACTACAGAACTTCTTTTCCCACAGTGCATTTTGACAACCAGCTAACGCCCAATGTTTTTCACACTTTCGTTGGTTCACAACAACTATGACAAGCTTGCTAAAGCTAGCTAGCCTAGCTAACTTAAGCTGTTGTGTACTCTCGTTAGCTTGTTAGCTAGCGTTAGCAAGCTTGTCGTTTCAGAGGCTAAACCACTTCTCTAGCCGAATACTTGAATATATATTAGCATTACTTGTCTACCAAATACCAGCACACTATCGATCCTTACTTTGAAGTCGTTTCCACTCAGGTCCACTCCCCTGATAAAGGGGAGAACTCCGGTGGCAGCCATTTCTAGTTCAGGATATCAGCCGCTCGCGTAGTGTATGCTGCTCAGTCTGTTAAAGACTGACTGCTGGCTGGTGACTAGTCCGGATTAGAATAGGTCTCACCAGCACAGCTGCGGGCAAACACCCCCTTTCGGAAATAAGTGGGACTAAACATATAATGGGATGTCCCAGTGCAATCTTCTGTACTAGAAAACTTTTCAATTTTCAGAAAAAGATTTGTCTATAAATTTGTTCTAATAATCGACAACGTGCACATTGTTCTCCCACAACAACCAAAAACTATTGAATCAAGACACAAGCTCCATAAGTTTTCAATATAGTATTTTTATTTATTGAAACCTTAGTATTCTCTGAATTCTAACAATGCATACAGTGGAAATACTTTCAAGACATTGCTTAGTTTAACAAATCGACGCACATGGATTTATAAAATAGTAAACAACATACAGGCCTACATTAAAACATTCTTCTGATACAAAGGCACATAATCCATTCATTTATGTATTTTCTGCCTAAAATATGTAGACATCTTATAAACGCTTCCGTCTTGACCCAAATCGCAACATTCCCCCCAGTCCTGCACATACAGGTGAGATTGGTACAAAGAGTTACGATCACCAGTCGAGGGATCAGAGTCGATTGTCAAGTAAGAGGACGTTATGAACTAACGCTAGTTGTCATGGCATCAGCAGCAGCAGCGCTGGCGCGGGGCTGAGCTCAGCGCTGGGGACAGGTGCTGAGCTCAGCGCTGGGGACAGGGGCTGAGCTCAGCGCTGGGGACAGGTGCTGAGCTCAGCGCTGGGGACAGGTGCTGAGCTCAGCGCTGGGGACAGGTGCTGAGCTCAGCGCTGGGGACAGGTGCTGCGCGTGTGTCCGGGCTGGTGGCAGATGCCACAGCTGCGCGGTTTCTTAGCAGCTGGAGGCTTGTTAGATGGAGCGGCAGGCGTCTTCCTGCCCCTCACTGCCCCGTCCCCTCGTTGTTGTCCCCTTCCAGACCCTGGGGAACATAGAGCACAGCTTCCTACATACGCATGTTTCGCACAGGAACGTCATCAACAACTAAATTAATAAAGACATTCTAAAATGTATTCTTCTATCGCTAACTGTACCGTGTGGTGGTAAATATCTTGACTGGGGCTGTTTAGAAAATATGTTAGGAACATGCCACAGTTGTCACAGTGTCAGTCTCTGGGTGAGGAGAGTGTGGCCCAGCAGGTGTGATGTGTTCTCTTACCTGGCTGGGGCTCGTTCTCATCGGCCCATTGGAAGAATCCGCACTGCTGTTCCCTGGGCCTTGCACAGGCGTGGAAGCTCCGCCCCTTGTTAGGCCCCTCCTTCACCACCGTACGCGTCACTGAAGGCTCGTTGCAGTTACACATCATCTCCCCCCCTCCACCCTTCCTCCTCCCGCACCTCCCCCATGGATGTTCCCAAACCCCGGGCCAGGCCTGGGGGGGTGAGAGGGCCGGGCTGGGGGCTGGGCTGGCCAGCTTGGTGGCGCCCCCTGCTGGCTTGGTTGATCAGCCCACAGGAAGAAACTACAATTCCCAGAGTCACACTTGTAGAACGGCCGGCCCTTGTTGGGCCCATCTTTCCTCGTGGTCAGGAGGAGGGCGTCCTTCCCGCAGTTACACACTACCACATCCCCGCTGGGGTCACCCCCACCCTGGGGGGGCCAGGAGGAGAAGGGGGGAGGGCCGGGGGGGCCAGGGGGGCGGTGTGGGTCTGCTCTGCTAGGGACAGGAGGAGCCCTGGGTTGACTGGTGGCTGTTACTCCTCTTCCTCCTGGAGCTACTCCTCTTCCTCCTCCACCACCTCCTGCTCCTCTTCCTCCTGGAGCTACTCCTCTTCCTCCTCCACCACCTCCTGCTCCTCTTCCTCCTGGAGCTACGCCTCTTCCTCCTCCACCACCTCCTGCTCCTCCTCGTAGGTATTTGAGGTCCAGCACCTCCCTCAGTGTCTCGTCACAACCTCCGATGCAGCCCACAAACTCCAAAGGCATCATGGGAGGAAGACTCCCCCGACGGAACTTGAACTTTAACCTGAGGAGAAGCAACACACACTTTTTTTTCATTAGGTTCAAATGACAACAAACTGACTGAGAACACTTCACCTGGCGTCCACATGTGCCTCAGTCTCCTCCTGGTCTGCCAGCGTGGTACGGCCCAGACTGCTGGTACTCACATGTGTACTGGTCGAGGCTGGCAGGTGGGACACACACTGTCATCTCTGTTGACCTCCAGCACCATGTCAGGGAACCACACGGAGCACTTGCACGCTGGGTAACCCACACAGGTCAGATACTTACTGAAGAGAGAGAGACAGAGAGAGAGAGAGAGAGAGAGAGAGAGACAGGGAGAGAGAGAGAGAGACAGGGAGAGAGAGACAGGGAGAGAGAGAGAGAGACAGAGACAGAGGATTGTCAGCTCAGCTCTGCATAGACCTCCAACCCTCCCCTAGCCTTCCATGTCGTCCCTCCTCCTCCTCTCACCCGTTGCCCTCTCTCCTCCTCTTCAGCACCATGTCTCGCCCACACTGAGGACACTTCCTGACCGGGAGGGGCACCTCCAGGTCCTGCTGCTCTGACTCGGTGAACTCCTGAGCTGCTCCCAGGTAGACTGACAGAGCCTCGTCCAGCCTGAACACAACACACAGAGCAGCGTTAATGTTCTCCTCCAGCCTGAACACAACACACAGAGCAGCGTTAATGTTCTCCTCCAGCCTGAACACAACACACAGAGCAGCGTTAATGTTCTCCTCCAGCCTGAACACAACACACAGAGCAGCGTTAATGTTCTCCTCCAGCCTGAACACAACACACAGAGCAGCGTTAATGTTCTCCTCCAGCCTGAACACAACACACAGAGCAGCGTTAATGTGTTCTGGAAGCTGCCATGGACACACCAAGGCCTGCTGTGGAAGGTTCACTCTGTGACCTACTGTGACCTACTGTGACCTACTGTGACCTACTGTGACCTACTGTGACCTACTGTGACCTACTGTGACCTACTGTGACCTACTTCTTAGCCTTCCTGACAGACTCGACGAACACAGTCTTGTACTTCTGGATGTGGTACTGGAGCACGCTGTGTTTGTCCTTCCGACCCTCTGACACCAGCTTCAAGTCCGCCTCCAACTCAGAGCGGAGGTTTGGTTTGGACATCTCATATCCCATGGAGTTATACCCTACACACACACACACACACACACACACACACACACACAGGCTTGAACATGGCACCCACCGGCAGTGAGGTGCAGAGCAGAAGTGATAGGAGATGAACAGTACCTTCCACCAGCCCCATGCCCAGCTCCCCCGGGAGGAACCTCTGCTCAGCTGTCAGGCCCACATACGAGCGACTCTTAATGGTCTCTATGTGCTCCGCATGGGTCGCATCCGTACCTGCATCAATAATTACACACACACACACCGTGTGTTTACCATCCCTGTAAGTCTGTCTGCTAGCCTGTGTGTGTGTGTGTGAGTGTGTAAGTGCGTGTGTGAGTGTGTGTGAGTGTGTGTGTACCGATGCCGTGTTTCTCCATGAGGGAGATGAGGTCGGCCTCAGAGAGGAGCTGAGGAGGGCTGGTCTGTCCATCGAGCATCTCTACTGCAGAGGGCTGGAACTGGGAGCCCTGCTCATACACTGGGATCACCTGGAACACACACACCACATCATGACATAGTCAATATATTAGGATTTTTCTTCCACATTTCAATCTACACTATTCTATCTAGACAGACAAACACAACTATATACAACGATCATTAATAAATCATGAATTCTCACTGAAAGTGAGCATAATTATCCATACTGACTCATCATAAACAACTACTATAAGCATCTACAACACCATCACACACACCTTGGCGCTCCACCTGTCGTAGGGGTAGACATCCAGGTAATTCCTGGCGATGATCATGAGTCCAGAAGCACTGAACTTCTCCTGGGCGATGTCAATGTCCACCACTGTCTCCTGCCCCACAGCATCCTGGGACACGCACGCCAGGAAGTGGCGCACAATGAACTCATACACACGCCCCTCGTTTCCCTGGAGACGGCAGGTAAGAAAGTAAACTATCTGCAGCGGCATCTTAGAATAGACTTTTTCACCAGTGTCTACCTGCAGCATGTTAGTGAACTTGGTGGGGTGGATGGGGGGATGGGCCTGGTCAGTCTTGTTGCCCTGGCGGGGGTTTGGCCCCCCCTGGTCCAGGAGCCTCTGGGCGAAGGGCCCCCAGGCTGGGCTTGCAGTCTGCTGCCCCACCAGGGGGGCTAGGGCCAGGCCCTGGGGAAACATGTTGGTCTCTGTGCGTGGGTAGCTGATCAACCTAAGTACACACACATGTACAGATGCACACACAGTTACTGATTAGCACTGATGCAAATTATACAAAGATGCCAGGACATATTTGAACAACAATCCTACTACAAACCCTTGCGTATAGAGCTTTTCTGCAATCTTCATGGTCTCTTTGGCACTTATTTTCAACTTCCTTGAGGCCAGTTTTTCTAGCTCCTGTTAGATGATAAGGGACAGTCAGAGGGTGTATCAACCTGTGTGTGTGTGTGTGTGTGTGTGTGTGTATCCTTACCACTGTGTCAAGTGGTAGTGGCCTCCATTTGCTTTTGGGTTTACTTGCTACAGAGGTAACTGTTGCCATTGGATTCTAGAAAGAAAACAGTTAGCCAAAGGGGTTTGGGTTGTGTATCTGAGTTGATCATGTGAAGGTGAACACATACACACCTCCATGCAGATCTGGTACAGCACCAAACAGGCTGTGTGACTGAAGAGGCGGTTTCTTTTCCAGCTGAACTCTACAGCCTCCTCATCTCTTTCATGGAGCACTGACAGAGAGAGAGAGGGTAAAGAGAGAGAGAGGAGATAAAGAGAGGGAAAGAGAGAGAGAGGGAAGAGAGAGAGAGGGAAAGAGAGAGAGAGGGAAAGAGAGAGAGAGAGGAGAGAGAGAGGAGAGAGAGAGAGAGAGAGAGAGAGAGAGAGAGAGAGAGAGAGAGAGAGAGAGAGAGAGAGAGAGAGAGAGAGAGAGAGAGAGAGAGAGAGAGAGAGAGAGAGAGAGAGAGAGAGAATTAAAAGGAGAAACTGTGTGGTTTAGAGGACGAGGAACTTCCACTGATGGGTAGTGAGTGTGTCTACCTTTGATCTTGAAGAAGGTCTCGGGTATGAAGGCCTGGATGGCTTTGAAGCGCTCCACCACAAAACCCAGCGTGGGGAACTGACAGCTGCCATACGAGATCAGCTGATTGGTTAGAGAGGCTGGGAAGATCTTCTGGAGGCGGAGTGTCTGGAAGCGAGTGAATGATGCACCTGGAGGGGAGAGGAGGGATAGATGACTGGAGGAACTCCTAATCTACCAGATCTGGTGTCTGTCCAACCACAACTCTCGAAGTGAACAGAAGGGAAGATAAGTGTGTGTGTGTGTGTGTGTGTGTTACCTATCCTCAGGTCCAGCTCCTGGCGTACGTCTACAGCGTCGCTCACGTTCACGTTGGGTTCCGTCAGAGTCTCACAAGCACGCCGGATGGAGTTGGGTGTGATCTCAGAGAACCGTGCACGGAACACCTGGATATTTGGCTTGACTGAAACACACACACACACACCAGTCAGCACACTACTCCCACACCAGTTAACAGCCACCAGGATGTTAACTGATGTCAACCTCGGGATCCAACAACAAGCTGTGAACAGTGAGGATACTCCAGGTTAGGAGGGACTCAACCTGCTTTGCAGACATCTATGACCTCAAAGCCAATGTTCTCTCCCTCTCTGTCGCAGTCGGTCCATATGACCAGAGCCTGGCACTGTCTCACCTCCCTCTCCAGGGTCCGCTACGGCGGGACGGCCGAGGGCCCAGGGACAGAGCAGGGTGAAGGAGGCAAACGTTTAGTCAAGTTCTGCTCCATAGCTGATATCAGTGACACAGAGTTTAGTGTGGTGTTTGAAGGCGAGTCACCTTGATGTTAACTGAGTTTTCGGGGCAGTACTTCTCAACCTCAGCATCGAACAGTAACACAGGATTACAGCTGTGCCTGACGACAGGATGCACACATTATATCACTTTGCATTTCTTCCATTCTGACTTGTTTCCACAAAGATCCAATGACTCGTATACAGCTGAAATGATAAACATGTAGTATACAGCTGTCTGCGATTATATACATGCAACGGACAGTATTGAATAGTTGTCCCTCTTCTTCTCTCAAGAGAACAATCCAGAGTACAGGAAGCATCTTCTCACCATTTCTGAAACTGGGTTTTGAACTCCAGACCCAGCAGATGTCCTGACACTGAGGTCATGACCACTGTCACGTCCTGTAGAAGGGGAAAGCCAATGAGACAAGCATGGCTAAACAGACACACACACACAACAGCTCAAACACTCACAGCTTGGCTAAACAACATCGTGTATAGCTTAGCTTACCTGTCCAAAAAGGTTAAATTCATATTCATAGACTTTATTGTAGACGGACATCCCCTCTTTCTGTGAAAGATGAAAAAGCAGCATGTGCAAATGTGAGGACGTTACTGCACTGAATAGAAGGTACATTACATGAGTGTCAAAACATCACTGCCTTGCCCGTGTGTGAGTAGCTCCGTGCACCATCTATGCCCATTCTCACCCTCCTTGATCTGCCGTTGGACATGATCTCTGCGATGCATTTGGCCGCATCATTCTTCTCAGCCACGCAGAGAACTCGCTTTATCTGAGTTCTGCGGTGCATGTCCGTCAGTGTTCCCGGTCCTGTCTGTACACACAACCTCCTCTGGATCTTCAGCCGTTGTAGTCCCGATTTGAACAGTGATATCCCGAGATGGATAACTAACATAGCTGACTAGATGCCTTTTTTAGCTGGATCTAGCTAGCAATATGCCTATTTAACAAAACCAACCCATGCCTAACGGTCTGCTGCTATAGTCATGCTAACTATCAAACTTCTTGTACCCACTACAAACAAAGTTGACTAGTTATAGTTGACTTGGCCAAAACAGTTCGTTTCATACTGTAGTAAGCACATGTTTATTACTGGTTAGTTTAATTAAAATACTTACATATAATTTGCTAGCTAGCTGAGTATTCCTGTTGTGTTGACATAGCTATGTATACAAAATCCGCGCCTGTCAAGAACTGTCGTAAAACTAGTGTCGTAACACAAAAAACCGTGTGTGTCCAAAACTTTTATTTAATAATGTTCAAATTCGGTTTACCTATTAACCTTAAATTGTGGTGTATTATTTTCTAAACATAAATCCGTTCGTATTATTTGTTATCATCCATTAAATTCAAAGGAATGTTTACTAATATTACATGTTTCATAGAACTTGAACTGATCACGTGATGACGCTGAATGACCAGCTGGGTAATTATGGCTTGTCTCAGTGGTCGTCAAATTTACATGTAGGATTTACAGTGGCTTTAGCAAAAGATCAGATTTGCGTCTGCCAAGGACTCGAGAGGGTATAGTTATAACTGTTCATGACAAGAGACGAATTTATCTATGATGGTGGTCGACGAACGGTTGCTTTTCGTCTCGCATCATTGGCTGTTTGCAGTATTTGCTATCCAGCTATAGCATCGACACAGCATCCACAGCTCCGTCGCTAACGCGCTATTCGCTTTTTGTGAAGGAAGGGAAGACCCCCAAGTTGTATTTAAATGTCTTGATATATAATCGTGACATTTTTTCTCGCGGCATAATTAATATGGGCAGTGTACCTTACAGTGTAGCACAGGACAATCGCAGCTCAGTGTTTGCCAATGTGGAGTGGGCTATCCTTTCCCCTGTTTGACAGATCGTTGGGACGTGCTGTGTTTCCCCTGATGCCGTGTATAAAACATCGCGAATATGATAGGTTCCCCGGACGTAGTGGCGTTCACTAAAGAGGATGAATACGGGGATTCTTATCACGACCCATGGGCTCTCCCAGATGAGTTTTCGGTTCCGCTCTTCCCTCACGCTGCTAATTCCAACCCATGGGCCAAAACCTCCTACGCCAAGTTCACCAAAGACTTCATCCTCATATCTGAGTTCTCGGAGCAGGTGGGCCCGCAGCCCCTTCTCACCATCCCGGACGACCCGAAAGTATGTGGTACTTTCGACCTCAACTACTTCTCCCTGCGGATCATGTCGGTGGACTACCAAGCCTCGTTCGTGGGCCACCCGCCAGGCAGTGGCTACCCCCGGCTTAGTTTCGTGGAAGACTCGCGGGTGGTCCTTGGTGACTCGAAGGAGGGGGCATTTGCTTACGTCCATCACCTAACATTGTACGACCTGGAAGCAAGAGGGTTCGTGCGTCCGTTCTGCATGGCCTACGTCTCCGCAGATGAGAGGAAGATCATGCTGCAGTTCCAGGAACTCTCTTTGCGGTTCTCCCGAGCCTCCGAATGCCTGAAGACCGGGAACAGACGAGCCTTCGCCCGGGAACTTCAGAGGAAACTGCGGGACCTGGAGTAAGTACCCCTAGGGTCCTTCTCCTGTATAATACAGTCAATCAATTGTATTTATTGGTCCAGTTGTTTAGTTAGTATGTGTTAGCTTTCAAGTTAATTGTATCTATTTGCCTCAAAGTTCATATTTTTATTCTGACAGGTACACCCGTGCTGTGCTCCAGAAGGAGGAAGGCTTGCAGAGAGAGGCGGGTCCACAGGGCTGTTACTCCGCCCACGCCGTGGAGAAGGCCAATGAGCTTGCCAACGTGGAGAAGAGCATCTACGAACACCGAGACTTGCTGCGTCAGATCTGCTCGTACCCCCGGCGCGAGCGCCGTGACCCTCACGTGGTCACCTGCCACAAGTGCTCCTCTGAGGCAGAGCAGCTGGCCGACACGTACTCCACCCTCACCACCCCCCCGCACCACGACCACGCTGCCCCGGGGCGGGAGGGCGAGGGCCAGCCGGGTGACGAGGCTGGAGAGGAGGAGGAAGGGGGAGAGGGGGGCAAACGCAAGCCCTCCTACATCCCCCAGCTGATCAAAGCCAAGTCGGCCAAGTGTTTCGACAAGCGTCTGAAGAACCTGCAGGAGCTGTGTGAGCAGACGTTCTACGAGGCTACGGTGGAATTACTCAGGGACACTGAGAGGAGTTTCCGGGGGGATCTCTGTTACCTGCACACACGCCGACTTGACAGGGCACTCCGCAGGAAACAGCAAATCACCAACTTCCTGTTTGAAGAGGATCTGGGAGAAGATGAAGAGGATGAGGGCGGGGCTCTAAGGCCGTACTGTGCTGTGAACCACATGGCAGACACCAACACACACACACTCACACACAGCCCTCCTATCCTGCTGTGCCCTGATCCCCTGGAGAGGGAGTCCCTGGACCCAGCCTCTGAAGAGAGCCATGCCCTGGAGAGTGAGCCCATGTCTGGGGATGGGCGTCTGGAATCTTCCCCCTCTGACCAGACCCTGGGGACCCTGGAGAGCTCCGAGGAGACTAAAGGTAGCTTCAGCAGTGAGAGGAGTGCAGAGGCCCAAGGAGAGGGACAAGGCTCCCCAGCTGGCTTGCAGACACACCACCCCACGGCTGACCTGAACCCTGACCTGAACCCTGAACCTGACCTGAACCCTGACCCTGACCTGAGTCTTGACCCAGAGAGGGAGAGCACCAGTGACGAGATGGACACCACCCCCGTGGAAGAGGGAGCTGGTGAGGGGGGAGACCAGACCCCCGGTGGCAGAGAGGGTGACACGTTCTGTGAGGGTGAAGTTGTTGCCGACGCCACGTGTGAGTCAGAGCTGGAGTCGTTAGTCCAGATGGACACAGCTTGCTGCATGTCCCAGGAGGGCTTCCTATACGACTCCTCAAGCCCAGATTCAGTGCCTGGTCTTGGGCTCAGAGCTCCCCTCCGCCCCCCTCACTCCCTGGTGGTTAACCAAGAGCCCCAGGCCATGGTTCCCCTCCAGGGAGACTATATGGTGGGCTCTCCCCGCTCAGATAGCCCCATGGCTGGGCTGGAGCTGCCGACCAGCCCTCTGGGGGAAGCTGTCTCCAGAGGATCTGTGGAGGAAGGTTCCGACTGTACCATGAGCGCGTCGACAGGTTCTGACCGGGCGACCTCACCTCAGGGCTACGGGGGTGTGGTGACGCTGCGGCAGAGGAAGCGGGCGGGGCAGGGCGCTCTGCGCTTCGTGAGGCAGTACCCGTTTGCCCTGCAGGCTCTGTGGTGCCTCATGAGTGGGAGGACTGTGGTGGTGCTGGGGACAGAGGAGGGGAGGGTCCGCAGGCTGGTGTCCGCCCTGGCTCTCTTCGTCCCTGGGCCGGGTCGCTGCGGAGAGAGGGTCCAGCCGTGGCTGTCCTGCCCCTTCACCCTGACTGACCTGCAGAGGTGGAAACTCATCGGATTGCAAAGGTGAGGGAGGAGTTTGAGGCAGAGGGGAGCAGGAGGAGCATGTCGGTAGAGAGTGTGTTTGACAAGGCTGGGTTAGTGGGTGCAGTGTATGTTTTGTGTTCTGTCTATGGTCTAAAGTCGTAAGGAAAATCTGTTTTCATGTCTCACTAAAGCTTCTCTGGTTCTGTATCAAACTCCATTCCACCCCACCCCTCTCTCCATTCCACCCCACCCCTCTCCTCACCCCACCCCTCTTCTCACCCCACCCCTCTCCTCACCCCCCCTCTCCTCACCCCACCTCTCTCCTCTCTCAGGATGGTGTCTCCTGTGGGTTCCAGCATGCTTTGCTCCCTGTCCCGCTACAGTCGCTACATCTCCATCCTGGATGCAGACCAAAAGACCCTGCGCTGCCCTCCCTACCGCGGCAAGCTCCTCACCAACATGGCCGACCACCGCACCTACATCCGCAGGGGCTCAACCTACTTCATGCACGTCCAGAGCACACTAACCGCGCTGGCTGCCAAGGCCTTCCTGTTTACCTTCACCCACCACCTCCACCTTCCCATCAGCCCCGGGGAGGGCTTGGAGGGCTCGGAGGGCAGGAGAAGCCTCTTCCTGCAGGACCAGCTGGGTCTGGGGGAGGAGGACAGGAGAATACTGCTCTACCTCAGCCGGCTGATCACTCAGCAGTACCTGGAGCCAGCCACTGGGGGTGCTGCCGCACCCAGCTTTAGTTTTAACTACATCACCAGCGTTTTATACAAGATCTGAGAGGAAGACTTGAGCCGAGGTTTTAAGAGAGGCCTTTCAATGTTCTCTTCATTCCTCTGTTTCTGTCTCTTTCTTTCTCTCTGTCACCTTGTAGGAAACCTAAAGGTTGTGTGGGGTGGGTTTGAACTCGATTGTTTACTCAAGTGTGTATTTCTCAAGGTCATATGCACACACTACATGTTTGTGTTTAGACCTGAATTACTCTACTCAGTGGTTCTGCACCACACATTTGAACATATGGTTTATGTTGATAACTACAGTATATTAATTTACATTTCATCCATGATGTATTCAGAATCCAAGTGGAGAGGGAACATGGCTGAATGTCTTTGAGGTCCTGAGCCAGTCTGCCTAATGCATTAGTCCAACTAACCTTTGAACTCCCACCAATCGTTCACAAGGTTAATCAATCAGTGTGACCTCAAATGAGGCAAAAGCTAGCCCATAGAACCCCTCAGTGACCTGCTGTTACTGAGACAAACTAAGGTTAAGTTCTCCCTCTGTGTATCCATCTCTCATGCTCACATGCATAACTGTTCTGTCTGGAGTCATCTGAAGATTCTCACAGCACATGATCATTTCTTTTTTTAATCTTACTTGCAAACACCAGACTGTAGGTCTGGATTGAATAGTCTACACCGTACGCGCCAAAAGACCCTACTTCACTTCCATGGTGTGTAGGGGATGCTGATGCATGGGAGTGTGTGTGTGTGTGTTGTCTTCTCCACGTGATAGTTGCATGTCCTTAGAATCACCCACATTACACTGCTAAGATCACTGCAACCATCTCCATAGTGACCATCTCCATAGTAACCACAGGCTGGAGGTACTAAGGGGGGCTGTCGTGTAAGCCAGTTTTAAAGCTATTAAACTTAATGTATTGAACTTCACTGTTGTCTTAAAAGTTGTGTGAGAGTGTTGTGGTGTCAGCATGAAACTGTATTGTAACAGGGTGGAACACTGTAAAAATGTAAAATATGTTTTCCGTTGGTCTTCGGTGAACCAGATCCGTCTTAACGCGTGTGAGATGAATGTCTTTGTGTTGTTCATGTACCAGGGGACCTGTCGCTGTCGCCGTGGTGACCAGCTCCTCGGCCACTGCTGTAAAGCAGGAGTGGAAGGCTAGCTGTAGATGACAGCCTACATGTTATACTGACATGGGTGTCAACACAGTTAGGGCTCATTGTCGTCTCTGTTTGGGACTACATGAAATGGAGAAGAATTCTATAACTGTTTCAACATCACTTAGTGGAAACTGAAACGTATGTATCTCACAGCAACATAAATGTTAACCAGATCATTCCATTAGTCTGAACTGATGTCCAACTCCATTTCTAGTTTGAGGCAGCTCTGTGGGAACATGGTGTAGATCTTTTTGCCACGTCTGATGTCTTAAGCAAACATGATTTCAGTTCAGTTGTACTCAGATGCTACAGATTGTTTTTAATGCAAAAATAAATACTGAATGTAACCTTAAGAAAAGCCATACCACAGTAAACTCTGTGTTTTGTATCATGTATAATTTAGTCTGGTGGAGCCTTACCTGCTGTGGGGAAATGACTGCATCCTGGTTACCAAGCGCCACAGTCACACTGCAGGGTCTGGAACTGTTGAATGTCCTTCTACGTCCCGTGTTCAGTTCCCATTCAATTATTTGTGAATTTGTGACGTCAACACCTGGGAGCTAGCAGCGCTGGAGCTAGCAGCGCTTCCCTGCTTGTTGGTTTGAGTCTCACTGTGAGGCGCAACCCTCTGATCAATATTAAAGATCGAATACTTACAATGTCTGAGTACATTTCTTGTGTATATGTGAAGATCTTGTTTTTAATGCATATACCTGGTTTGGGGTGTGTGTGAATAACTATTTTGAAAGAAAGGTTTTGCATGTTATCCAACAGATCAGTTTACTTGTACAGTTAGTGGCATTTGTTCTCAGAATGACAGCGTAGCTTCACACACCATTTCAATGGCAGTAGACAGCACAGGAAAGGAGTTAACACAGCTAACATCATCTGTTGTGTAACATAACAGTCAGTTAAAGCACTTCAAAGGGGTTGCCAGCCATGGGGGCAAGGAAGGGAGCATTCAGAGCCGAACACCAGCCCCCTGGTTGGACCAGCCCCTGGCAGCAACAAAGTGTAGAAGTCACTAGGCATTTCTACTAACACAGGCACAAACCGGCAGAGGCCACAGCAGGAATTTGAAGGCAGCTTAACAGATTTCCTCCCGGGTCTCTCTAGAGTTCAGGGAGGCCAGGCATGGGGAAGTGCCCAGCGAAGGCCTCCACCTCCCCCCTGAGCTCAGCTACCCGCTGCTGGTGCTTCTCTCCGTGGGCCAGGGCCTCTCTGAAGTCCTTCAGGGTGGCCTTGGGGTCCAGGCTGGACTGGATCTGCAGGGTCAGCTGGATGCCTACAGGGCACACCACACCCAGAGAGTTACACAGCTGGACAACTCGCCCTGGCTTTGTTCGTCTCACACACAGGCTCAAAGGTCACCTCTGTGGATGAAGTCGGCCACCTTCCTGAAGTCGTCTTCCTGGAGGCCTCTGGAGGTCAGAGCAGGGGAGCCCAGCCTCAGACCACTAGGACGCAGAGCGCTCTTATCCCCTGCAGACACCACCACAAGGTTACACACACACATGCACGCGCACACACAGTAGCACACGCGCACACACACCAGCACTATGTTACCTGGGCAGGTGTTCTTGTTGCAGGCAATGGCGCATGCTTCCAGAACCTTCTCAGCCCGTCCTCCGTCTGTGTTATTGGGTCTCAGGTCCAGCAGGACCAGGTGGTTATCAGAGCCTCCTGGAGGACAGCAAGCACAGCCCATGAGACACGGCCACGCAGCCGCCCGGCGCCCATGCAGAGGCAGCTGCACCTCAGCAGAGGCAGCTGCACCTCAGCAGAGGCAGCTGCACCTCAGCAGAGACAGCTGCACCTCAGCAGAGACAGCTGCACCTCAGCAGAGACAGCTGCACCTCAGCAGAGACAGCTGCACCTCAGCAGAGACAGCTGCACCTCAGCAGAGGCAGCTGCACCTCAGCAGACACAGCTGCACCTCAGCAGAGACAGCTGCACCTCAGCAGAGGCAGCTGCACCTCAGCAGAGGC
Source organism: Hypomesus nipponensis (assembly GCF_054491055.1). NCBI lineage: Eukaryota > Metazoa > Chordata > Actinopteri > Osmeriformes > Osmeridae > Hypomesus > Hypomesus nipponensis. Next base: position 887,364 of record NC_140377.1, on the reverse strand, counting down.
AGCTGCACCTCAGCAGAGGCAGCTGCACCTCAGCAGAGACAGCTGCACCTCAGCAGAGACAGCTGCACCTCAGCAGAGACAGCTGCACCTCAGCAGAGACAGCTGCACCTCAGCAGAGACAGCTGCACCTCAGCAGAGACAGCTGCACCTCAGCAGAGGCAGCTGCACCTCATCTGGTTGGCTGGTTACAAGCCATCTGGACAAGGGGGTCAGAGGTCATCTCCCCACGTCGAGGGTAAGGTCAGAGGTCAAACTCACCAGTGACGATCTTGTAGCCGTGTTTGATGAGTGTGTTGCTCATGGCTTTACAGTTGGCCAGAACCTGCAGCTGGTAGGACTTGAACTCAGGGGTCAGGGCCTGCTTCAGGGCCACTGCCACCCCTGGACACACACACACACACACGGACACACACACGGACACACACACACACATACACAGATGTGAGTGTAACCTTTACAGCCTCTATACCACAGTACTGTGTGTAACATATAGGAAGCAGGTTGTGCTGTATACAAGAGGCAGGGTGTGTAGAGGGGTGTACAGGGTGTGTAGAGGGTGTGTAGAGGGGTGCACAGGGTGTGTAGAGGGGTGCACAGGGTGTGTAGAGGGTGTGTAGAGGGGTGCACAGGGTGTGTAGAGGGGTGCACAGGGTGTGTAGAGGGGTGCACAGGGTGTGTAGAGGGGTGCACAGGGTGTGTAGAGGGGTGCACAGGGTGTGTAGAGGGTGTGTAGAGGGGTGCACAGGGTGTGTAGAGGGGTGCACAGGGTGTGTAGAGGGGTGCACAGGGTGTGTAGAGGGGTGCACAGGGTGTGTAGAGGGTGTGTAGAGGGGTGCACAGGGTGTGTAGAGGGGTGCACAGGGTGTGTAGAGGGGTGCACAGGGTGTGTAGAGGGGTGCACAGGGTGTGTAGAGGGGTGCACAGGGTGTGTAGAGGGGTGCACAGGGTGTGCACAGGGTGTGTAGAGGGGTGCACAGGGTGTGTAGAGGGGTGCACAGGGTGTGTAGAGGGGTGCACAGGGTGTGTAGAGGGGTGCACAGGGTGTGTAGAGGGGTGCACAGGGTGTGTAGAGGGGTGCACAGGGTGTGTAGAGGGGTGCACAGGGTGTGTAGAGGGTGTGTAGAGGGGTGCACAGGGTGTGTAGAGGGGTGCACAGGGTGTGTAGAGGGGTGCACAGGGTGTGTAGAGGGGTGCACAGGGTGTGTAGAGGGGTGCACAGGGTGTGTAGAGGGGTGCACAGGGTGTGTAGAGGGGTGCACAGGGTGTGTAGAGGGGTGCACAGGGTGTGTAGAGGGGTGCACAGGGTGTGTAGAGGGGTGCACAGGGTGTGTAGAGGGGTGCACAGGGTGTGTAGAGGGGTGCACAGGGTGTGTAGAGGGGTGCACAGGGTGTGTAGAGGGGTGCACAGGGTGTGTAGAGGGTGTGTAGAGGGGTGCACAGGGTGTGTAGAGGGGTGCACAGGGTGTGTAGAGGGGTGCACAGGGTGTGTAGAGGGGTGCACAGGGTGTGTAGAGGGGTGCACAGGGTGTGTAGAGGGGTGCACAGGGTGTGTAGAGGGGTGCACAGGGTGTGTAGAGGGGTGCACAGGGTGTGTAGAGGGGTGCACAGGGTGTGTAGAGGGGTGCACAGGGTGTGTAGAGGGGTGCACAGGGTGTGTAGAGGGGTGCACAGGGTGTGTAGAGGGTGTGTAGAGGGGTGCACAGGGTGTGTAGAGGGGTGCACAGGGTGTGTAGAGGGGTGCACAGGGTGTGTAGAGGGGTGCACAGGGTGTGTAGAGGGTGTGTAGAGGGGTGCACAGGGTGTGTAGAGGGGTGCACAGGGTGTGTAGAGGGTGTGTAGAGGGGTGCACAGGGTGTGTAGAGGGGTGCACAGGGTGTGTAGAGGGGTGCACAGGGTGTGTAGAGGGGTGCACAGGGTGTGTAGAGGGGTGCACAGGGTGCTCCTCCCACCAGCGATGGCGTGGTTGTGAGGGCCGCCCTGCAGCCCAGGGAACACGGCCTGGTTGATGAGAGGCTCCAGGCTGTACAGGGTCTCCTTCCCCTTGGCGTCAATGCTGCGCACACCTGGGGAGGGGGGAGGAACATACTGAGCCACAGGAGGTCCTTTAAAACACACACTTCACATGAACACACTCCCTACACACACTCTCTCTTGGTGAACACCCTCCCCACACACACTCTTGGTGAACACACTCCACACACACACACTCTCTCTTGGTGAACACACTCCCCACACACACACTCTCTCTTGGTGAACACACTCTGTACCCACACACACTCTCTCTTGGTGAACACCCTCCCCACACACACTCTTGGTGAACACACTCCACACACACACTCTCTCTTGGTGAACACACTCCACACACACACACTCTCTCTTGGTGAACACACTCCACACACACACTCTCTCTCTTGGTGAACACACTCCACACACAAACTCTCTCTCTTGGTGAACACACTCCACACACACACTCTCTCTCTTGGTGAACACACTCTGTACCCACACACACACTCTCTCTCTTGGTGAACACACTCTGTACCCACACACACACACTCTCTCTTGGTGAACACCCTCCCCACACACACTCTCTCTTGGTGAACACACTCTGTACCCACACACACACACTCTCTCTTGGTGAACACACTCTGTACCCACACACACACACTCTCTCTTGGTGAACACACTCTGTACCCACACACACACTCTCTCTCTTGGTGAACACACTCTGTACCCACACACACACTCTCTCTCTTGGTGAACACACTCTGTACCCACACACACACACTCTCTCTTGGTGAACACCCTCCCCACACACACTCTCTCTTGGTGAACACACTCTGTACCCACACACACACACTCTCTCTTGGTGAACACACTCTGTACCCACACACACACACTCTCTCTTGGTGAACACCCTCCCCACACACACTCTCTCTTGGTGAACACACTCTGTACCCACACACACACACTCTCTCTTGGTGAACACACTCTGTACCCACACACACACACTCTCTCTTGGTGAACACACTCTGTACCCACACACACACACTCTCTCTTGGTGAACACACTCTGTACCCTTCCGGTAGAAGATGATCCCGGAGCGGCAGCCCCGGAGCGTTTTGTGCGTCGTCGTGGTAACCACGTCGCAGTACTCGAAGGGTGATGGGACGACGCCGGCCGCCACCAGTCCACTGATGTGAGCCATGTCAGCCAGCAGGAACGCCCCGTTCTGCTCCGCTATCCCACGCAAGCGAGCGTAGTCAAGGTTACGTGAGTAACAGCTGGTTCCTGGAGAGCGGAGCAGGAACAGGAAGTGAGGAGGAAGGCTCCTCACTTCCTGTACATAAACCACTTCCACAATGTGGGGAAAGTAGCCATGACACTTTGGCATCATGACATTTGTGTATGTAACTGTCAGGTTAGTGATGGCTAGGCCCCAAGAGACTGACAGATGTGAGGCCTCTGGTCCACGCCCCGCCCTGGGGGGGCTTTCTGATGGCACACATTTCCACTGATGGTTGGGAAAACAACAGCCTTACCCAGTATTTTAGCAAGCCCTTATACCTTTTTTTGTCATTTTGTCTACTTATGTCTTTAGTTCGATTTTATGGATGCACTGTACGCTTCTGGTTAAGTATGGAAAAGCCTTCAAAAATACATACAAAATACATGTTTTATGGGGAAAACATTTTTTCTACCTTTAAAAACCTATTTTTCGAAACTTTTTAATAAGTGTGTGTGTGTGAGTGTGTTTCCGACCTGCGATGATCAGACGGGGGTGGAACAGTCGGGCGTTCTCCTCCAGACGGTCGTAGTCGATGTAGCCGGTGTCTGGGTTCACCTACAGACACACAGCCAGATCAAGCCCACCCCAGGACAGTCCGTTTACACAACATCAGATAACACAGGGATGTTCCATCACAGGGATGTTCCATCACAGGGATGTTCCATCACAGGGATGTTCCATCACAGGGATGTTCCATCACAGGGATGTTCCATCACAGGGATGTTCCAACACAGGGATGTTCCAACACAGGGATGTTCCATCTGCAGTGTCAAGGACACAGTTGCACATTTACATGACGATTCCTGACAACATAAAGCATGGAGTCACTTCCTCCTGGTTCAAATGAGGCTGAAGGTTTCCACTCTTCATCTGGGCAAGGAAACATCTGTTGTAGAGGGCTGTGTTTCAGAGGGCTGTGTTTCAGCAGTGTCTCTGTGTGTGGTGTGTGTGTACCTTGTAGGGCATGGATTCAAAGAAAATGGAGGTGGCCGAGATCTTCTTCTTGTCGGTCATGAAGCCGTGGGTGAGGTGACCTCCGTCAGGAAGGTCCAGTCCCATGATCCTCCCATGGGGTTCCACGATGGCCGTGTACACAGCAAAGTTAGCAGGAGAACCTGGAGGAGGAGGAGATGGTTCTTCCACTCTCAGCACGTGAGGTAACAACACGTATTTGGACGATAAAGAAATTCCATCATAAAAAATGAAATTAAAATTATACTTTCAAGGCAGTTTCAAACATCACTTGTTGAGTCAAATGTACTTTAATTGAGTAATGGGACTGTCTCCTACTGTGTGTGTGTGTGCGTACCTGAGTAGGGCTGCACGTTGACCCCCCACCTGTCTGGGTGGAGGCCGTATGCCTGCAGAGCCCTGCTCTGACACAGCCTCTCCAGCTCATCCACATGCTCCGTGCCTCCATAGTACCTACGCATGGGAACAACAAACACTATTAATGCAATGTTTAAAATAAATAACAATATTAGTATCAGAGTGGTGTGTGTGTACCTCTGTCCAGGGTGTCCCTCAGACTGGTGTGTATGTGTGTGTCTGTGTGCGTCTGTGTGCGTCTGTGTGTGTGTGTGTGTACCTCTGTCCAGGGTATCCCTCAGAGTACTTGTTGTTCATGCAGGAACCCAGAGCCTCCAGTACAGCTCTGCTGGTGAAGTTCTCAGAAGCAATCAGCTCCAGACCATACGTCTGCCTGTGCTTTTCTCTCTTTATGATGTCGAACACCTGGGACACACACACACACGATCTGTCTTTACACACACATTATCTGCCTTTCGTTTCTACACACACCTGAAAAAGAGACAATCCCAGTGTACCTGTTACAATGTAAACTTAAGTTCAAGCTTCCCAGGTGAACTCTCACCTCTGAGTCGTTGGTGGAGAGAGGCTCCAACATCATGTTGTTGTGGGACTCCCACGTGCCTTGGCTCACATGGTCACCGTTTGTCAGGGACATAACTGGGCTGTTCTCTCACGGGGAGATCTACTAAAACATACACAAACGTACAGGGTGAGCCAGGACAGAATCCAAGTCGCCATAACTAATGACGTAAACCAAAAAAGTATTTTGTTTTGTTCCGCTACGCAGATACAGGACAATATCGGGCGCGTGGTCAGCCGGCTGTGCTCTGATCAGCAACGGTAAGAACCTGTACAGGGCAAGTGGGCACGTGGTTGCCTTGTACAGGCTCTGACCATTGCGACATGCCCAGTTAAACTTTGACCAGTCAGATGTGTCTGATAAGACTGTTTCGGCAGGCACACTGTCAAAACATGTTGAGCAAAACACACGATACTACCTACAAGTTAGGTTGTCTAACATAAGTCAATTTGTTTCGTAACTTGAAGTCGCCTGTTTAGTAATACAATTAGGGAATCATCTACAAGCATTGGTGACAGATTTTCAAGTTATATATATTGTTAGACTAGGAATACTTTCTCGTTTTATGGACGTTTTGTTACAAATTATGAAGCAAGGTAGCCTACGTCAGGAAAATAACTGGGTTAGGCACTGTCCTTAACTGACAATCCCAATGTTGCAACAGCTGGACACCGTGAAGCACATGCTTCTTATTAACTCAGGCTACTTGTTGGCTCGTGCAGGAATCCAGCAATATCAGTTTGAGCATCAAGCAGCCCCCGCCCATATATAATTAACGACGTACAGTTATTTGCTTTAACTTTCTTCACATTAAAAGCGTTTCCTGTGGTTGTTGCGCAGGCTGTCACTCAATCGGTATGACTTTTTCCCGCGACTCACATGTTCATATTAGCTCAAGTGTTTCCAAATATAACAGAAAAAGTCCTGATCTTTTGCTCACAAAATATTAAACCAAAGAAAAATTGCCTTATATTTAGTGCTAACAATCTAACTAGTATACAGTGTTAAGTTTGGAAACCAGCGACTGCTTGAATCCTTCTGTACTTGCTAGCAAGCGAACACAGACGTCAACAGGCACACACAGGCAAAATAATGCTCCCTCGCTAAAAACAAACAAATCGTTTGCCAAATGTTGGTACTAATGTTTTATCCAGAGAAGCAAGTGATTACCGATCCCTAACAGCATTAGAATGTGTGTTTTGTTGGCTACCCACCCGACTGAGTACCGCTGCAGACGTTGTACGAACTCGAGTTAGTCAAAGTTGGAGATGGAGATAGGAGGGACGAAGTCCGCGAAAACATTTCACCAATCAATTCACGAGCTGTGGTTTTGCGTCAGCGTCGTAGTCCAAGTGATTTTATGGCGCTTGAAGTCAGACCCAAATATATAATTGTGATCAGTGAACTTGATATAATGTAAGTGGGGATTAACATTTAGCTAAGAGTAGTGGGATACATCATCGTACGTTAATTTCACAAATTCACAATTTCACATATTTATAGAGATCTCAGAACATCTCTTAAGTGCAATATTCAGGAGCACTCATAGCAACAACAAAAAATACCACTGGAAGTTTTCATTTCCTTCGATTATAGTTAAATTCAGTCTGGTTGAGAACAATATTTCTGTCCCGGATACGCATGCAAGAATACTTGCTAGCAGCAGTATTTTACACAAGGCTACTGTGTAGATACATTCAGTATACTGCATTTGCATGATATCAATATTACTACATCTGGGATTTTAACCCTAATTCTAGTTTAAATCCTATTTAGAGTCTGTCCAGGTCATTCTTTCCCGAATGAAAACGTTAAATGGTCATGTATGATGCCACAGATCCTCATAAAATGCATGATGATTCCCTTAATGACTGCTACCTTTTGATAAAGGGGACTGTTGCCTGGCCTCTGTCTCGTGCCGTGTCCTGGCAGGCTATCCCATCTCCCATCCGCGGGATTCCGCTCTTGTCCAAAAACAAACATCTCAATGAAGTCATAATATTCGATCTCAAATATATTCATGATTGAGCTATTATTTACAATGACTCATCAAATCCACACCCATGAGAAATATCACTCATTAGTAAAGAAGGCCTGCATGTTAATACTTGTGGAATGCTGAGTAGCAGGTGCACCATGTAACAATATCATGTCCAGGGTGAAAGGGTGTTTGTAAGTGAAAGTGTGTTTGTCCAGGGATTTAACACAGCTAGATTTCCATGTGAGATATCCAGAACCCTTGCGTCTCTCTGTGTCACGTGTCAGTCTTTGTTAGTCTCCATCCAAGTGATCCTATCATCCTATGGTTACGATGGTTACAATAAACAGTAGTATTCTTTACAGCTTTAAAAATCAGTCAAATATTGCATCAGTCCATGAATGCCTTGTGGGTAAATGTGTCTCATTTCAGGGAGAGGGAGGATACCCCTTTAACTGCAGCAGCTGATCCTTCTTTTGCTGTGAGAAACAAACCAAACATGATTACAATATCAAGTAACCTCACAAACTAGAACAGCACATTGGTCAAATAAAGAAACATGCATGGTTAACACCTCATGACACATCCCCTAATGTTAAACGTAAAGATCAGGACATTTGTTGAAATCATGTTCCTGTCGCACTGTCTTGTTTAACAGACTGCTCCTTAGCACTGATACTGTCAAACTGGGCACTATGGGACGAGACGAACAACGCTATATGGTTCTAGCTAACACCTTTATTTCTAAGAGTGTAGTGGTCCTTGATAATCTACAGTTTTGAACGCCATTTTGGGTAGAAGCATCTGTTAAATGAATGAATGTAAAATCTCTCTGGCCAGTTATGCCCACCTCTCCTCTCCTCCTCCTTCCTCCGCGCAGCTTCCTCCCTCTGTTTCCTCACGATGGCCAGGCGAGCCAGGTCTGCCTTGGCCTGGTCAGTCTTTCCCGCCAGGTGCATCTTCATGTAGTGTTCCTTGGCCTTCTGCTTCTCAATCTCCTCTCTGACAGGAGAGAAATACAAAACATAAACGGTACTGTGCATGAAGGTGTGTATGTGTGACTGGTGTGTGAGTGAGTCTCAGGCACCCTCACCTCTCTCTCCTCGACAGCTGCTTGGGCTCGTCCAGCTCGATCTGGGTCACCTTCTTTGACTTTGTCGCTACTCTGTTGGGGTTCTCTATGTCTATCAAGCCTTCCACACCTTTCTTCTTCTACAGAACCACACCCACATCACACTCACATAAACACCATGGTAGCAGTACATTCTTTGCTTTGTGCAGGATGGAGAATATGACGGAACATTTTAAATGTGTATTTGTTTAGGAAATGCTTGAGAGATATAGAGTGACTGGAGAAGGAGAGACAGAACAACAGATGTACCAATGAGCCGTCATCATCGCTGTCTTCAGAACCGGACCCTGGAAGTGGTTCCTGAGCTGCACCTTCTGTCTCTTCCTCCTGCTATCACACACACAAACACACATCACTATAGGTCCTGATATGGTTGCCAGCAGGCCGATTCAATTATGTGTTTTTTGTGATGCCTGATACTTAAACAGGATGTTTCACCTGAACAAGCTTCAAGGAATAACAAACCTTTTTCCTCTCCTTTTCAGCTTTCATCTGAGCGTCAATCTCCTCAGGACTGGTGTAGGTCCGCATACGGCCCTTATGACCACCCTTCTTACCTAAAACAACAGTGGACAGGGAGAAATTACACACCAGGCTGGCATACTAAATACTACTAGACACTGGTTAAATAAAGCTAGTAGAACTGTATTGAGTTATTTAGAGTACTATAAAGTGTATGTAGTTAGAAATGTTTTAATGACAAGCAAGCAACAACATAATGCAAGAAGATCTTACTACCATGACAGCTGCAGTAAATAAGCTCAGGCTAGCAGATGTAGCCTGGTCTGCTAACTTTAATTACACAAAGGTTGCATGCCTTATTATTCTTACCTCCTTTGGGCATTTTGATAATCAAAACCTTTATGACAAAAAATATATATATAAACTATGTAAACTGACTGACAGCCTCGCTGACAGCTGTCTAAAAACAACTTGAACAGATCCTATTCACATCACAACACTTACAGTTGTCCAACACATTGCCTTACAGTAAACAACCACGACTGTGAAAACGAATACGTATATTTTCAATGCAAACCTAGATACTGGGTCGAAACTAAAACATATACAAAATGATAATGTATTCCATTTGAAAAATAATCTACAAACAAAAATAAGTCGAATAACGTTATTAAGTCAAAGGCGTATCTAGGTAGACAACCTGATGCAACATGACAGGACCAGGAGCAACACACCTAATTTGGTTTCAGCACTAAATATACAGATATAAGAGTATATTCTAGAAAGGTGTAATTCTGACGTCACTAACACTGACCTTTCAAATCGGCAAATATATTCAAAATAAGTTAAATTGATACATGCGTTTCTCCAATACGGTGACGTATATCACATGAGACGTTGAGGAATACAAGAAGGACCCCATCGACTTGACGCAGATTAGAATAGACGGGTCCTCCTTGGTATAGAGTGTGATATTTTCTTACCAAATTTTTTACCATATTAAAGAAATATGCCGAAAGTAAAGAGAAGTAGAAAGCCGCCACCGGATGGTTGGGAGCTCATCGAGCCGACTCTGGACGAGCTGGACCAGAAAATGAGAGAAGGTTAGCCTAGTTAGCTAGCTATAGATAGCAGAGCGGTTCCTCTGTTCCACAATAACAAAAAGGCTCTCGCCGTAAACAGCACGACACCACATCGTACTATAATTCTCCATCCCTTTGGAATGTAGCATTCATGCACCTCGGTTATTTATTCGAGTGTAAATGTACAGTTGACATTTAAATATTTTCTCCAGCCGAAACTGAACCTCACGAGGGCAAGCGTAAAGTGGAATCGCTATGGCCGATCTTCAGGCTGCACCACCAGCGAAGCCGCTACATCTTCGACCTCTTTTACAAAAGAAAGGCCATCAGCAGAGGTATTGATGATGGGAAACAATCTTGCATGTACTACCTGGTGTGTAAATATATACATATATATATGTGTATGTGTGTGTATTTACAATTGCTATCGACAACTTCAATGTCCAAAGCGCTTGTCTCTTTCTCTTTTTGTGCTTTCAGAGCTATATGACTACTGCATTAAGGAGGGCTATGCAGACAAAAACCTGATTGCCAAATGGAAGAAGCAGGGCTATGAGAATCTTTGCTGCCTTCGCTGCATTCAGACACGAGACACCAACTTTGGAACCAACTGCATCTGCAGAGTCCCCAAGAGCAAGCTGGAAGTGGTGAGTTAGGGGCATTCTGCAGAGAAGGGAGACTGGAGTTGGTCACGGTTTGGAATGGAAGGGAGAAAACACGACAACTGCGGATATTGCTATATATTTATTTTTACGACGTAGTGAAGGCGGCACTCGTGTGTTGCTTTGGCGGCTGCCTTAACTGAAAGGTGCTGCGGGACACCATATTTTCAACCTTTCAAAACTTTTTGTAGAAAATTATTTTCAAACCTTTTAGAAACCTTTTTGCTACAGCACACCAAGAAGTGTTAACCCCACCATGAAACAAGCAAGAAAATGGTGTATTCTATTGTGTATGTATTCACATTAAATGTTGACATGGAATTGAACCCCACAACTGTATGGATTAGTTAATGGCAAAATGCAAAAACACAATATACATTTTGGGACGGTTCATTTTGCACTTCGGTACGGTACTGGGACAGTGAGGACAAAAGTTAGTTGAGAGCACTGATGGCTGGACTAGGCCCCATTAGGAGACATCTTTACTAAAACATCTTGTCATCAGGTTCAAACCTCATGCCTTGTGAAAATCACAAGATTTTCACATCAAAATGTGATTTTAAATGTATTTTCTCCCCTTGCTTACAGGGAAGAATCATTGAGTGCACCCACTGTGGCTGTCGAGGGTGTTCTGGGTGAATCCGTGTGCAGCCTGCCCTTCCACAGGGACATCAGGGCTCATCCAGCTTCAACCTGTGTGCTTGACAACCCCAGTGGCCTGGCCTAGAAACATCCATGCCACAGTCCCCAAATCAACCTTCAACCTCCAGTGCACTTCTGCTGGTCTGAGAGAGCAGGGCAGGGACAACCAACATGGCTGCTGGAACCATTTGAAGGCCAAGTGGCCATGTTGGTTGAACCTGTGATATCTTAGATCTCTGTAAGTGTAGGAATTAGGGCTTGGGTTTTTGGTTGATTTGGGACTAGATTTGATCTTTTTCACTTAGTTTTACCCCTGAATTGTCCTCAAAGCTGAAGGACTGGGATGATTGAGAACCACCTTGCATCTAAAATTTGCTCAGGGTGTCACTTACACCTAATTCTTTAATTTCTGCAAAACAGGGGTGTTGTGCGCCTGAGAGAGTGTTGGGGTTGTCTGTTTGCAGAGTACCATTCCAGTTGTTTTGTGCTCATTACGGTCAGAAGTGCTATTGTATCTCATTTCATATACTGAGGGGAAGGGGGGGGTGTTTTTTCATGTCATTGTTTTGAACCTGATGACGTTTTTCCTTGTACTTGATCATTTTAAATAAAGTGGTTCTGGTTTACCAGTTCTTTTAATTCTCATTGTATCTGCCACTGGTTCATTGTCTATTGGGGGGGGGTGTAATGTTTACAAATTTACTGTGGAACTCCTGAGCTTGTTCGCTGCCATAAGTAAGATAGCGATGCTGGGAAATCTACATCCCGGGTGTACTGAACTAAATGTCAAATCGTAATTTTCTTCCAAAGAGATTGGAGGACGATAAGGCGTGCTAGTAGAGGTCAGAGAATTTCGAGCGGATTCTCGTCCAAGACAAAAGCTCAAGAAAATGTTATTGTCAAGTGACCATAATCCATAGTTATTGGATTAAAATGTAACCATTCAATACGAATATTTCCGAATACAATTACTTATTAGGGGGAAAGTATAAATAGGATTGTATCGTGCTATTGGGATTGATTGCATTTGCCTTCCCAAAGGTTGAAGTTCAACCGCGCCTGCGCGCATTCTGGAGGTTGCTAATTCAAGAAACATAATAGACTAGTAGCTACAAGTTACCGAACAAACACGTTTTAGTCAGGCAATGAATCCTGTGTTTTGTTAGCTTGCAAAGTGTATTACTGTAACGTCTCGTATGAGCAGTAGCTCAGTTGATTTTCTATGTTTGGCTAAGCCGCTGGCTGAAATTACGGATAGCGAGGCATCGTTGTAGCTCAGATAGTTAGCCTAGCTAGCTAGCTAGCTTATTTTTCTATATCACTTTGAGCCCCAACCACATAGTAAACATGCAAGACCTTCTAGCCACTGTAGATCATATTAAGTTTGATCTAGAGATCGCTGTGGAGCAACAGCTTGGTGCCCAGCCGTTACCGTTCCCTGGAATGGACAGTAAGTCTCTCGTCTTGTTACTTAGTAACACATGCATGTTGGCACAGCATGCCATTTCAAACCGAGCATCTACTGCATCAAACATCACAGGCCAGTGAATCTAATTCAACACGGCTAACAAAATTAATATAATTATAGCTATTCGAGTTCCCTAGCTTATATTTTCTTTTTAGGCTTGCCTTTCTTTAATTCTTTCCAAGCGTTCCAATATTGTGCTGTACGTTTCCAGAGTCTGGAGCTGCTGTCTGTGAGTTCTTCATGAGAGCAGCCTGCGTGAAAGGTAAAGTTTCAGAAGTAATTACAAGACAAACGACCGCTTCCTCTGTTAAACCTCTGTCCGGAGCCCCGATGAACTCCTCTGCCTCGCAGTACCACGATCCAGCCAGCTGATTCGTGTATGTGTCCCGTTCGCAGGTGGGATGTGCCCCTTTCGTCACATCAGCGGGGAGAAGACGGTGGTTTGTAAGCACTGGCTCCGAGGCCTGTGCAAGAAAGGAGACCAGTGCGAGTTCCTGCACGAGTACGACATGACCAAGATGCCCGAGTGCTACTTTTACTCCAAGTTCGGTCAGTCACCTCCAGCAGAGATCTGGGGGCTCCCCTTTGTACAACATCTAGAAAAAGTCCCCTTCTAAATGTATAGGGTATAAATTCAACAGTTTGCATTAAATCTGGCTGTTTTAACCAAGATTATTCTGCAAGATGAGTTTCAACTGCATATAAGTTCCCTGTAATAGGCTAACCTGCAGTTTGGCAAATTCCCCATGTATTCCCATCAATTCTCTTGGAAAGTTTCCAACATTGCATTACCCTGTTTCTAATGCACACCAACACAGCACTTCAGTATCAGCCAGATGGGGGTTCCTAGTTCCCCGTCCTTATCTCCTGTCTGTCTCTGGGGCTGGGTCCTCCAGGTGAATGCAGTAACAAGGAGTGTCCGTTCCTGCACATTGATCCAGAGTCCAAGATCAAGGACTGCCCCTGGTACGACCGAGGGTTCTGCAAACACGGTATGTCCCATGAACAAGCTGACACCATGACACCTGTCACACACACACACTGACCTACACACACACACACTGACCTACACACACACACTGACCTACACACACACACACTGACCTACACACACACACACTGACCTACACACACACACACTGACCTACACACACACACTGACCTACACACGCACACACTGACCTACACACGCACACACTGATCTACACACACACACACTGACCTACACACACTGACCTACACACGCACACACTTCGTTTCATGTTTATCGGTTGATTTCAGCTCGTCTCCTCCTCATTGCTTGGTGTGCTCTCTCCCCCTCTGGACCTTGCTGGGCCCTGCAGGTCCTGACTGCAGGCACAGACACACCAGGAGGGTCATCTGTGGCAACTACCTGGTGGGCTTCTGTCCTGAGGGCAAGTCCTGTAAATTCATGCAGTGAGTTCCACCTCCTCTAACCCACCTCCACTGGGCAGCTGCTCTCAGACAGATGAGAACTGAATGGATCCCAGAGTGAAAATGGCACCCTTATAGCAACAGCAGTGAAAAACAACACAAGGGACTTATCATTGACAAACCTTTATTTGCATCTGCGAAATGAACGTTATGTTGAATGTTGGTGTTCTGAACAGGGCCTCTCTCTCTCTCTCTCTGTGTGTGTGTGTCCAGCCCTCGCTTTGAGCTCCCAGTGGGAGCGTCTGAGCAGCCTCCTCTCCCCCTGCAGAACCAGAACCAGCAGAAGGTAAACAGCTACTCCAGTAACACACACTCTCTTTCTCAGTTCTCTGTTTGCACGCTTCCATTCTCAAGCACTAGCGTCACTGAGCCGTCTCCATGACAACATTGTGTGATCCTTCCCCAGCCTGTGCCGTCGCTCGGCCGCTCATCCCTCTCTCTGATCCAGCTGACCAATCCTGGCACGGGGGGGGGCTACCAGCCGCGGCCTTACAGCATGGGGGGCAACATGCATCACAACAACATGGGGGGGAATAGGGGGCCACGCCCCCTTGACCAGGTCACCTGCTACAAGGTCAGTATGAGCTCTCTCCACCATTCTGTCCCCCTCTCTCTCTCTCTCTCTCCCCCTCTGTCTCTCCCCCTCTCTCTCTCTCCCCCTCTGTCTCTCCCCCTCTCTCTCTCTCCCTCTCTCTCCCCCTCTCTCTGTCTCTCACCCTCTCTGTCTCTCTCTCTCTCTCACAGAGCTTATTCAGATTCTTACATTTAGTCACGTTGCATCATTGAGCCCACCACTCTTCTGTCTCCCTCCCTCTCTGTCTGCAGTGTGGAGAGAAAGGTCACTACGCCAACAAATGCACCAAGGGCCACCTGGCCTTCCTGAGTGGTCAGTAACTCCAGAAGCAGTGTGACTGCCCCACTGCAGGAGGGGAGAGGGGGCTGCTGGTGTTCCTCTGCAGGGTAACCCTCCCCCCACACACACACACACACAGACACAAACACTTCCATGGAGGCAGATTCTCGTGCAGCCTGCAGTGCTCAGTCTGCAGGAGGGACCTGACTCCAGAGAGAGTATCAGATGGGAGGGACGCACGGAGCCAGCAGGCTTTTGGGAATATAAACATGAACCAAATGCCAGTTCCAGCGTAAAGTGATATTTCAGTTGAAAGGTTACAGTTGTGATGTTTGAATGTCTCCTGTCAATAGGACTGAAATGAGATGTAATTCACCCCAATGCTGTATTTTACCATCATACATCTGATACATCTTAAGTCAACATTACTGCCCCTGAAGATCTTTTGATATAGATTCTGCATTGACGCTTAAACCTCTTCCCTCCCACAATGTAAATTAATTAAATAACTTCAATGTACTGATCCTACTGAAACTCAACATCCTTCAATTTTCATTTTGATAGTTCACTTTCCAGTAGACTTAAATATACACTGTTACACCTTCAAGAGCAGAAGCAAGTCCATTGTGCTTGTTTCCATGGGAACTTTCAGCACCTTAGTTTTTTTGGTAACAGTGATTAAATGGTAACATCAGGTAATGTTTTCTACTTATTTTGGTCAAAAGCGAGAGCATGTTCTTGGTTTAACGCAAACTGTCGTTTGGGGGCACTACATTGTTAATCTAAAGAGCTGTCTGACATGGTTAACTGGTGTCACCCCTAACTGTACACCAAGGTGTTCATATCTCACTACCGAATCCCAAAATACCGGACACTTAATATTTATGTAAATAGGTGATTTTTGTAAGCTTTGACATCTGTACTTCTCACTTCTGTAAGCTCAGTCTGTACATAGTGTTTGCGCCTGTGTCTGTTCTGCAACCTTTATGAATTTTATACAACCCTGCCTGAAGTGTTTTAACATCTTGTGAAACGATTGTTAAACCTAAGCGCTGTGCGACATCCTGAACATGATGGAAGCGTGGTGCTGTTGGCGGTAGTGGCCGGATGGACAGAAACGTCTATAAGAATGTAGAAACAGCAAGCTCTTCCAAGTGTGAGGTGTTGCCTTTGTACATTAAATGCCTTCTAATTTTTCTTGGATGTACTTTGTCTTCAAAGCTTTCTCATTTCCACTGGACTGTCAGTCCTCAAGCAATGTGCCCACACACCAGAGACCTGGTCTCAGTGTTAAAGACTGCGTGTACCATAAAACTCATCCTGAACTCAAGTTTAAAGACATCTTCATATACCAATATCTCAAACCACACACACGACTGATCAGTGTCAACATTCAACCAACCACAACGCTGAAGCATAAATTCTTAGAAGTGTTTTTATTTGTCACAATGGTCGTATTGTACAGAGCAGAGCAGGAGACAGGTCCCCCAGTGCTGCTGGGTGGCCAGGGGGCAGAGGGAGGGGGGGCAGGGGACCCTTGAGGTTAAAGGTCACATCAAGGTCTAGTGGTACTTCCTCCACCGGTCGTGCTCTGAGGGAGGTGGAGACAAGAAACTGTAAAATTAGAGATTCTCTGCGTGATTCAAGAGAAAAGCAGTGATTAAAAAGGTTCACCCTGGAGAACTGCAGGAAGCACTACCACCCTTAGTTACAAACTGTTCCAGTTGAACCACACTTACTGATGTGGTCATACTCCCAGAGGTAACTGAGGGCCACATAGCCAACCAGCAGCATGGCCACACCACCAACACCTCCTTTCTTCACATTGATGTACTTGTTGTAGTATCTGTCATGGCCTGGGAGAGGAAAACACGTTCAACGACTTTTCTAAACCGTTGGAACGTTTTTGCATAGGTTGAATACGTGCAGATCATCGTAGGTTCAGCAATGTATTTTTGCGGTTGTTTAAATGGCCTAGTGTGTCTTACTAATACGGAGGTAGGTTCTCACCCCTGCGGACGGATGCGAGGAGACCGTTGGGGGTGAAGTCCCTTGTGCCCAACCAGGATCCCAGCTCGTTTATCTTCACCTCCATCAGCCGCTTCTCGGCCACGGGAACTAGGAGCCCAGCAACAAATCACTATTATTAAATGAAGGCTGACCCAGTCGTGCTTCCATGAAATGGTACGTAACGGTCTCAGTTGAGTGTGCAATAGATCGTTACACGTCGAACACGTCTGCATACACCAACGCTGAATGTGTTTGCAACTTAGATGTCCGCATGTACAAACAAGCGACTTAACGCTAAATCAGACCAGCAAACGACGTGGTTCGGATTTGTAGCAAACGGAATTGGTAGCCTACTGTTCAGCTGACTTGAAAAGTTAGCTCGTTAGGAGTAAAATATACGTTCATAAATAAAAACCCACACACAAACGAACATTAATTTGTAT
>NC_140377.1:797500-865000 GCF_054491055.1 Hypomesus nipponensis | reverse complement strand
GTGAATACATAGTCACATTGATTTGAAAGGAAGATTCGTGGATGAATTTTTATTTTGTATATTTAATTCCTGCATTTCTTTTGTATTTCTTCACATTGGCTATAATTCAATCGAAAGCATCCCTGCTTTCGCTGCTTTTTTTTATAGGTTATTCTGTTATTTACCTGACATAACGAGTCATTGTTCAATGTTTCATTTCAATTACGGCAACGAGCATCCTTTCCGTTCAGATTGACGCTCAGGCTATGAACGCCGCCCCACGGTTAGAACCGGAAGTTATATCCAGCTGTATATCCACCCGTGATAACAGGCTTGTTTTGATACAATGACTGATACGACTCAGTGGACGTGTCTGGTCAGTGTAGCTCGGTCTCTCTGGTGGCTACGTGCTGGCCTGGGCCTAGACACTGTCTGTTTATCTGCGATCTAACACAGTGATGTGTCATTTTGCTCCACAGTCACCAGAACAGGGAGATTTTCAGTCCATCTTTGTTATGCGTCGGTTAGTGAGCTCAGCTGTTTGAACAGGTGTGTTACTGTGGTCCTGATTACATATTTGTTCAGAAAAACAGAAAGAGATAGAGGATACTAGCGTCTGCGAAATGACTAAATGTGTGTGAGAGAGAGAGTGCGTGCCTGTGTGTGTAGGGCGTTGGGGTGGGGGTGCAATAGGCAATTATAAGAACACACACACATTCTTAACAAAACACTAGCATTCACGACAGAGCTTGAAATGGACCCAACATACAAGATGACACAGTAGCTGATGGAGTACCAAAAATTGTTATAGTTCTTGTATCTGAAAACATTGTTAGGAAATTAAATTTAACCTCTCTGTCATTCATTCAGGAAGCCTACTATTCTTCAGTTTGCCTCAAACATATTGATGTGCATATGTCACACACACACACACACGCACACACACACACACACACACACACACACACACACACACCCACACACACACCCACACACACACACACACGCACACACACACACACACACACACACACAGACAGACACACAGACACAGCTTGTCAGCTTCTGACTGGTGGAGAGCATGACAGCTCTCCAGTCATGAATGCACTCCCTCTACACCTGATGATATTGTTGCATTCTCTCTGTTTCTCTCTCAGCCCAAGGTCTCCTGCACCTCCACTCCTCTGCTGGAGCCAAAGTGTGTGTGTGTGTGTGTGAGCGCATGTGTGAATGTATGTGTTGTATTCCGTGTATGTTCAATGTGTAGCGTGAGTGCTCCTGTGTGTTGACTGGAGTGTGTGTGTCTCAGGTCTAGAGCTTTGGAGAGTGTGTGTGTGCGAGAGACAGAAAGTGTGTGTTTACGTTGTGGTGATGGGTTCAGTGGGGGCAGAGCGTCGAAGGCCCAGTCCGGCCCAGACTCCAGAGGAGAGGGAGGGATGGAGGGATGCAGGCAGGGAGGGATGGAGGGAGGGCAGAGAGAGCAGCGTGGTCCAGAGCTACAGCTTCGACTCCTACCAGCTGGAGGATGAGGACATCAGCAAGGATGCCCCGGAGAGAGGCGTGCTGGCTCTGTCCGAACCAGGTCAGTGTGTGAGCATGTGTGTGTGTGTGTTAAACAGAGACTTTGGTGTCTAAATTACACAGGTAGTAATCGTGTTAACAGAATTGTTGCCTGGTTACATGGGTCACACTGGCCAGCTAAATGAAATCAAAGACCACATACACAAGAACGAGGATATTTCTCTCCCGCTCTCTCCCCCTCTTAATCTCTCTCTTTCTCTCTCCCACCTTGTCTCCCTCTCTTAATCTCTCTCTTTCTCTCTCCCACCTTGTCTCCCTCTCTTTCTCTATTTCCCTTTCTTATTACCCTCGTTTATCTCCCTCTTTCTCCTTCATTTCTTTCTCTTTCTTTCTAGGACCAGAGAAAGTCCTAGAAACATTATATTGATAATGAGGTTCTATTCTAGTTCTATTATTAGTTGGCTGCATGCACACATACACACACAAACACACATGCACATACACACATGCACACATACACACACAAACACACATGCACATACACACATACACACACAAACACACATGGTTGTTTCTATGTTTTTCTTTTCTTTTTTTCTGTCTTTTTCTCCTTTCCTCAAGGCCTTACAAGGCCTTACAAGGCCTCAATATCCTTCAGCTCCTGACCTATAACCTCCCCTGCTTCCTCCCCTCGTCTCCTTCTCCCTCATCAGCCTTTGAAGAACCCATCCCTGACGACCGTTACCATGGTATCTACTTTGCGATGCTATTGGCTGGTGTGGGCTTCCTGCTTCCTTATAATAGCTTCATCACTGATGTGGACTACCTCCACCACAAGTTTCAAGGTACCCTCACACTCATACAAACACACACAAATACACACACACACCTACTCACACACATTCATATAAACAGATATGCACACACACCTACTCACACACATTCATATAAACAGATATGCACACACACCTACTCACACACATTCATATAAACAGATATGCACACACACCTACTTACACACATTCATATAAACAGATATGCACACACAAATGCACACAAAGACAGGCACATGCACAAACTCCAGGTTCTGTCTGTCTTCCAGGAACCTCCATAGTGTTTGACATGAACCTGACCTACATCATGGTGGCTCTGGTAGCTGTGATTCTCAACAACGTTCTGGTGGAGAGGCTTAGCTTACACACCAGGATCACCGTGGGTGAGTCACACACACACACACACACAATCAGTGTTTGTATAGCTTCACCACTTACAGGTGTGATTCATTTCTCCATTCCTTCTCTAATCTCTCTGTTCACTCCACATATCTCTCTCTCTCTCTCTCTCTCTCTCTCTCTCTCTCTCTCTCTCTCTCTCTCTCTCTCTCTCTCTCTCTCTCTCTCTCTCTCTCTTTCTCTCCAGGGTATATTTTGGCTCTTGGGCCTCTTGTGTTTATCAGTGTGTTTGATGTGTGGCTGGAGAAGTTTACCAACAGACAGGCGTACACTTTAAACCTCATATCAGTTGGAGTGGTGGCCTTTGGATGTACAGGTACCTCACACTCAAACACACACTCACACACTCACACACTCACACACTCACACAGTACTGTGATACTTGTGTTTTCCTGCCCACAGTGCAACAGTCCAGTTTCTATGGTTACATGGGGATGCTTCCTAAAAGATACACACAGGGAGTGATGACTGGAGAGAGTAAGAACACACACACACACACACACAGACAAACACACACAGACAAACACAGACACACACACAGACACACACACACAGACAAACACACAGACACACACACAGACACACATGCGTCTATAGCTGGTGAGATGGTGTGTGTGTGTGTTTCAGGTACAGCAGGAGTGATCATCTCTCTGTCCCGGATCTTCACCAAGCTGCTGATCAAAGACGAGAGGAGGAACACCCTCATCTTCTTCCTCATCTCCATCGCCATGGAGATGCTCTGTTTCCTACTGCACCTGCTGGTGCGGAACACACGGTTTGTGCGCTACTACACCGGCCACGCCCCCAGGGGGTCCGGCCATGGGAAAGGTCATGACCCCCGCGACCCCGGGACAGGATACAGGGTGCATCATGATGTGACCTCGGAGGAAGTAAGATTTGTAAGTCAGTGCGAGACTAGCTTGTGCTTGTATGTGCGTTTATATATATATGTATGTATGTAGATGTTTGTCTTGTATGTGAGAGATAGGTTTATTTGTATGATAGATTACTACCGTTGACAGAGATACCGTCTACCGTTGCTTTGGGAATATGAACAATTGTTGTTTTCATGCCAATAAAGCCCTTTGAACTGAACTGAACTGAGAGAGAGAGAGAGAGAGGGAGAGAGAAAGACAAAGAGAGAGAGAGAGAGAGAGAGAGAGAGAGAGAGAGAGAGGGAGAGAGAGAGAGAGAGAGAGAGAGACAGAGAGACAGAGAGAGAGAGAGAGAGAGAGAGAGAGAGAGAGAGAGAGAGAGAGAGAGAGAGAGAGAGAGAGAGAGAGAGAAGAGAAGTGATGCTCACAGATATGAACAGGGTAGAACGTGAGGAAGTGACAGGGACAGGGACAGGGACAGGGACAGGGACAGGGACAGGGACAGTGACAGGGACAGGGACAGGGACAGGGACAGGGACAGTGACAGTGACAGTGACAGGGACAGGGACAGGGACAGGGACAGGGACAGGGACAGGGACAGGGACAGGGACAGGGACGTGAGTGGACTTGTTCTTGTGGTAGTCTGAAAGTGGAGGAGAGGGGCTGGAATAGTTCTAATTATCTACTGTTTTAGATCCACCTCAGAGAACCGAGTAAAAGCCTGGGAGATGTGTTGTGTATGTGTGTGTGTGTGTGCGTGTGTATGTGTGTGTGTTCGCATGTGTGTGTGTATGTGTGTGTGTGTGTGCGTGTGTATGTGTGTGTGTTCGCATGTGTGTGTGTATGTGTGTGTGTTCGCATGTGTGTGTGTATGTGTGTGTGTTTGCATGTGTGTGTGTGTATGTGTGTGTGTGTGTTTGCATGTGTGTGTTTGCATGTGTGTGTGTATGTGTGTGTGTTCCCATGTGTGTGCGTGTATGTGTGTGTGTTCGCATGTGTGTGTGTGTGTGTTCGCATGTGTGTGTGTGTGTGTGTGTGTGTATGTGTGTGTGTTCGCATGTGTGTGTGTGTGTATGTGTGTGTGTTCGCATGTGTGTGTGTATGTGTGTGTGTTCGCATGTGTGTGTGTATGTGTGTGTGTTTGCATGTGTGTGTGTGTATGTGTGTGTGTGTGTTCGCATGTGTGTGTTTGCATGTGTGTGTGTGTTCCCATGTGTGTGCGTGTGTGCGTGTGTATGTGTGTGTGTTCGCATGTGTGTGTGTATGTGTGTGTGTTCGCATGTGTGTGTGTATGTGTGTGTGTTTGCATGTGTGTGTGTGTATGTGTGTGTGTGTGTTCGCATGTGTGTGTTTGCATGTGTGTGTGTATGTGTGTGTGTTCCCATGTGTGTGCGTGTATGTGTGTGTGTTCGCATGTGTGTGTGTGTGTGTTCGCATGTGTGTGTGTGTGTGTGTGTGTGTATGTGTGTGTGTTCGCATGTGTGTGTGTGTGTATGTGTGTGTGTTCGCATGTGTGTGTGTGTGTGTGTATGTGTGTGTGTTCGCATGTGTGTGTGTGTGTGTGTGTGTGTATGTGTGTGTGTTCGCATGTGTGTGTGTGTGTGTTTTTTGTTCCTTTCTGTCTGGAAGCTGACTCAGGGAGTTCTTTGTTCTCGTTGTCATGGGAAACTAGCACTGGGTTTTATATTATGGGATAATCAAATAGAGTGGTTCCCTTTGGCCCCGAACCATTTCTAATCAACTAATGGACCTGTGTGTGTGTGTGTGTGTGTCTATTTTATTACTGGACCCCTGGATTATTGCCATATGCATCCCGATGACTGTGTCCCTACATCCTCTAACAAGGTTAGACCTGCAGCAACACACAGCAGAGACCCAGGGGCTGCATGAGAGTGTGTGTGTGTAACCTGTGTGTGTGTGTAACCTGTGTGTGTGGCCAGCAGGCTTCATAAGCATGGCTGTGATGTCTGCAGCAGAATATTTCAACCCGGCGGCCATGTTGGAACTCAGAATGTCTAGTCACTGAGAAGGGAGATGAATGTGTGGAGCTGGGTACTTGAGATGTTGTTGTTCATCCTATCTGGTAGGTGAGATGTTGTTACTTTGCACTGTGCCCAAGCACCAATATACTGTTATGGCTATGCACCTCTCCCTCTCTCTCTCTCTCTCTCTCTCTCTCTCTCTCTCTCTCTCTCTCTCTCTCTCTCTCTCTCTCTCTCTCTCTCTCTGTCTCTGTCTCTCTCCCTCTCTCCCTCTCTCTCTCTGTCTCTCTGTCTCTCGCTCCTCAGGGGAACGGTGCTGTAGGCGTGTCTGATGATGTCACTGATGAGTTTGCTGGAGGGACGTACGTCCGCTTCGGTGTTCCCAAAGTCCAGAAGAGCTGGCCTGGCCTCAGAGGTCTGTCTGTCTCTGTCTGTCTCTGTCTCTGTCTGTCTGTCTGTATCTCTCTCTGTCTCTGTCTGTCTCTGTCTGTCTGTTCATCTCTGTCTCTCTGTCTCTCTGTCTCTCTCTCTCTCTCTCTCTCTCTCTCTCTCTCTCTCTCTCTCTCTCTCTCTCTCTCTCTCTCTCTCTGTCCCTCTCTCTCTGTCTCTCTCTCTCTCTCTGTCTCTCTCTCTCTCTCTGTCCCTCTCTCTCTCTCTGTCTCTCTCTCTCTGTCCACAGTTTCACTTGGTTATTTATCATTTATCTATTGCTCTTGTTTCTGTATTCTCTATTCATTTAAATGACGATAGTTTCAGCAGCCTTCCTGAGTGTCTCTGTCTCTCTCTGACTGTCTCTCCATCCTGTTTCCTCTCTCTTATCTCTCTCTTTCTCTCCCTCTCGCCCTCTCTCTCCTGGTCTTTCTTTCTCCTGGTCTTTCTCTCTCCTGGTCTTTCTCTCTCCTGGTCTTTTTCTCTCCTGGTCTCTCTCAGATATGATCCTGCACAGGTACGTGGTGGCCCGTGTCATCTGGGCCTACATGCTGTCTATAGCGGTGACCTACAGCATCACTCTGTGTCTGTTCCCTGGCCTGGAGTCTGAGATACGTAACCCCACTTTAGGAGAGTGGCTCCCCATACTCATCATGGCTACTTTCAACATGGCTGACTTCGTAGGCAAGGTGAGACAGCAGCTGCATCCCAGGGAGGGTCTCAGTCTTCCTCTGTCCTCCTTCATCTCCTCACCCTCATCCTCTTCTGCTCTTACATCCTTTTTCCTCCAGCTGAGTGTCCGAGGTGAGGTGCTGTCGCCATGCTAAGCCATGTCTGCCCTTTCTCGCTCTCCCTCTTTCCTCCTCTCTTTTCTCCTCTCTCCTCTTTCCCCCTCCCCTTTCCCCCCTCCCTCCTCTCTCCCTCTCCAGATCCTAGCAGCGCTGCCGTATGATTGGCCGGGCTTGCGTCTTCTGCTGTTCTCCTGCCTCCGGGTGGTGTTCATCCCCCTGTTTGTCATGTGTGTGTACCCGGCTTCGGCCCCCGCCCTGGGACACCCCGCCTGGCCCTGCCTCTTCTCCATGCTCATGGGGGTCACCAACGGATACTTTGGCTCCGTGCCCATGATCCAGGCCGCAGGGAAGGTCCCTCCTGACCAGAGGGAGCTGGCGGGTAAGAGAGCGAGAGGGAGGGACATGGAGAGATGTGAGGAGGGAGATGAGGTGGGACAGGATAGGAGAGATGAGATACTGAAGTCAATGTCATATTGCATGCAATGTTTTTGTGTATTAGTAATTTTATGAATAATTTCTTTCCACCAACTATTCTCCTCTTCTATCTCTCCTCTCCCCTCTCCCCCTCCATCTCTCCCCTGCTTCCCCCCCCCCTCCCTGCTCCCTCCTCCCTCTCCCCTGCTTCCCTCCCCCTCCCTGCTCTCTCCTGTCTCTCTCAGGGAACACCATGACTGTCTCCTACATGATTGGTCTCATGCTGGGTTCCTCAGTAGCATACGCAGCCTACAGGTTTACTGCTGGTGCCCCAGGAGCTGGTGCCTTCACACACTCCCTCACCAACTACACCAGAGGAACCTGAACACACACACACTCTCTTACACACACACTCTCTCTCTCACACACACACACACACACTCTCTCACACACAAACACACACACACACACACACTACACAAAAGGAAACTGAACACGCACACAAAGACAGCACCATGGGCCCTAAGCAGACAGGAAACTCCACCTCATCACTCCACCAATCACAGCACAGCTTGAGAACCATGTGTCCAATAGAAAAACCTTTAACCAAGCCCAGCCACGGGAAGAAAGCGACCAGTCCTGCTGCAGCTGCTGTGTATCTTCCACACTGTGAACTCTTATACACACACACACACACACACTGACAGCCTAGCTGTGGTGTACAGCCTACCAGCTTCTCCATCATCCTCCTGCCTCATCTGCCTCAACCTGCCTTCTCCGTCATCCACCTGCCTCAGCTGCCTCAACCTGCCTTCTCCATCATCTTCCTGCCTCATCTGCCTCAACCTGCCTTCTCCATCATCCTCCTGCCTCATCTGCCTCAACCTGCCTTCTCCATCATCCTCCTGCCTCATCTGCCTCAACCGGCCTGCCTCAGGGTCACTTCCTGTCTGAACCACTCTACTCTGTTACTGCAGTGTACAGTACATAGCCTGTGTACCTACACTGTGGGCTGCTGGTGTTGGTGTAAAGACCAGCTCTGTCAGGGACCATGAGAGGTGGTATCGAGGGTGAGAGCTCCCTGAGAAGGACAGCCCTCCATGTTTGCAGTGTCACTTCCTGTTTCTTCTGTGACATCATACTGGTGTTTTCCCTCCCAGTAACCTACAGCTACTTCCCTCCATTCTACGGCTGCTTTCACCTCCTCGCTCCATTCATGGGCCTGGGGGGGGGCTTGGAGTGGAAATCGTGCCATATGTCTGTACACCTAGAACCCAGAGTTGCAAATGTATAGTTGTGAATGTAAAAACAAATTAAAGGTTTATATCATTAAAATGTTTAAGACAAGCAGACTAAAGACTACACCTCAGACTAGACCTACCTCCAGACCTAGGATTGGGCCTGTGACCTGAGTCCGAGTGTTGTTTGTTCTTTGTAAATACCCTCATCCTTCACACCCTGCACCTTGGAAGACACACTTGTTTTCTCCACTGTGGAAAGGTTCTGAGTAAGTACACATGAATGCCTTTTCAGTCATGACACTGAAGTGGTGTACAGACCCATACATAAGACTCTCATTTAGGACATTAACTGTTTCATGACTGCATGATGAACAGGATGCTGTGTGGGACTTGACCTCATTCTGTATACGACATGTTATCCTGTTACCCTGTTACACTGCCTAGTGTGCTTTTCTGTACATCTTCTACTCTCTTTCTGTGGCCTTCTTGCTGTCTGTATCTATATCTCTCCATCACTTTCTCTTCCTGTCTCTCTCTTTATCTTTTTGCATCTCTCCGTTTCTCTGACGTTTGTTTCAGTCTCTGTGAGGTTATTCCTTGTCGGCATTTGAAAGGGGAACATTGTTTACTGTGTCCATTAATATATTAAGATATAGATATTTTATACTGACTGCAGTATTCTAATTAATCTGGAATTGTGTTGTGAATACCTTTTGCAAGCTTTTGTACAGTATAGATGTTACTGACTGTCTAAGACATGAAATAGAAAAGACAGTGATTGTTAGATGATTCTTTACACTGGTAAATGAGGAACTGAGAGAAGTGAAGTCAATATGTGTCCTGTACCTGGAGTTCACTGCTCATACAGTGAGTCTGTCACTGTGTCACTGTGTCACTGTTAATACACTCAATACAGTGAAAACGAATCATTCTAAAAGCACTGCTTTTTCACCTTGCTTAAGTTGAGAAATGTGATTGGATATCAGCTCTCTGATAGATCCCGGGTCTCCCTTAAAAGAGAGGGGATCCAGTAGATCACTCTGTCGAGACTGAGTTCTGTCATTATCAGCTACTGTTAATAAAGAGATCTTTTATATTCGACTCCAAACTGATGCGCCCATTGCAACACTAGAAGAAGCCCTAACTGGAAGGGGCTGACCAGACACAACTGTAGTGTGGGCATGTGTCCAGCAGGGGGCACAGTATCGCTGTGAAAGACAAGCAGACGGACCCAATCAAAGGAAATAAAGAAGGTTTAGCTTGATTTTAAAAACGGTTTCGTATTCGTATTCCTCCCAGCGCTCTAGCGGAGCATCGGGAGAGCACGTCATTAACGCCTCTTAACAGACTTTTAACGCAGACATACTTAACATAGAATAGGGTTGAGCTGTTATTAAAATAATGGGCTCGTCGTGTCCGTTCTGTTTCCTCCTCTTTCCTACACTTGTGTAAAATCACCAGGACAGGGAAAAGCAGGTTTCCCTGATGTGGACGTATAGGTTTGACGCAGCCCAGGTTCACTCTCTAAAAGACACAGGGAAGTGACCTTGAAACTGTGTGTAGCCTATATATGTCATCTGTGTATGTGTGTGTGTTGGGGGCGTCAACCTGGGAAAGCTAATTTTGGGTGTAGCTGCAGGGCATAGTCTCTGGTGTGTGATAGAGAGGCTGATCATTACTCACTCTGCTCCACATAGGGAGAACATGGAGGGTCAGAAGGAGATAGAAGGAGAGGGAGAGGCAGGGGGGATGGAGGACAGTAAAACAGGAGAGAAGTGGGTGAAAGACAGCGAGGGAGGTGAAGAAATGGGGATGGAGAAAGAGAGAGAGAGAGAGAGAGAGAGAGAGAGAGCGAGAGAGAGAGAGATGTGTTAGAGTGTTAAAGATAAAATCGTGTGGTGGTTGTTGTCTTTGCTTCTCCACCAGGTGGCGATCTTGGGTCAAAGTCCATCTAACTCCTGCCCTTCCTCCTCCTCCCTTCCTCCTCCCCCCTCTCCCCCCCCCCCTCCCCCCCCCCCTCCCTCCCCCCTCCAATCTTTCTTATCCTCGTTCAGGTCAGCAGTTCTGATGATCATGAGCTTATGTTCTCTGATTGTCAGAAACTGTGTCACAACTGTGTGTGTGTGTGTGAGAGAGAAAGAGAGAGAGAGAGAGAGAGAGAGAGAGAGAGAGAGAGAGAGAGAGAGAGTGAGAGAGAGAGAGAGGGAGAGAGGGAGGGAGGGAGAGGGAGAGATAGAGAGAAAGAGAGAGAGAGGGGGAGAGAGAGAGAGAGAGAGAGAGAGAGAGAGAGAGAGAGAGAGAGAGAGAGAGAGAGAGAGAAAGAGAGAGAGGACAGTGTGTAGTTTCACAGTGTTTCACTTTCTGTACCACATCAGTGAACATCCCTGAAATGAAAAGACTGTGATGTATCATTCAGTGTGTTGTCAGCATGAATAATATATGGCTAATTGATATGCACTGGGTATTCTGATACACACCTTATGCTAGCAGAGGGATATCTCTAAGCTAATATTTGTCAGATGGATTGTCATTCTGCATACTAACTTCAGGTGTAGTACAAGACACACAGGAGAGTCTGAAAGTACAAGGACGAGCGAGCGGAAGAAAGGTGAGAGAGGGAGATATAACAGAGAGAGATTAACAGAGAGACAGAGAGAGAGAGAGAGAGAGAGAGAGAGAGAGAGAGAGAGAGAGAGAGAGAGACAGAGAGAGAGAGAGAGAGAGAGAGAGAGAGAGAGAGAGAGAGAGAGAGAGAGAGAGAGAGAGAGAGAGACAGAGAGAGAGACAGAGAGAGAGAGAGAGAGAGAGAGAGAGAGAGAGAGAGAGAGAGAGAGAGAGAGAGAGAGAGAGAGATAAAAGGATCTGGAAATAGAAAGGAACCCATCCAGTCCCCCTATTCTTCTGCTGCTGCTTCCTCTGCAGACAAACACAGACCGGCTGCAGATCCTAGTCTGAAGACAAGTTCAAACGCCCCCTCACACAAGACACCTATCACCCGGGCAACACGAGTCCTGTGGTGAGTGAGAGTGTCACCTCTGTGTGTCTCCTGCCTTTATATCCCCACACAGCTGGGAGATAGCAACAGGAGAAGTGGGTGTATTCAACATTAATGAACTAAGATCTCTCTTTCACACATGCAGAAAAAAATCACACACACAGAAAACACACACACCTCCCTCACAATTCTCTCGTCACTCTGCTCTCAGTGTTCAGTGCAAACTCTCCTCACTGCCAATGAGAGCTCTGCTGCCTTGACTTCAACCAATCAGATGAGCATGTGCTGACACACCCACTGAGGGCTGTGCGCTGTGATGGAGGGGCTGTGGGTGGGTGTGTGCTTACTTGCGTACGTCGGTATTGGTATACGTATGTGTGTGGCAGCATTCACTCTATCTACATGAACATCAGAGGGCCGTGTAAAGTGTCTGCCTCATGTTCTGCTGATGGTGGTTTTTCAGTGGACCAGAGTTCCTCTACCCTGGTGGACTCTCAGTGTCAAACTGGAGCACACTCACCAAGGTCACATCGCAAAGGACTCACACAGTTTAGTTCCCTCCAAATCACACAAACTGAAGCAGTTAAATCTTTGTAGTCAAATCATTGTCCTGGAAACAAAAAATAGGCCCATCTCTCTCATCTGTTTGTGTTCAGTACTCCCCATAGCAGCCTTCTGCACGACACACCTCACCTCTCACCCTCCCCTCCTCACCCCTCCTCACCTCTCCTCCTCACCTCTCCTCCTCACCTCTCCTCCTCACCCCTCCTCACCTCTCCTCCTCACCCCTCCTCACCTCTCCTCCTCACCCCTCCTCACCTCTCCTCCTCACCCCTCCTCACCTCTCCTCCTCACCTCTCCTCCTCACCTCTCCTCCTCACCTCTCCTCCTCACCCCTCCTCACCTCTCCTCCTCACCTCTCCTCACCTCTCCTCCTCACCTCTCCTCCTCACCCCTCCTCACCTCTCCTCCTCACCTCTCCTCACCTATCCTTTCACATCTCACCCTTCCTTCTTTCACCCCCTCTGGCTTTCTTTATATCCTCTCCTCCCTCTCCTCTTTTACCCCTTTCCTCTCCTCTGTTCTCCAGTTCCCCTTTCTCCTCTCCTCTCCCCTCCCACCACCCCTCCCCCCACCCCTCCCCCCATGCGTCACTGTGGTTGGTGTTGATTGACAGGTACCTCATGGGGCGGGTAGATGGAAGATGTTGATGTCAGTCATCTGAGTGGCGTGTTTGTTCCATCAAGGGGTCAGGGTGAGGGGTGGGGGAAGCAGGCCTGTGTGTGTGTGTGTGTGTGTGTGTGCGTGTGTGTGTGTGTGTGTGTGTGGAGTGCAGTGAGGGGATGTGAATCGCCACACCATACCCTCACATCAATCATTCATAAATATATTTTTCTCCCCTGGCTACCAAGCGTGTCCAGCTGTGAACTGACCGACTGAATGTGTTCAAACAATGTAGAATAGCCCTTATTCTCACCCAGTCAGAATTCTGTCTGATAATAAGAATGATGAATATGTGCAAGGAAAAATGTGCCTGCTGCTCCTGTCTGAGTATGTGCGTGTGGCAGTTGGTGGTCTACTAAACTTTCTTTACATGGGATTTTTGTAAGTAAATATTACCTAGACATTTCATGTGAACATTTGACCCAAGGAAGAGCACATGTTCAGGTGACTCTGGTTGCCAAATAATTTACTTGATACTTAACTGATAAAGCTCACTGACATAACAAGGACACACTAACAGCTGCATATCAAATTTCTGTGGTTAGCGTGGGTTTATCAAGCGCTAAATATTAGTAGCCCTACTGGAAGAATATCAAATCACAGAACCCTATCTGTAGCTGGCCAAATTGTGTCTTAATGTGGTTTTTAAAAACGACAACAATTACAAACATTCCACCCAGGCACATTTTGTTAATAGCGTGTCAGGTTATAGGAGCATAAACTCTCTCAATGCTATTTTAATAAGGTCCTAGTATACGTGTGGAATTTCAACTATTTGTCGAATGTGTACGTTTTCGCTAGAATTTGCTATTTAAATGTGTGTGCTATTAAATCGCTAATGTCACCGGTGAGCAGCAGCAACCGCCGTAGCGGAGCAGCGTGTGAAGAGTATCTGGACCAGGAGACACGGAATGCCGCTGGCAGGGAGAAACGAAACCGGTGTCTGGCGTAATCTACCTACCCGCAGAGACTCGAGTAATCTTCGTAATTAGTGGCTTTACAGCATGTAATAATTGACAACCTTTACTATACACACACCATAATTATATATATATTATATATAGACTTCAAATATGTTGCCTATCGATATTATTATACAGGCTATTGTAACGTTAAAAACTATTCAATGGTTGGGCATTTCCATTTAGTCTCTGTTGACCTTTTTTGTAGGCTACATGTAGGTAGTAGCCCGGAATCATTAATCAAAGTAGCCATACAAATGCGTAAAAGGCTATTAAGAAATATTAGCCTATCAAAAGAGTTAGTGTGAGTGATCATTGGGGATTTGTAGCCTATTTGTAAACTATAATGCCATGCCATAAATGTAGGTCTGAAGGCTTGTTTTTTATGTTCTTTGTTGGTTTATTATGTTTATTAATGCTTACAGTGTATTTACATTTTCATAGGCCTATTGGTGATACAAATCAATGAATGACATGGGAATCCATAACATAATGACAACACACGCAACAACGTATCATTGCAAAGTATTTGCAAACGTAAGAATTTAATCAACAAAATATTTTACATGAGCTACCCACCTTAGGCCACAACATAGTTGCATTTCATGATGTGCGGAGAAAACAAACTGTAATGACAAGAAACTCTAATCTTCTCGCGCATGAAGGAAAGACAACAAAGGGCCTCATCTCAGTCTGCTGTCTGAGATCCCGGCCTGAACGAGAGGGGACAAAAGCGTTTTCCCCACGGACTCTCCGGGAGCACATCCCTCAGACCCCTGCCTGGTGATTCTCTCCCTGGTCCTGCAAAGGTGCCAGGCGGAGCAAGCAGAGGGGTCAGCGGGGTGAGAGTGTGGAGCGTCCCGGAGAAGATCCTTACTCGTTCGTCCAGTCTGGAGCTCGCAGGATATGCGCATGCACGGTCACTGCGGTGCCAGGTTCGTGCCGCTGTTTGTCCGTCCAGTCGCAAATTGTAGTCTACTTGATCGGTTGTTTTAATTAGACAGAGACTATTACTGAGATGAGCCGGTCTCGTCTTGGTTAGTAATGGCTTCTCCTAGTTCCATTCCCGTCTCGGTCTCCTCTCCCTCTACTGTTCTATCGCGGGGGTGGGGGTACCTTGAAACCGTTTCACGGGAACTTGACATGGGTATTTTGAAACAGCCCAGTGTTTTTTCTTTTCTTTTTTTGGATCAACATTTTTGTAACATTGAAATGCAGTTAAATCAGAAGGTAGGCTACGTGGGGACTCTAAGCAGGGAGCCCCCCCACGCCACGCTAAAGATATGGAATTAATGTGAGAGTTTTGGACGTGGATTCACACGTTCCGTGTTATAAAGGTCGTCACCCCCTCGCTCTCTCGGTTCTGCATAATGGTCAGAATGAGTCCTCACACTTGATCTTCTAATGCTAATTCCATGCTCGGGCCCCGTGCTGGCTTCTCACTATGGCAACCCTATTTGAGCCAACCACCCCACCTATGTTTTGTCATGTCTTGTGATCAATCACGGGTGTTCATAAATCTTTGTATTGTTTTTTTTGGAGTGGGGTGGGGTGGGGGTGGGGGTGGGGTGATAAGAAACCACATACGCTGCTGAGTTGTAGCCCCACGTATTAACATATAGGCCACAGAGACTGTGAGTTGTAGCCTATAGCCCGCCTGGCTACATCCTAATAGTTCAGACTATCTGATGGTTGTAGTTTCTGTCCCCTGTGCGCAGGAATGAAGCAGGAACTCAACCCTTAAAACATGGTGTCAAATCCACAGGCCAGTTCAGCTTAAACTGGAGGCTGATCTATACATGGTTTATTTTAACAATCCGCCCTTCATAGGCTATTTAAAAAAAATAAAAAAATAATAACCCTTCCCGCCTGTCTGTCAAACCTGACCGGCCAGAATATCTGATCTGCGTTCTCGCGCGTTCCTGCCTATTTGAATCAGTACGGAATAGGGGACTTGCCTGGAAACCGCCTCTCCCAAATTCCCTTTACTTGTTTTGATCATTCATCTTGAAGGAAGAGGGGACCTTGAAACGGCTCAACCTCCTTGGACCATAATTGGTTTTATAGAACTGGCGAGAAGCCAAAGTGTTTACATCGAGGCGATTGACACTGTTCTCAGCCAATCAAAGAATTTGCCGTGGAGCGTGTAGCTCTTGGTGGAGAGGGGCGGGCCTTGTAAAACAATGCTTGTTTCATTGCAGAAGAGTTTACAGAAGCGCGAGGGGGGCCTCATCCCCCAATGTTATCCCATAGCGTACCTTCGGACAGGCCTGTAGCCTAATGGACTACTCCAAATCTTTTCACAAACGCTCGGATTTTGAGAAGATTTAAAACATTTTCTTCTTCATACTTTCCTGTTCAAGTAAGAGGACGACATGTTTTCTGAAGCGGTGTCATACAGTCGATACTTATAAAGCTGATACAATTCTGTTATTAGCCTGCAAGCTATGTTGTTGTGAAGTAAAAAGGCGGGGAGATGGTCCCAGCACTATCATTCTGAAACAAAATTGATTTGCTGTGTCTTGCATAGACAGCGAATCCACCTAATCTCGGGACATTTCCTTCCAGAAAGTTTTAACGTAGCGAGTTGTTCGTAGAACTGAAAACTTTGAAACGTGGCCGGGGCAGCCTTTCCTTCCGAGACTCAAAACTAGTAGAAAAAAACAATTCACCAACCTGTCATTGCCATTATAGAATTGACTGTAGAATTATGTCGGATAACCAATTTCTCCCAAACATAACCTAATTCCCAGAGTCTTTATTTGGTTCGTCCGCCCGTGTAGGCTATCACGAGCTATGGTGTGATCTATGCAGCCCGCGGCTTGTTCACTTTTAAGGTTAATTCTTATTTTAAACTTAGCCTACTTTGGTGAAATATGTTGCTGGTTATTTGTTCATTTAACTATAATTGGTATTGTTCCAAACGATGGTAAATTAAGCCGCCTGGACTTTCTGAAATGTAAGAGTGGATGGCTACCCTAAACATTTGCTTAGCCAGTGCCGTGCAGTCTATGGACTGGAATGAGTTTTAATTGTACTATTATATCACATCTCAATCAAAACATGTGTAGAATATATAGGCCTGTCGCTTAATCAGAATGAACAGTACTGAACAGTAGCCCAAAACCGTTAAGGTTTTGAAATGAAAATAACTCGACAAGCTGACCACCTTCGGTTCTCGATGCTTTTATGCGTCACTTAACGCTACTTACTTGCCTATTTTCATTAACACAAATAGAACAGAATTAACAATAGGCTAACTTGCAATTTGTTGTAAAGGATGTATAATCCGTCACCATGTAAAGGGCTGTGGCGACTTGTTTCGGTTTATATTTTTGGCCTAAATCCTTAATCAAACGTTACCGGGGAGTTGGGTGAAACAGCCCAATATAAACGGGCTGTTTTGATTTCTCTATGGGCTGCACCCGTGTCTATGTTTGAGACATATGGCCTTAAATCCGCATCAATAGTGAACTACACACCACAAACCCACCTTTTTAACACTAGTCAGGTCAACCCTATTTATTTTTAAACAGTTTCAAATTTATATTTGATGCTCCTTAGATATTTATGTGTAGGCTATTAGTTTACATCGGGAATCGTTGTTGTTTATAGCCCTACAGGGTTCAGTAGACCGCAGGGTTTTGACACAGAAATCAAAATGTATCCATGGCAATTTGACAATGTGTGTTTTAACTGGGGCGACTTGAATCTAAAGGCGGAGAGCGTCCCTGCCTCTCGAGCTAAATACGGCGAAGCTTCTGTGCCTGTAGCCCAAGAAGCGTAGCCCTGGAACGGCTGAACGGTCGGGTATGTGGTGGGGGGAGGGAAAGCTTACGGTTCGAAACTCATTAGATTAGTTCCTTATGGAAGAAATTGTAAACGACAGCAATATAGATTAAAACCGAATATAGTCTTGAGCTCTCTGCACGTTTCAACGAATGTACTAAATTTAGTTTTTAAAGTGTTTTTCTAAACTGCGTCATTGGCCGTTTAATGGGCCGAGCGTTCCACAGAAAACGACGAAATCCTCAAACCATCTGTTTACAGCACTTTGCTCAATCTGACCTCTTGTCGATTCTGTGTCAAATTATTTTTCCTCGTGTTTTTATAGGTCAGTGGGATGACTGAAAAGGATTCGGATTCGCTTGGAGATCTAGAGGTATTTTAGCTCAACCGTGGCTTTTTCGGAATATCCAAAACGGACTGTTTCTTTTACATAAGTTTACCAGTTGTGGATAATGGATGGCAGAGATTTCGGTCCCCCCCGATCCGTCCACGTCCCACCGCCGCTGCTGGCTGGGATCGCCATGGAGTCTCACCGACTCGGAGCCGCTGCTGCAGCCGGGAGATTCCCTCCCTCGCCCGGCCACTTGGGCTCGGGGCATCCGCCGCCTCTCCATTCTGGGAAATTCATGCCATCGGCCATTAACCTACATCAACATCATAGTAAGTGAGCTATCTATTTGACCTGCATGAGCAATGCCAGTAAGTTGAATGGACAGCAACTGCTTCAAGATGTACGGTCACTAACATACCACAAATTAACTTAAGGTTGCGGACATGATTACAGTTCAGTGTATGATGAGCGGTTAGGCTTTTCATCAAATGGCTGTAAACTGACTCTTCGGAAGAGAAGCCTTTTAAGTCCCCCATTCCAGAAAAGTAGGGCCGTGGACGCGGTTAGTGACGAGCTAAAATAGACAAACACAGTAAGATTTTACCCGTAAAAATATGAAATGTGCTGCTTGTGTTTTGCTCTCGAGGATGGTTTGTAATGGCCGAGAAATGGTTCTACGGCAAGCGCTACGAAACACACACCCAAGCGGGTCTTGTGGATGTGATGGATCTTGTCTCAGTGGTAGCCTATTGCTGTAGTACAGGTCAGTGTAAACACACTGTTCTTCAGTGGATCTAGTCTTCCCGGTGGGAGTGAAGTCCTAAGTGTATAAATATGTGTTTTTTGCATGCTTAGAGCTCTGTGAACAGGTGTAAAAAAAAAAGAAAAAAAAAAAGAAAAAAAGTTGTGACCTCGATCAGGCTGTGAAGAGCACAGAGCACTCCTGGTGCTGTTGGGAAGTGGTGTGTGTGTGTGTGTGAGAGAAAGAGAGAGCGCGCAAGAGCATATTGCTGTGGTAAAATCAGCTCTTTCTGAACTAGGCCTTTCGTAAGGTTGACCAGAATCAGGTGGTCTCTGCTTCTCAGACCATCTTTATGCTGTGACATCCCTATCACTGCTTTAGTCAGTAGCACCAGCCGTGTGTGTGTTTGGGGGGGGGAGGGGGTTGGGTGTGTGTGTGTGTGGGGTTGTAACTGTGAGCGTGTGTGTGGATGTATGCATGTTGAGGGGGTGGGGCAGTCCCAGCTGAAGATGGCAGATTCTGTCAGGCTGTATGAGATGATGCTCCAGTAGGCTCTCTATCCATGGACCCTGTATGAGAGCTTGATGCTCCAGTAGGCTCTCTATCCATGGACCCTGTATGAGAGCTTGATGCTCCAGTAGGCTCTCTATCCATGGACCCTGTATGAGAGCTTGACGCTCCAGTAGGCTCTCTATCCATGGACCCAGTATGAGAGCTTGATGCTCCAGTAGGCTCTCTATCCATGGACCCTGTATGAGAGCGTGTATGATGTTACACTTACACGCACACACCTACGCTGGCAGACACACACACACACACAGACGTACATAAACACAGACGTACGCAGACATGCAGGCAGGCGCACACACTGGAATAACATTACTTAATACTCAGATAAATCAGGATCAAAACTGGTGCAACTGGTGTGGTGTGTTCATGGTAAAATGTGTGTGTGATGGAGAGAGTGCTGGGAGTGCATTTTTACGGATTTATTGCAGGGTATCAAAGCCAAAGTGATGGTACTTTCACTGTTGCTCTGGTTCTAAAATGACCTGGAAACATTGGTCTGTTTAATGGTCCGATCTGTGTGGAGGAATTGCTTTTGTGTGAGGGTTTGTGTGTGTGTGCGGAGAGGAGTTTGTGTGTGCATGTTTTTGTGTGTGTGTGAGGCCATTTTGCTGCAAGTCCTGTGTTAAAAATGAGCTTAAAGCGTTGGCTGTGAAAGCAGCTAAGTGTTGGGAGGCAGGATGGTTGTAAGATGTGTTCAATACTGCCAGCCCAAACAGGCTGTTCTACCACCCCGGCCTCCTCCCCTCCCCTCGCTGCTGCTCCCTGGGAAAGGGGGGCACTCAGTCTGTTCTGCCCACACTGTGACCCTCTCTCTCTCGCTTCTATATCTCTTTGGACAGGAGTGCCGTTCCATCCACACAGAACACACTGCCCTGTGATACAGGCCATTAAGCTGGACTAAAGTCTATTGCTACCAAAACCATCTACTGTAGCTGATCATCATATTTGAAGGGACTTGGGGAATGCACTTAGCACAAACATTCAAAGTGTTTGTTGTGGACTCAATTTTCTGTCCAGGACACCATGGCAACGGACAACAGAAAAAAACAACCAACTGAAACAGACCCTGCCTGTGTCCCACCCAGCTGTCCTGTTCCCAGGCTAGACCTGGGTCCAGAAGTCCCCACTGACCAATCAGACTAGGACTGCTATGTCCAGGAGACGTCCTATTGGACAGGTGCTGGAGCGCTACCATATTGAAGCCATCTGTCGGGAGGGATTGATGCTGGGGTTGGTTCTCGTATGAGGAAAGTGCCAACTCGGCGAGCTAAAGCCTAGCACTAGCCTGGGCCTTTGGAAGACTGTTCATCTCTTTAGACTTCACAATGGTTAGTTATCCCCCAGTCCAGCTTGGTTTTTGAACCACCTCTGTTACACATACACGCACACAAGCCCTGTGTGCCACAGTTCTCCAGAGTCTTTCCATACTGAGATTTATTCCAACAGCCACATGAATTTATACATGGTTAGATAAATCTGCTGGCTCTCATAAACACTCAGTGACACACACACACACACACACACACACTCTTTTCCTGACCACCCATTTTCTTTGGTATTCTTGTGTGCTAATGTGAGCATGCCGATTTCATGTTGGCTGGATGTGTGTGTGTGTTTAGATGTGTGTTTTGATGCACCACAGACATGTCGTGTTTCAGATTAATTGAATCTTTCAGGGGAGAAAACAGGCTCCTTAAGAGAGCACACAGCCCAGCCTCCCTTCTACAATAAACCTGTCACGGCCAGACAAACGACACACACACACTGAAGGCCTGTGTGGGAAAGCAGTGTGTGTGTGTGTGTGTGCGCGCTTGTATGAGCATGTTATGGCATGTAGAATACCCAGAGCATTAGCTAACAGCATATCATATACCCTGTACTATCATATACCCTGTACTATCCTAGACCCTGTACTATCCTAGACCCTGTACTATCTTAGACCCTGTACTATCTTAGACCCTGTACTATCTTAGACCCTGTACTATCTTAGACCCTGTACTATCCTAGACCCTGTACTATCTTAGACCCTGTACTATCCTAGACCCTGTACTGACAACCTGGAGCAGAACTGAGCTGGCAGGTCACATGTCACATGCTAAAAGGTACATCCA
This sequence comes from Hypomesus nipponensis, assembly GCF_054491055.1. Lineage (NCBI taxonomy): Eukaryota > Metazoa > Chordata > Actinopteri > Osmeriformes > Osmeridae > Hypomesus > Hypomesus nipponensis. The sequence continues at coordinate 843,812 of NC_140377.1, read as the reverse complement.
CAGTTGGAGTTGTGCTTGGGAGGTGTGTGTGTGCACCTTTTGAAGCATATCCATTTGTGTCGGTACGTGTTTGTGTTTGCACACGTGTGTGTGTGTGTTAACACGAGCGGAGTTAGCAAGCCGGCCAGTGAGGAGCTGTACTGGACGTCAGACGCAGTCACACAGGAGGAGAACCCCCAGCTAACCCTGACCAGCGCTGATGGGGCTACTGATGGAAGGCAGTTATAGGTGTGTCTGGGTGTGTGTGGGAAGCCTATCTGATCTAACCTGTGTGTTTTGAGACAGGTACACACACACTATTGGGAGTGTACCAACAACGGGAACTCGCTGTTTTTGAAGTGTGTGTGTGTGTGTGAAAGAGAGAGACGAGGAGGGGGAGAGATGTATAGCGGAGAGAAAATGAAATACATTTGAGAGAAATGATGCCCCCCCCCCTCTTTGCCTCTCTTTCTCTCTGGGGGTTGCAAGAAGGCATTGTTAAACTGTGGATTGTGTTTTTCATCCTCACTGTGTGTGTGTGTGTGTGTGTGTGTGTTGATCATTTGTGTTTGCTGTAGAGCCAGTGGTGCTGCTGAGATTGATCCATATTGTTGTGTGTGTGTGTGTGTGTGTGAGAGATCCTGTAGTTTAGCCTGAGGTGGGATCAGATCTCACCATCCTAACAGAGCTGTTCATAGTGAGAGGAACTGGGATCAGATCTCACCATCCTAACAGAGCTGTTCATAGTGAGAGGAACTGGGATCAGCTCTCACCATCCTAACAGAGCTGTTCATAGTGAGAGGAACTGGGATCAGCTCTCACCATCCTAACAGAGCTGTTCATAGTGAGAGGAACTGGGATCAGCTCTCACCACACCTAATTATGTCATTATGTGCTGTTTGTTCCTGTGTCCTTTGCTGCAGGTGGTGCGTTTATCTTAAAACACACACTATGATGAATAATACATTACTATAAATGCCCAAACACCTAAACGAATGTTCTGAAACCTCCTGTCTTACTGTCTTCTCTTGTCTTCTGTTATCTTCTCTCTCTGCTTCTCTTCTCTCTATTCCACCTCTATTTAAAGTAGCTATCTCTAGAGAGGTTGTGTTGCTCTCTGAAGAGAGAACCTCACTTGCAGGATAGCACACTGACTAGCATGAATTAATGGTGTGTGTGGGCGTGTCACGTGTGTGTGTGTGTGTGTGTGTGTGTGTGTGTGTGTGTGTGTGTGTGTGTGTGTGTGTGTGTGTGTGTGTGTGTGTGTGTGTGTGTGTGTGTGTGTGGGCGTGTCACGTGTGTGTGTGTGTGTGTGTGTGTGTGTGTGTGCGCACTCCTGCAGGGTTTCACAGTTAGGCTGAGTCAAAGGGTATTCATCGCAAACACACAAAATTGTTTGCACATGTCGGTGATCACACACTCATGCAGTGCCCTGAGTATTGAGCTCTGTGATTTATACACACACACACACACACTTCACATCTAAATCAGTTTTTAATAGGCCTAGGAATTGAATGTTCCACCTACACTGTGTTTGAGTACAGAGGATACTACACAAGAGTGTGTGTGTATGTGTGTGTGATTATTCTGAAGGCTGTGTTTGCTGTTGATTTAGAATGCAGGGAGTGGTTCATTGTGTGTACTCACGCTCGTGTGTGTGTGTGTGCCTGTGTATGTTTAGATTCAGAGATACTCTGCGAGCACAGCAGGCCTTTAGCATTCCCACAGGACCAATACAGATTGCTTGCGCACGCACACACGTGTACAAGCACTTGGGGTAGTTTTGATCAGGGAAGGGGTGTGTGTTAGGTATGTGCCGAATGTTCGGCAACCGAAATGATTGTGGTAAACCGAATAAGTGAAAGACCGAGAAATGTTACTGAACAAATACGTTTTTTAGGACGTGATCAAATAGCACCAGCGTGGAGTGATGCGCGCGCACGCTTTTTGAACGCAGCAAACGTCAGCTGTGAGGAAGCGGTTTGAGAGTGTCCGAGGGAGACGCAAAAAGGACCGTGGAAAAGTTCCGTTTAAAGTTAGATTTTGAATATATATGTAGACAGTCAGTGTTGTCTCGTCTTATCTTGCCGACTTTACCACACGTTCACCCGGGGTTTAGTTCCGCAACGAGTCGGGCATTACAACCAGCCACCTAGCCAACGCAAATGTTGAGGGTCTGTAGTCAAACAGACTGCTGAAAAACTAGCTGTAGGCTAACTAGGACGATTATTCATCTGTTATGGGTTCATCCACGTTTAGATGGATCTTAGATGCTCACTTTTCAATGTAGGCTACTTTTTAATGAACTGTATAGTTTTAGGCGTACAGAGTAGCCTACGTTACATTCTTTCAGATTATTTGCACAGATATTTTAAATTGGATTGGGCTTTACTGGTATAACGTCTGCTAGAATGTAAAAAATTGTTGAAAGACTTGGGTTTTGACCTGACCTACTGTTTCCCGGAGATACGTGACACGGTTGTGTGGATGCAGCCAATTCAGCCTTCAGCAAAATGTTACATTATGTCCAGTTTCGGTTTTGGGCAAAAATATTTTCGTGGATCCCTAGCGTATTCATAAATATGAGGTAATGGTAGATTTTGGGGGAATTGAAACCTCTGGCTGTGGTCATTGTATAATTTTTGGTTTCAGCTCGTTAGTCGTCAAGGTTGTGATGTTTTTGATTGTGATGTTTGATGTCAAAGTACATTGATATGTGATTATACCAGAGAACTGCATTGAAACGTGAAAACTATTGATCTATTCCACACACACCAACACACACACACACACACACACACACACACACACACGGCCCGTGAGGACTGACCTGACTGACCTTGGTGTTTCCCTGTTTGGTTTGTGGTTGTGCTGGTTGTCATGGTAACTGTCTCCTCCTCCAGACGAGGCCTTCCTGGCAGGCTACCCTGGCCCCTCCCCCATGACCTCTGACCCTGCGTACCGATCAGCCAATCCCAGCAGCCTGCAGATGGCTCAACTATGGGCCCCCCACTCCCACGAAGGTAACACTCACACACACACACACACACAGAGGAGCGTTTGCACGTATCCACAGACTAACTGATTCATATAACCCCTCCCTTTCATGCAGTATTAGTGTGTCAGTGCCTAGGGCTGGGGAAGGTCACTGCGTTAGAAACCTTCCCCAGTATTCAGCCTCCACGCCCTCTGTTCCACTGTTTCTGCCTCTCTCCTGTCTTCTTCTTCTCTCTCTTTTCCATCATGGTCCTTCTCTCCTTCTTCTTCTGGTCTGCTCTGCCATGACAGCGCCCCCCACCTGCGCTCTGCTGGCTCTGCCTCCCCTGGTCTCCCCCCTGGTCTCCCCCCTGGTCTCCCCCCTGCCTGCAGCTCCACTGACCACAGTCTTTAGAGACATGGCCTACATATCTCTCTCTCTTACTCTTCTTCCACTCTCTTCGCCTCCCTCCCTCCCTTGCCTCTCTCGTCTCGCTCTTTCTCCACCCTCCCTCCCTCTCCCTCTCTCATCTGGCAAGTGTCCGATGCTGCCCGTCTCTCTTTACTGTCGTCTCTCTCCTGTCGGTGTGCAGGAATGACAGGGACGTCTCTGAAGTCTCCTCGGAATGGTGTGTGGGAATGCCCCCCTCCCCCCACACACACACCTCCACTTGGTTCCTGGCATGGCCTTGCTAGCGGTTAGGGTTAGCCTGACACTCTGGTCCTGCCTCTATATTAAGACCTGGTCTCTGAGAGCAGCAGCTGCCTCACAGGCAGACTCCAGTCACACTGTGTGTGTTGGTGTCTGAGTGTGTGTGGGTGTCGACATGTGACTGTGTGTGTATATACTGGCCTGTTTGTGTGTGTGTGTGTACGTTGTTTCATACTGTGTGTTGTCTCTCCAGGGTACCCTCCTCTCCCTGGTGGTTTGTACCCCAGTCCCTACCTGCCCCTGGGGCATGTTGAGCCCCCCTCCCTGGCTCAGCACCCTCTCTATGACTCCCACCAAGGTCAGTGGGGCCCACTCTCACACACACTCACACTCACACTCTGCACTCTGGTTCTAATGTTGGATGTGTTTGGTTTTCCAGAGGGTTTCTACCTGCCTGCGTCCATAAGCCAGCCCTCCCTCCACCCCTCTCAGGCTCGCCCTGGTGCCACGCCCCCCCAGAGGAACCCCCGTGAGGGGGGGCGAGACAGGCCTTACAGGGGGGAGAGGTCCAGAGAGGAGACCCACCAGAACAGCGTTGTAGACTTGACCCAAGACAGCAGGACCGAGGAAGATCGCAGGGCGAGGAGCGGAGAGAGGGAAAGAGACAAAGAGAGAGACAAGGAGAGAGACAGGGAGAGGGAGAGGGAAAGAGAGAGAGACAGGGAGAGGGAGAGGGAAAGAGAGAGAGACAGGGAGAGGGAGAGAGACAGGGAGAGGGAGAGAGACAGTGAAAGAGAGAGGGACAAAGAGAGGGATCAGGGCTGGTCCTTCCACTCCCAGCCCCTGCCCACTCCAGGGGAGCCCCGACCCAGAGCTCCCCCCCAGCCCTGCTTCCTCCCTGGGGGGCGCTTTACTGGCCGCTACCCCGGCCTGGAGCCAGACAGCAGGGGGGGTCAGGAGGAGGAGCCCAGCCCAGCGCCTCTCTCAGACAGGCCGAGGAGGAACGACTCTGTGGCCACGCCCGTCGGAACCTTACACATCTCCTACAGGGGCCCCCCCGCAGGCCTGGCCCTCCCCCGCCCCCCTACGCCACGGGAGCCAATCAGGGAGCAGCGTGTGAGCGCGCCAACATACGTGCCTTCCGTGGAGGTTTACGACGAGAGGGCGGGGCCTATCCAGATCGCCTCACAGGCGCGGGACAACAAGCAAGAAAAACACAGAGAGAGGGAGCGAGAGAGAGAGCGAGAGAGGGAGCGAGAGAGGGAGCGAGAGAGGGAGCGAGAGGGGGAGCGAGAGGGGGAGCGAGAGAGGGAGCGAGAGAGGGAGCGAGAGGGGGAGAGAGAGAGGGAGCGAGAGAGGGAGAGGGAGAGAGAGGGGGAGAGAGAGCGCTACAGGTTTCAAGAGAGGACGATGATGGAGCCCACCAGTTCTTTCCTTACTGGTGAACTGTCCAATCAGAGAGAGGAGGGCTCTGTGATTCGCTCAAGCAGCTTGGCCATGAAGCGTGGCCCGCCCTCTGACACGTACTCCAGCCAATCCCGGTTCAGCCCGGACTCCCCATGCGATTGGGTCTGGAGCGGGCGGGGGTGGAGTCCAAATGGAACCCCATCAGCCCAATGGCCAACTACGCTACAAGTCACATGGCTGCTCTGGCAGCCCAGCACGCACACACCCAGCCCTTCCACGCCCCCACGGCCCACTCGCACCCCTCGCACTCACCCCACACCTCACACACACCGCACTCTCCTCTCACTCACCCCTCCCAACACGGACACACACACCACCCACAGGCCAGCTCGGCCCAGCGTGGAGCTGAGGAGGGGCAACAGCGCCGGTACCTGGACCCCTCTGCCCTCTACAGACCCGCAGGTGGAGGTGGACCAGGGGGGGGGCCGGGCCCCGAGCCGGGGGAGGTGTCTGCTATGCAGAGCCTGATCAAATACAGCGGCACTTTCCCCTCTGACTCCCCGGGGTCCTCCAGACAGGCTGCAGATGGCCGCGGGCCTTTTGGGGGCCTGGGGAGCATGAGGGGGGAGGCAGGAGGTGGGGGGGACCGGGCGGGGGGGCTGAGGGTGGTGCCCCCCCAGCTGAAGAGGGAGCAGGAACGCCCTGACAGCGCACGCTCCTTTGGGCGGGAGGGGGAGGGGGAGGTGCGTCACCCGCCTGTGGGTATAGCGGTTGCTGTGGCGAGGCAGAGGGACAGCAGCAAGCAGAGTGGCCCCACGGACACACAGAGAGCCCTCCCCCTGCTGGGCGGGGTCAAAGGTGAGGCGCTCCTCCCTGCCCCTCTCTACTCCTCTATGCCCCTCTCTGCCCCTCTCTGCCCCTCTCTGCCCCTCTCTGCTCCTCTCTCTCTCTCTCTCTCTCTCTCCTCTCTCTCCTCTCTCTCTCCTCTCTGCCCCTCTCTCTCGCCCTCTCTCTGCTCCTCTCTGCCCCTCTCTGCTCCTCTCTGCTCCTCTCTGCTCCTCTCTGCTCCTCTCTGCCCCCTCTACTCCTCTCTTATCCTCTCTGCTCCTCTCTGCCCCTCCCTGCCCCTCTCTACTCCTCTCTGCTCCTCTCTGCTCCTCTCTGCTCCTCTCTGCCCCCTCTACTCCTCTCTGCTCCTCTCTACTCCTCTCTGCCCCTCTCTGCCCCTCTCTGCCCCTCTCTGCTCCTCTCTGCTCCTCTCTGCCCCTCTCTGCTCCTCTCTGCTCCTCTCTGCCCCTCCCTGCCCCTCTCTACTCCTCTCTGCTCCTCTCTGCCCCTCTCTGCTCCTCTCTGCCCCTCTCTGCTCCTCTCTGCTCCTCTCTGCTCCTCTCTGCTCCTCTCTGCCCCCCTCTGCTCCTCTCTGCTCCTCTCTGCTCCTCTCTGCCCCTCTCTGCCCCTCTCTGCCCCTCTATACGCCATGTGTCCACATCACCAGCATCCAGAGGCTGATGCTAAATCAGGAGGGACTGGAGTGCTGTAATAGTTGTAGTGTACAGAGTGGATACTGCAGTAGTGTTACAGGGTACACTGTTTATTAATGTCATGTCTTTCTGTACAGTACTCCTCCCATTTTACCACATGTTTTACTACACCAAGGTCATTCTACTACATCTCCCTCTCTCTGATATCTGTCTCTCCTCTGTCTCTTCCTCTCACGGTCTCTATCTCTCTCTCTGTCTCTGTCTTTCCCTTATGCTGTCTCTCTGTCTTTCCCTTTTGGTCTTTCTCTCTCTCTCTCTGTCTTTCCCTGATGGTCTCTACCTCTCTCTCTCATCCCCTCTCAGTTTTCTTGTATGTTGGTTTACTGCTCTTGCCATACATCGCTCCAGGCCCCCCTGTGGTCTCTCTCTCTCTCCTCCCTATCTCTCTCTCTCCTCCCTGTCTCCCTCTCTCCTCCCTCCCTCTCCCCCTCGTTGCATTAAACATGTCATTACAGTGCCCAGCTAAAAGCTACAAACAAGCTCTGAATCACAATAAGACTACAGGGTGTGTTGCTAAGCAATGGATCAGTCTTGGGTGTGTGTTAGTGTGTGCGTGTGTGTTGGGGGCGTTTATTCATTTTCTTGCTTGAGCAGAGTGATTGGTATAATAGCATTAGTCTCTCGCTCACAGAGAAGGGCTGAATAAACAGTAGGAGAGGTGAGAAAGGAGCGAGAGTGAGAAGGAGGGATAGAGGGAGAGAGAGAGATGGGGAGAGGAAGAAGGTGGGAGTGATGGAAGAGAGAGGGAGGAGGGATGGGGAGAGGGAGAGGGAGGAGGGATGGAGAGAGGTAGAGAGAGCAGTTTTCTGATGCAGAAAGGATAGCATTTGGGACAGGCTCAGCGTAACCTTGAAAACGGTCTTGAAACCTTTCCTCTGGAGCATGTCAGAGATTGTTAGGCTCTCTTCTCTCTATAAAATATACACACACACACACACACACACACACCCTTCTACACTAAAAGGTTGAATACACTTGTATAAAACCCCTCTCTCAACTCTGGTGCTTAGGGACTGCCAGTCAGCCTTGCTTAAGACAGACACACACACACACACACACACACACACACTGACGTACACACATGTTCATGTTTATTCCTGAGTGGTGTGGAGCAGTGAGTGGCTGATAAGGCGAGTGCCTCGAGTCCGGCCTGGCATGTCAGAGCCTCATACAGGGGGGAGGGGTGTGTGTGGGAGGTGGGGGGGTCAAGGGCTAGTGGGGGCAGGAGGGTTATGTAGACAGAGGGGTGGAGATGCAGGGAATAAACAAGGCAGTTGACAGGGTTCTGGAGGTGGTCACTACGGCTGTTTTTCCATCTCCACACACACACACACACACACACACACGCTGAGTTAGCTTCCCAGTCAACCCGTCTCTCTGTACCCCCAGACGAAGAGCGAGGCGAAGATCGTGGCCGTCACCATGACGACAGGCTCCTGGCTGGCCGTCACCATGACGACAGGCTCCTGGCTGGCCGTATTGAGCGTGAACAGGAGAAAGTGCTCAGGTAAGGGGTGTGGCCATAGAAACACAGGAAGCACTTCCTGTTGTGTATTGGGACACTGTACTAATGTGTGTGTGTGTGTGTGTGTGTGTGGATCAGAGAAAGCAAAGAGCTGGCTGAGTTCACCCAGACACACCCCCCCCTGGCGTCCAGCAGTCTGACCTCCAGCATGATGACCTCTAACCTGATGACCTCTAACCTGATGACCCCTAACCTGATGGTGACTGGAGGAGCTGGGCTGGGGGCGGGGCGCTGGCCCGGTGACCCCTCACCTCTCACCTCTCACCACTGGATGCCCCGCCCAGGAGCACCACCTGTCTGGCTGAGCACCTCCCCCTACGGTACACACACACACACACACACAACTAGGCATTTTCTGTGTTAAAAGACATGCTAAGCTGCAGTTTGGTGTGTGTGGCTCCTGGATGGTTTGTGTGGCTCCTAGAGATTCTAAGCGCAGCAGACGTTCCAGAATGTTGTAGAACATTCCGGAAGTGCTCCTCCCCTTCTTGTTCAGAAATAACCCCCAGACCCCCACACAGACCCCCCCCCCACACACACACACACACACACACACAGACCCCCCACGCACACACACAGACACCCCCCCCCACACACACACACACACAGACACCCCCCCACACACACACACACACACAGACACCCCCCCCACACACACAGGGTTCCCAGAGGGCTGTCTCTCTGTCTTGACTCTTCAGAGCTGCCCAGGAGCCTCTCAGTAGATAGGGCCACACTGCAGGATCCACTCAGTCCTGCTGTATGAAGTATTTATGACAAAGAGCACACACTGACAGGAGTCTCTCTCTCTCTTCCCCCCCCCATCCCTCCAGGTCTGGGCCCCTCCTCCCTGCCCCAGGCCCTGCCCCCAGGATACCCCTCCTCTCTGCCAGGCTCCATGCCCACTCCGTACCAGTTTGCCCGGGACCCCCAGTCTGGGCAGCTGCTGGTCATCCCCACAGAGCACCTGCCACACTACGGTATGCTGGTGCCCCTGTGTGTGTGTGTGTGTGTGTGTGCACGTGGGAACTGTAGCCTGTGTGTGTGTTGAGTGCTGTCGTGCAGTAAGTGGAGCTGTGTCCCTGCAGGAGGAGAGGTGCTGGAGCGTGGCAGCGCCCCCATGTGGCCAGGCCTGTACAGTGCAGGCAGCTCCCTGCAGCATGCAGCCCAGCTCCAGCTGCTCTCACAGCAGCAGCTCCTCAGGCAGCATGAGCTCATGCTGATCCAGCAGCACACAGCGCAGGTGCTGCAGCTGCAGAGGAACGCCCAGCTGGTGGTGAGGCCACACACACACTGCTGAAAACACACACACACTGCTGAAAACACACACACACACTGCTGAAAACACACACACCCACTGCTGAAAACACACACACACTGCTGAAAACACACACACACTGCTGAAAACACACACACACACTGCTGAAAACACACACACACTGCTGAAAACACACACACACACACTGCTGAAAACACACATACACACACTGCTGAAAACACACACACACACACTGCTGAAAACACACACACACTGCTGAAAACACACACACACACTGCTGAAAACACACACACACTGCTGAAAACACACACACACACACACTGCTGAAAACACACACACACACACACACTGCTGAAAACACACACACACTGCTGAAAACGCACTCACTCACACACACACACACACAGTCACAAAACTGTTGTGCAAGCATGCACAGACAAACATGTTCTTATTTATATAAACAGTTTCAGACATCGTTTTGCACACAATAATCTGTGTGTGTGTGTGTGTGTGTGTGTGTGTGTGTGTGTGTGTCAGGAGCGTCTAAAGGCCAGTGAGAGGAGCGAGCGGGAAGACAAGCCAGACAAACGGAACCCTGAGCCCAAGCCCCGCCCCTCCTCAGTCTCCTCCCCCTCTCCTGTCCTGCACCCGCGCAAGCTTCCTCTGTGCTCACCCACCCCCTCCTCGTCCTCCCTCACCCCCTCCTCCTCCCTCACCCCCTTGCCCCCCCTCCCCTCCCCTGTCAACACCCTCAAGTCAGAGGAAGGACCGAGAGTGCTGTCCCCCCTCCAACCCCCCTCCCTCACACGGCCTCCCCCCGCTCCGCCTCGCCACCTCCCCCCTCCCCCCTCAGACCCAAACTGGAGTCGGGGGAGGGTGGGCGGATGGGGCAGAGGGAGGCGCAGAAGCAGAGCTCCTTCCACAGCCGTTACCCAGGTGAGTTCCACCCCTACTCTCTCTTCAGCCTGATGGATGTTTAACGTTCACATCGACATACTCTCACTGAGTTCCGTGTCACTCTTCCAGTGCAGATACGGGCAGAAGCAGCAGTATAGAGTGAATACACTGACCCAGTAGTTGAATCAAGCTGGTTTCTTTCTGGATGACATGCTGGCTAGCTAACTGCAGTAGAACTAACAGTAAACAGTCTTGACTGCATGCACCAAATTGTGACGTCCGTACTGTGAATTCCCAATATAAATACATGGACTGTTACACCCAGTATGAATACATGGACTGTTACACCCAGTATGAATACATGGACTGTTACACCCAGTATGAATACATGGACTGTTACACCCAGTATGAATACATGGACTGTTACACCCAGTATAAATACATGGACTGTTACACCCAGTATGAATACATGGACTGTTACACCCAGTATGAATACATGGACTGTTACACCCCATATTGCTAATTAACATCTATGTCTTTGTTAATGTTTTGCAGAAATGTCTCCGGGCTATCCATATCAGCCCCTCACTGGTCCCTACACCTCCCCATACCCCTCCTACCACCTCCCTATCCCTGCGGGGGCAAACACTGACTCTCTGCCCCCTCTCCACCCCCACGCCCCAGGCCCGGGGGCAGACAGTCAGTGTCTGCCCCCGCTCCACCCCCAGGCCCTAGCCCCAGGCGCCCTAGAGCCACCTGTGAACATCAAGCCCATAGCCCTCTCCACAGACGTCAAGCCCAGTTCCGTGAATCCTCCAGTCCAGGGACCCTTGCTCAAACAAGAGCCTGACCTGGAGCAGCCCCAGCTGGGCATAACTCCGGCTGCCCTGGGGCCTCTCCACCGGAGCTCCAGCCCAGCCTCCCCCCACCAGCAGGGGGAGGCCCCCCAGCCCCCCCGCCGGCCCCGTGCCCAAGCTAGCACTGGAGCAGCGGTTGGAGCAAGCGAAAGAAGAGAGAGACAGAGGTCCGGTCAAAATGGAGGTGTCATCTTACCCCTGCCAGGAGGCCTACTCACCCACACTGCCTCTTCCAGAGGCGGAGCCTAAAACGGAGGTCACGGAGGGGTCACAGGTCACATATTACCCATCATGCCTTACTGCCAGTACTGCCAGCTATGAGACAGACTGTGTGTCTGAACCACAGCAGTCCGACACACACACACACTCCCACACACACTCCCAGCCTCCCAGCCTGAAAGAGACTGTCCTTGCCCCTCTCCACCTCCCTGCCCCCTCCTCCCCCCTCGTCATCCTTCCTGAGGACCCCATGGCGGGGATGAATGCACTACTGGCTGCCAGCGAGATGCCCCAGGCCTGCCCTGGCTCCCCCCCTGCCCTGCTGGCCCTGCCCCAGACGGAGCTCTCTCTCCTGGGGAGGGAGAGTGGCAGTGCTGGGACCCTGGAGGTCTGGGCTCTGGAGGGAATGGCCCTGCTCAGCCACATGGCTCAACTGGAGATGGAGAGAATCAGCCAGGAGCAAGGTGAGGAAGAGGACAGATGCAGAGCTCTCTAACCTTGTCCTGTCTCCCGTCTAAACTTCCGTGGTCCTAACTGGTGTGATGCTGTCCTAACCTCGTGCTGTGTCTGTGCTCCTGGCAGAGCTGGCTCTGGGCGGTCTGGGCTGTCTGCTGGAGGCCAGCCGGCAGGTGCTGCTGGAAGCCATAGAGCAGCAGTCTCACATGCAGCTGGCCCGGGAGCTGCACCCCCACAAGACCTACAGCTGGAGGCAGAAGAAGGAGCCGGTGAGTCTGGAGGGAGGTCCTCCTGGTGGGGAACACTGAGGTCCTCCTGGTGGGGAACACTGAGGTCCTCCTGGTAGGAACACTGAGGTCCTCCTGGTAGGAACACTGAGGTCCTCCTGGTAGGAACACTGAGGTCCTCCTGGTGGGGAACACTGAGGTCCTCCTGGTAGGAACACTGAGGTCCTCCTGGTAGGAACACTGAGGTCCTCCTGGTAGGAACACTGAGGTCCTCCTGGTAGGAACACAGGTTTTTGGGATTTTAACATCAGGATTGTTTAACCTCCCCATCTCCTCTCATCCTCCCTCAGTTGTTCAGTAAGACGGAGGAGGTGCTGGACGTCCTGGAGGTGGACCTGCGTGTGCGCCTGGCGGAGCTGCAGAGGAGATACAAGGACAAGCAGGGGGAGCTGGGCCGCATCCAGAGACACACAGACAGACGGTGAGTACTCACACACTCTAACACACTCTCACACACTGTCTCACGCACACACACACGTCTGGCTCACTCACACCTCCTGGTTGTGTCAGTGAGAGGCAGCAGGAGGAGGAGAGGCGGAGTCTGGCACCACGGGGGCGGGGCAGACCCAGGAAGAGGAAATACACGCCCTCCAAATTAGACAGCAGGCCTGGGAGGTGAGTATCAACTAAGCCCACATGTATGTTTGTGAATGTGTGTGTCCAGTACATGATGTGTGTGTGTGTGTGTTTGTGTGTTCAGGCTGGCCAGGAGTCAGCAGTATTCGGAGGACTCTGAGGCCGGTGAGGCCCAGAGGAAGAGGCTCCGCCCCTCCAGAGAGGAGGACGATAGGCTCCGCCCCTCCAGAGAGGAGGACGAGACGGACGGAGGAGCGAAGAAGAAGAAGAAGAACAAGATGATGTGGGCTGACCAGGAGCCGTCTACCAGTCACACTCCAGAGGTCTGCCTTCAAACTGTGTGTGTCCTCGGTATATTGAGGCTTGTAGGCAGGTTTCACCTTTGCATAACTCCTGTGTGTGTGTGTGTGTTTGTCCTCAGATATTTAAAGGAAAGCATGGGCATGTCTGTGAGCAGGACCAGCTGGCGAGCGACCTAGACCGTGCCCTCTCCCTCTCTCAGCTGGGCTCCTTTGCCTCCAACCGCAGACCCCCCACCGGACCTCCGGCCAAGGGTGAAAGGTCAAAGGGCAGAGCGGTGGAGGGTCGGAGGAAGGAGCGAGGGCCCCTGCTGGCCAAAGGGGGGAAAACACAAGACGGCAGGCCGAGCTGTCCCCTCCGAGGCTGGCGTGAAGGTGAAAGGTCAGAGGTCAGAGGTGAAAGGTCAGAGGAAGATGGCAATCTCTCCACTCCGCTCAGAGATTAGCAACTTCTCCAACAGTGAGTGTTCCTGGACAAGCCCTTCAACCCCGCAACTTTTCTTCTAGATTCATAAAAATGTAATCTGTGTGTGTGTGTGTCCTGGTGTGTGTGTGTGTGTGTCCTGGTGTTTTCTGTTAGACTCTGACTCAGAGGAGGAGGATTCAGTACGGGGGGGCTGGCCCCCCCCCTCTAGCTCGCTAGCCCACAGAAACAGGAAGAGGCGATCCACCACGTCGCCGACGTCCCTGCTGGCCAATCAGACGTCTCGAGAGAGGAAACACAAGCACTTATCTCTGCTGTTGCAGGAGGCGGGCCTCAGCTCCTCTGATGACTCCTTTGACCAAGGTTACTGACCTCACCCTGCTACCCCTCCACCCCTGATACCCCCTCACCCTGCTACCCCTCCACCCCTGATACCCCCTCACCCTGCTACCCCTCCACCCCTGATACCCCCTCACCCTGCTACCCCTCCACCCCTGATACCCCCTCACCCTGCTACCCCTCCACCCCTGATACCCCTCACCCTGTTACCCCTCCACCCCTGATACCCCTCACCCTGCTACCCCTCCACCCCTGATACCCCCTCACCCTGCTACCCCTCCACCCCTGATACCCCTCATCCTGCTACCCCTCCACCCCTGATACCCCTCACCCTGTTACCCCTCCACCCCTGATACCCCTCACCCTGCTACCCCTCCACCCCTGATACCCCCTCACCCTGCTACCCCTCCACCCCTGATACCCCTCACCCTGCTACCCCTCCACCCCTGATACCCCCTCACCCTGCTACCCCTCCACCCCTGATACCCCTCATCCTGCTACCCCTCCACCCCTGATACCCCTCACCCTGTTACCCCTCCACCCCTGATACCCCCTCACCCTGCTACCCCTCCACCCCTGATACCCCCTCACCCTGCTACCCCTCCACCCCTGATACCCCCTCACCCTGCTACCCCTCCACCCCTGATACCCCCTCACCCTGCTACCCCTCCACCCCTGATACCCTTCACCCTGCTACCCCTCCACCCCTGATACCCCCTCACCCTGCTACCCCTCCACCCCTGATACCCCCTCACCCTGTTACCCCTCCACCCCTGATACCCCCTCACCCTGCTACCCCTCCACCCCTGATACCCCCTCACCCTGCTACCCCTCCACCCCTGCTACCCCTCACCCTGCTACCCCTCCACCCCTGATACCCCTGATACCCCCTCACCCTGCTACCCCTCCACCCCTGCTACCCCTCACCCTGCTACCCCTCCACCCCTGATACCCCCCCCCCCACCTCCACCTTGTCAGACAGTTGGGTTTCCTGCCAGGATGCAGGTGATGGTGCTGTGGGAGCCACCAGGATCTGCCTTAGCTTGCTCTCTCTGCTGCTAGTTTTTCTAATGGTGCTTTTTATAAGAATCAACTTTTTCTTTTTTTTCTGGCTTGCAAAGTTTTTTTGTAGAATTTTGTATATTGACAAATGTGTGGATTTTGTTAAAACTTTTTTGTTTTAATTTGTATTGCAGTTTGGTTTCTCTAAGCGTTATTAAAGGTGTTGATTTGATTGGTACAGAAAGCAAACAGCTGTAGTCCCTGTGTCTGCTTCACCTGTCTGTCTACCTGTCTGTCTACCTGTCTGTCTTCCTGTTTGTCTACTTGTCTGTCTACCTGTCTGTCTTCCTGTCTCTGTCCAGCTGCTGTCGCACCGCACAGCCCTAGAGCGCTCTGTTAGTCAAATATCCCCACTCAGCTCCTGCCAACACTGTAGTTAGGCTTTATCCCTGAAGTGACAGAGTAATGGTCAAGGAGAAAACGCACACACACACACACACACTAAGGTACTATTAAACATGTTCATTATGATGTTTAGTGTGTCGTGCTGTCACTGAAGGTAGTGAAGGTTAACATTGATGGGTTCCATGACAACTCAAATCTGAGGTTCAGTAGTGCTGGGAAGGAACACTTCAACCAAGATTCTGACATCACTGGAACCACAGATCCTGCTCTATGATTGGCTCCTTGGGATATTTGGAGAATAGGGCTCTTCTTCCTCGGCTACTAAACCTCCAGATAACCCGCCCCCTCTCCAGCCTGCTTGCCACCTCACCTTTCACCCCTCACCTCCTGACCTCTCCTACCCATGATGCTTTGTGTCTCTCAACCTGTCTGTGCTTGTGCCTCTGCTGTGGCGCTACATTACAGAAGCTTGGCCGGGACTAGCGCAACCTTTAGCCTACGCCACACGCTATGGTTAGTCTGCCACCGCTAGGCCATGCTATGGCTAACCTCTGCTAAAGCTAGGCTATGCTATGGCTAGGCTAAGGTAGGCTATGGCTAGGCTAAGCTACGGCTAGGCTACTCTCTGCGCTGCGCTGCCCCGCCCTGCCTGAGGCCACACCCCTGTCACCTGCTCTGTAAGTAGGACACGCCCCTCCTTCCTCTACCTGAACGCTAACACGAAAAATCAATCTGGTGTTAAACACACTCTCAGAAAAAACTCAATTAACTTTTGCCTGACTTCGTATACTGTTATTGTTACAGATCTGCTCGATATTTCTTTGCTCACAAATGATCTAAAGCCCTTCTAGTGCGTCCGAGAGCCTTGATCCCACCCTAGACCCTCTGCCTCCTGCAGGTACCCCTCCCTGACCTCAAACAGCTGGAAGGGTGATAGCAGTGGGGTGGCTGCACATCCAGCACCTGGGGCTTGATGGAGCCAACCATCCTCTCAATGCTCTCCCTCCAGCCCTTTGAGATCTTTGAGGAACCTTTGTGGGCAGATGGCGTGGGGATGTAACCACGGCTAACTGGACCAGGTGTGAGCACCACCAGGGGTCCTAACAAGGCTGTCCTCTCAGTGCCTGTCTGTCTGCTCCGTTAACGCTAATCTGAGGGAGGCCCTGTCCCTCCTTCACAGCTGCCATGATCCTAACAGCTACCTGCCAGTGTGTTGCTAACAGCTAACTGCCAGCGTGTTGCTAACAGCTAACAGCCAGCATGTTGCTAACAGCTAACTGCCAGCGTGTTGCTAACAGCTAACTGCCAGCGTGTTGCCTACAGCTAATTGCCAGTGTGTTGCTAACAGCTAACTGCCAGTGTGTTGCTAAAAGCTAACTACCAGTGTTTTGCTAACAGCTAACTGCCAGTGTGTTGTTAAAAGCTAACTGCCAGTGTGTTGCTAACAGCTAACTGCCAGTGTGTTGCTAACAGCTAACTGCCAGCGTGTTGCTAACAGCGAACTGCCAGTGTGTTTCTGCACTTCTTTGCCTGTTTGCTTCTACTGTAACCTCACATGCTCACTGCAGTTAAAACATGATGACAGTGCTATCATGTCTTCCTTCCTCCAGACCATGATGACAGTGGTACCTTGGCTCTTTGTCTCCCTCCCTCCTTCCCTCTTTCTCTCTCCTTTAGTTCCAAAGTCGTTAATAATAGATGACCGAGTCAGTGTTTCTGTTCTGATGATCTCAGCAGTGTGTGCCTGTGTGTTTTAGCTGGCCTGTTCTGGATCCTGCTTGCAGAGCATATCGAATCCAGCCGTGTTGGTTTTGAGTCTCTCTGTCTCTCATACTTTTAGTGTGAAGGTTATACTGAAGGACCATCATAGTCAGGGGGACGAGCCTCTAACCAGAGACTTAAAGAGTAGGCCCCTTTTCCTCAGCCCACATGCCCAGCCACATGCCCAGGGCTTTCCCAGCAACATCTAAGCCCCACTGTCAGGCTGGTGCTTCAGTAACACATGCTTTCCAGGTTTAGAGAAGATCAAGAGTTTAGTGACATTTGTAGAACACTGTCTGACCTGAAATAATCTGTTGATTCCTTGTGAAACAGAGTCCTCCAGCGAGGATGATGATGAGTTGGGCTTGGAGGGGAGTGAGGGTGAGGAGAGTGGGCTGGGCCTGCTGGCCAGGTTTGCGGCGAGCGTGCTCCCTGTGACCTCCACTTCCGCCACCCTCCTTTCTGACAGCAAACACCGCAGAATGCTAAGCACTCTAGGTAAACACGCTTGACTGGTGAACAGTAGACCTGAGGCTGAGATGCTTATTATTATTCACTTGTTTCTAATGGATCAGTATTCGTATTCATAGTGTTTGATCATTTAACACAGAGACAGTTTAGTGTGTTTATTGTGCGTGTGTGTGTGGTCTCAGGGTCAGAGTGTGAGGGGTCAGACTCGGGCTCTGACGTGCGTCTGAGGAAGTTTCCGTCTCTGCTTCACGGCAAACGCTCTGCCCCCGAACTCCCGCTGTTACCCCCGGCAACCCGCCGCATCGACCAGACCAGCCCGACCAAGCGAGAGGAGCAGCAGCCAATCAAACGTAAACCGCCTCCTCGGCCACGCCCCTCGCCACGGTCGCCACGGCGCTTCACCTTTGACCTCTCGGTGGGAGGGGTCAGTGAGGAGGAGTGCTGGACTCGCCGACGTAGCGAAAGAATCTTTCTCCATGAGGCAGCAACCAATCAAATCTCTCCATCCAACACGACCTCCACCAACCAGATGTCTTCCTCCAGCTCAGCCCCTCCCCTCACCCCAAAGCCCTCCAAACCCAAAACCACCCCGTCCAGCAGGGAGGGGAAAGACGCTGGAAAGGCAAGTCTCTGTTCATGTAACTTTCCTTTTCAGAGATGGTACAGTACACACACACTCAAGTGGAAGAACAGATCGTTTCTCCAAAATATTTAGTCAAAACATTTTTTCACTCCCCAAAAAATTCTACAACTTTTTCCAAAATATTTTTCATCCTTTAGAAAATTATAAGAAGACTGTTTTGAAGCGTTAACTTTTTTTCCACCCCCAAAAAAAATTCCAAACATTTTCCAAAATATCTTTTTCTGAAACGTTTTTCCAAAAATTATTTTACATTGAATTGAAGTGCCTGCAGGATTAAATGTAGCCAAGATGGTGTCATCCTTTTTATGAGAACATTCTGACCGTGTGTGTATGTATGTGTGTGTATGGATGTGTGTGTGTGTATGAATGTGTGTGTGTGTATGGATGTGTCAACAGAAGAAGAAAATGAAGGACTCCCCAGTCAGCCCGCCCATTCGGTCTAGTCAAATCACCGACAGCCCTGTCAGCCCGCCCACTAGGTCTAGTCCAATTACAGCCGGCCCTTTGGCTCGTCCTCTCAGCCCTTCTCACAAGAGCCAATCCAAGGCCAGAGAGGTTAGTATGCTCTCTCTGTCTGACTCACTCACTCTCGCTTTCTCACTCTCACTCTCTCACTCACTCACTCACTCTCTCTGTCTCTCTCTCTCTCTCTCTCTGTCTCTCTCTCTCTCTGTCTCTCTCTCTGTCTCTCTCTCTCTGTCTCTCTCTGTCTCTCTCTCTCTCTCTCTCTCTCTCTCTCTGTCTCTCTCTGTCTCTCTCTGTCTCTCTCAGTCTCTATCTCTCTGTCTCTCTGTCTCTCTCTCTCTCTCTCTCTCTCTCTCTCTCTCTCTCTCTCTCTACATGGCAGGAGGGTGTTGGGCTAGAGATGCTCTCACACTCATGCTGGCCTCCACTCACACTGTGTGTGTGTGTAATCTAGTCACTCGATAAAGCTGTGTGTGTGTGTGTAATCTAGTCACTCGATAAAGCTGTGTGTGTGTGTGTGTGTGTGTGTGTGTGTGTGTGTGTGTGTGTGTGTGTGTGTGTGTGTGTGTGTGTGTGTGTGTGTGTGTGTGTGTGTGTGTGTGTGTGTGTGTGTGTGTGTGTGTGTGTGTGTGTGTGTGTGTGTGTGTGTGTGTGTGTGTGTGTGTGTGTGTGTGTAGTCTCGGGGTGCAGTCAGTCGGCTCATGGAGAGCATGGCAGCAGATGAGGACTTTGAGCCCAATCAGGACAGCAGCTTCAGTGAAGATGAACTCCTCCCACCGCCTAGCAACAGCCTATCAGAGAAGACATCTGCACCTGGTCAGTACACACAGTATCACATGCTCTATACTGTATTTACATTGACTAGTCCCATTTTGTGTTCCTGTATGTATCATGGAGTATATTCTCGATGTTTAAACCTTTTCAATTTACTTGTCTACTGCTCCTGTATGCTGTGAGACAGCAGTGGGACTGACAGGTGAGACAGGAGTGGGACTGACAGGTGAGACAGCAGTTGGACTGACAGGTGAGACAGGAGTGGGACTGACAGGTGAGACAGCAGTTGGACTGACAGGTGAGACAGGAGTGGGACTGACAGGTGAGACAGGAGTGGGACTGACAGGTGAGACAGGAGTGGGACTGACAGGTGAGACAGGAGTGGGACTGACAGGTGAGACAGCAGTTGGACTGACAGGTGAGACAGGAGTGGGACTGACAGGTGAGACAGGAGTGGGACTGACAGGTGAGACAGCAGTGGGACTGACAGGTGAGACAGCAGTGGGACTGACAGGTGTGTTGTTGTGTGATTGACAGAGCCCATCCAGTGTGTTCTGAATAAGGACTCTCTAGTGGATGGCCTCCGAGTGTTGATCCCCATGGACGACCAGCTGCTGTACGCTGGGCATCTCAACACTGTCCACTCCCCAGACATGTGAGTACACACACACACACACACACATTAACAGTGTGTATCAGGAGCAGACTTGAGCCCTGACCTCTGAGCCCTGACCTCTGAGCCCTGACCTCTGAGCCCTGACCTCTGAGCCCTGACCTCTGAGCCCTGACCTCTGAGCCCTGACCTCTGAGCCCTGACCTCTGACCCCTGCAGATACAGTGTGGTGGTGGAGGGAGAGAGAGGGAACAGGCCTCACATCTACTGCCTGGAACAGCTGCTGCAGGAGGCTGTGAGTGGGGGGGTGGGGTGGTGCTCTCTGCCTGGGTTTGGGATTATACATGGACACACTGTGTGTATTTGAGTGTAGATCTCAGATTGTGGTGTGTGTGTGTGTGTGTGTAGATCGTGGACGTGAAGCCCCCCTCAGCGGCCCACGTCCCTGAGGGCTGTCGTATAGCTGCCTACTGGAGCCAGCAGTATCGCTGCCTGTACCCTGGGACCGTCGTAAACGGTAACCACACACTCTCAAACCCACGCTCAACCATCCGGCCCTGTGTGTTCCTGACTGAACTCTTTCCATTTCCTCTTCCTGTCTGTACAGGAAGCTCAGACGAGGATGAGAATGATGACCTAATAACCGTCGAGTTTGACGATGGTGACACTGGGCGCATTCCCCTCTGCCACATCCGCCTACTGCCCCCTGACTACAAGATCCAGTGTAAGTACACACACACTCATATACTCACACACACACTCATATACTCACACACACACTCATATACTCACACACACACTCACTCACTCATACAGACTAACAACACCCTCCCTCCCCCTGGCCCCTCCCCCTGCAGGTGCTGAGCCCTCCCCAGCGCTGCTAGTGGCCAGCTGCTCCAGGAGGCGTGTCAGGAAGTGCAGTAAGGAGTGCACAGACACTGGTTCAAAGGTCGAAGACTCCGCCCCCAAAAACAGAGGGAGGGGCCGCAAACCTAAACCCAAACCTGGTTTGTTTAACCATCTTACATGGATTCACTTAGCACACGCTTTCATCCACAGCAGCAAACCAACAGGTTTACAAACCCAGAGCAACAGCATTATCTCAGCTACAATATTGCAACGTCTTCTTAAACCTTTCAAGACTTTTTTTGCACACGTAGTGAAAGGAGAAGAAAGAGTATGAGAGCAGAGTGCAGCAGGGTGCAGCAGGGTGCAGCAGGGTGCAGCAGGATGCAGCAGGGTGCAGCAGGATGCAGCAGGATGCAGCAGGATGCAGCAGGATGCAGCAGGATGCAGCAGGGTGCAGCAGAGTGCAGCAGGGTGCAGCAGAGTATAGTGGAGTACTCATCAATGATGAGAAAATATATATTATTTTTCAACCTTTTTTTTTTTTTTGCTTTCGAGGTGTAAAAAATATTTTCAATTTTTTCATATATATATATAAACAAGAAAAAAGTTTCCCAAAAACTAGACAGTGTCAAGTTGTGTGTGACAAAGTTTCCCAAAAACTAGACAGTGTCAAGTTGTGTGTGACAAAGTTTCCCAAAAACTAGACAGTGTCAAGTTGTGTGTGACAAAGTTTCCCAAAAACTAGACAGTGTCAAGTTGTGTGTGACAAAGTTTCCCAAAAACTAGACAGTGTCAAGTTGTGTGTGACAAAGTTTCCCAAAAACTAGACAGTGTCAAGTTGTGTGTGACAAAGTATGTATATATATATATATATATATATATTAGTGCTGTCAAACGATTAAAATATTTAATCGCGATTAATCGCATTAATGTCATAGTTAACTCGCGATTAATCACAATTAATCGCACATTTTTATCTATTCTAAATGTCCCTGATTTCTTTTTGTCCCAATCTTTTTTCAAATTTTAATGCTCTTATCAACATAGAAAAGTGGTTCGGATTGCCTTGTGCAAATATTTTTTTTATTGAAAACAACATTGCAATCGCCTGGCTTTGACGAGGGGGCAGAGAATTCGCATCAGCTGTGTGCTTGGCCATCAAGTGGTATTTCAGACTGGACGTGCTGCGATGATAGCTCAGTTTACAACGACAAAACACACAGATCACTGATCTTGTCAATAGAACCATTTGGCAACTATTTAAAAGCAAACTTTCCATTCAGAATCTTATTGGCATCCATTTCGGCATCTCGCGCTCGTCATCCACTCAAAACGTAACGTTAGCCTACTACCAGAGAATGTCTAATATCCGTAAACGGGCTCTGCTACTACTCTTTAGCCAGCTCGCAAGCCAAACGAGTGTTTGGCGTGCCTGTTGTTTTGTTTCCGGTCTAGCTAGATCCGGTGTGGTGTTGTAGTTTTTCTAACGTCGGTAGTTGTTGCAACAGCATGTGAAAAAAACTACAACGTTTGCTAGGCCAAAAAGAGCGTTAATCGCGCGATAAAATAATTGACGCCGTTAATTTGGGTTTGCGTTAACGCCGTTAATAACGCGTTAAACAGACAGCACTAATATATATATATATATATATATATATATATATATATATATATATATATATATATATATATATATATATATATATATATATACACACACACATACTTTGTCACGCACAACTTGACACTGTCTATTTTCTTGTTGCTTTCTGCCTTGCTCCATGGTAGCTTCATAGACTAGATAACGTTTACATTTAGTCATTTAGCAGATGCTCTTATCCAGAGTGACTTACAGAACACAACGTCATGTGCACCGGCCGGGAATCAAACTGGCAACTTTCAGATTACTAGCCCGCTGCTCTACCCGCTCAGCCACCTGACTTCTTCGTTTGTTGTTGATGGTTCGGAAATGGAAAAAAGGCACGCAATGATGAGATAATATTGATCATGTCACCAAATCCAGATTAAAACTAAAGTAACAAGCCTTGCTTTAAAATGTTAAAAGTAGAAAGTACAGATATTTGCTGTGCATAAGTGTATCCATCCAACTCAGTCTCACCTGGTATTGTGTGATTCAGTGTGTGTGTATATATTTGCTGATCTTCATTTCCTGTTTCCCTCAGAGCCCCCAGCTACTTCAGAACCTCCACCCTCCTCCCAGCCTTCTGACAGACCCCAACCTGCTGCCATGCCTGCCCAAGAAAAGCCTTCCTCAGCCCAGAGAGACGCTCAGGAAAGACCCTTGTCCGCCACTAAGCCTGGGCCCAAACCAGGCCGCAAAAGCTCCACCTCCTCCACAGGCCCCTCCCCTAGCTCCACCTCCTCCACAGGCCCCTCCCCTAGCTCCACCTCCTCCACAGGCCCCTCCCCTAGCTCCACCTCCTCCACAGGCCCCTCCCCTAGCTCCACCTCCTCCACAGGCCCCTCCCCTAGCTCCACCTCCTCCACAGGCCCCTCCCCTAGCCAGTCGCCTAAGAAGCCCGGCCCAGGCCCAGCTCCTGTCCCGCCTGGCCGTGTCCCGCCTGCTCGTGTCCCGCCTGCCTCGCTCTTCCCCTCAGGCTATGGGAAGGTTCTCACGGTGGACTTGTATACTGAACCCAGCCTGAACTCCTACAACCAGCGCAGGGAGGCTGGTCGCAGCAGTAGTCTCAGTCCCAAACCAGGACCCAAACCCAGTTCCAGCTCTACCCCCAAACCCAAACCCAGCTCCACCCCCAAACCCAGCTCTATTTCCAAGACAGGCTCCACTCCTAAATCCATCTCTACTCTTACACATAGCTCCACCACCCCCAAACCTAGCTCCACCCCCAAAACCACTCCCACCTTCACCTCCAAACCTAGCTCCACCCCCAAAACCACCTCCACCCCTAAACCTACCTCCACTCCCAAACCTAGCTCCGCCCCCAAAACCACCTCCACCTCTAAACCCAAACATCCACCTGACTCTGTGTGCAGACCCAGCCCCAGCCCCAGCCCCAGACCACATGGCATAGGTGCCCACAAACCCAGCCCATCCAGCTCCAGACCCAAGCCTGCTTCCCAGCACTCCAGAAGACCCAGCCCGGGCCCCATTCCCATCTCCAGGCCCAAGCCCAGGCAGGGGGAGGGGGGGCCCAGGCAGGGGGAGGGGGGGCCCAGGCAGGGGGAGGGGGGGCCCAGGCAGGGGGAGAGGGCCCCGGTGCCCAGGCAGGGGGAGGGCCCCCCGGGGTCCAGGTGGAAGCCCCCCTCTGCAGAGCCCCTGGTGAAGCTGGACCACGAGGGCGTGACCTCTCCTAAGACCAAGAAGACCAAGGCTCTGATGCTGTTGGAGGGGCGGGGCCACAGGAGGGAACACGCTCCCGTCGCCTTGACAACAGGGAGTCAGAAGCCATTGAAGGCCAAGGCGAGGGTTCCGGAGAGGGAGGCGGGGCCAGAGAGAGACCCCGCCTCCAAAGGCCCTGTGTCAGGGAAGGAAAAGGCTGAAGGTCGGGGTGGAGGGAGAGGAGGGGAGAGAGAGAACAGGAAGAGAGAGGACAGGAAGAGAGAGGACAGGAAAGAGGGAGAAAAGAAAGAGGACTCTCACACCAGCACCAGTTCAGAGTCAGAGGAAGAGGAGGACAAAGAACAGAAGAAGAAGAAAAAGTGTGGCTCTAACTGCTCCTCCTCCAGCCCCGCCTCCTCCTCCTCCTCTTCAACCTCCAGCACCTCCTCTTCCTCCTCCTCCTCCTCATCCTCCTCCTCTTCCTCCTCCACCGATGAGGAGTCTTCATGCAGCTCGGATGAGGAGACGCCCCCCCCGCCCCCCTCCTCCCCCCCTCCCCCACAGGACACAGTGGCAGATGGAGAGGGAGAGGAGGAAGAAGAGGAGGAGGAAGAAGAGGAGGAGGAGGAGGAGGAGGAAGAGGTGAAAAAGGAGGAAGTGAAAGAAGAAGCCGCTTCTCCTACCTCTCCACCTTCCTCCCCGTCGCCCAGCTCGTCCTCCCAGCGCGCCCAGGGGAAGGGCTCCGGCCAGAGGGGCCGGCCTCCCAAGCAGAAGCCCAGCGGAGGAAGCCCAGTGGTGGGCAGGCCTAAGAGGAGGGAGGGCCTCCACCTGCCGACCACCAAGGAGCTGGCCAAACGCCAGAGGCTGCCCAGCGTGGAGAACAGGCCCAAGATCTCAGCCTTCCTGCCTGCCCGCCAGCTCTGGAAGTGGTTTGGGAAACCCACACAGGTCAGAGCATGGGCTTTGTGTCTGTCACTCACTCACACACACACACACACACACACACACACTGAAGATGTCTCAATGACAGACCTCTTCAACACACATCCACATATGGTATACCTGAACAGTAAATGTATAGTAAGTAAGACTTTATGTAGCACATTTCATACAAGAATTGTAGCTCAAGGTGCTTTAAAACAAATCAATAAAACAATAAAAACAATAATACAAGTGATAAAAGTAATAATTAAAATAGCAACAATAATATAAAACACTTCTGAGATAAAATTACTTAAATGATTCGGTAAAAAGGTAGTTTTTAAGCTGTCTTTTAAAAAATGTATACTGTCAACTCAGTACTATAAATACTCTCACATACATGTACTCAGTTTGTCCACACACACACACACACCCACACACACACCCCTTCTCTGAGACGTTCCTCTGCCCCACAGCGACGGGGTATGAAGGGCAAGGCTAAGAAGCTGTTCTACAAGGCCATAGTCCGCGGGCGGGAGATGATCCGCATTGGGGACTGTGCTGTGTTCCTGTCGGCCGGCCGGCCCAACCTGCCCTTCATCGGACGCATCCAGAGCATGTGGGAGTCCTGGGGCAGCAACATGGTGGTGCGCGTCAACTGGTTCTACCACCCAGAGGAGACCAGCCCTGGGAAGAAGCTCACAGACAAGAAGGTCTGACCGGAGGAAGAGAAGGGGGGCTAGGGGGGGGGACTTGGCAGTTTGTTTAACATTAGTGATGCTTCTTGAATATCAACACTAATCTCTCTGTCTGTCTCTCTCTGTCTCTCTCTCTCTGTCTCTCTCTCTCTCTCTCTCTCTCTCTCTCTCTCTCTCCCTGTCTCTCTCTCCCTGTCTCTCTCTCTCTCCCTCTCTCTCTCCCTCTCTCTCTCTCTCTCCATGTCTCTCTCTCCCTCCCTCCCTCTTCTCTCTCTCTCTCTCTCTCTCTCTCTCTCTCTCTCTCTCTCTCTCTCTCCCTCTCTCTCTCCCTCTCTCTCTCCCTCTCTCTCTCTCTCTCCCTCTCTCTCTCTGTCTCTCCTCTCTCTCTCTCTCTCTCTCTCTCCCCCTGTCTCTCTCTCTCTCCCTGTTCTCTCTCTCTCTCTCTGTCTCTCTGTCTCTCTGTCTCTCTCTCTCCTCTCTTTCTCTCTGTCTCTCTCTCTCTCTCCTCTCTCTCTCTCTCTCTCTCTCTCTCTCTCTCTCCCTGTCTCTCTCTCTCTCTCCCTGTCTCTCTCTCTCTCTCTCTCTCTCCCTCTCTCTCTCTCCCTGTCTCTCTCTCTCTCTCTCCCTCTCTCTCTCTCTCTCTCTCTCTCTCTCTCTCTCTCTCTCTCTCTCTCTCTCTCTCTCTGAGTAGAACTGGGACCAGATGTGTGGACAGGCGTTACCTGCATGTCTGCACTCCTCTGCCCAGAGAAAAGACTTCATGGAGGTGAAACACACACACACACTAAATTGAAAGAAAACTATGATTGAAATGTCCTGTTTTGGTGACTATACAGTGTGTGTCATGTTTCCTGTGTTGTCTTCTCACCAGCGGGCGCTGTACCAGTCGTCCCACAGCGATGAGAACGATGTCCAGACGGTCAGCCACAAGTGTCTGGTGGTCAGCGTGGACGAGTACCAACAGATGACACACACACGTCGCTATGCCGACAGCGAGGACCTGTACTACCTTGCTGGGACCTATGAACCCACCACAGGCATGATCTTCAACACGGACGGAGTGCCCGTCATCTGCTGAACCCATGGTGCACGGAGCAGGAGCCAGCTCCCTCTGACCTGACACACACACACACACACACACACCAGAGACTGGAGACACTAAAGACAGTGAGGAAACCACGGAGGCCGAGGTCTCCTTTTAGACGTACTGACACACACACACACACACACTCTGCTCATTTAATGCATAGGGTGACATTTGTATATATGGACTAAAACACACCTACGTACACACACTTGTAAATACTCCACTGCACACACATGTACACACAAACCTGTACATACTTCCTAGCAAACACACACAGATATATAGAGGAACACAAACCTCTTATTTTCGTGTACCACAGATATATGTGAGAGTACTTTTCTAAAGAGTAAAGAAGCTTTAATGAACTGTGAGTGAATGGAGAGAAGCTCGATGGAGGAAGAGAGAGGAGAGAGAGTGATGTTGCCGGTTCCTCTGCATATGTAGACGTACTCCAGTCGTGATGTTGTCCTGATGTTACCGTAATGTTCCAGTTACCTGATCGTATCTTAAGTGTATCTAAATGCAGGACAGCAGAGAGAGAGAGAGAGAGAGAGAGAGAGAGAGAGAGAGAGAGAGAGAGAGAGAGAGAGAGAGAGAGAGAGAGAGAGAGAGAGAGAGAGAGAGAGAGAGAGAGAGAGAGAGAGAGAGAGAGAGAGAGAGAGAGAGAGAGAGAGAGAGAGAGAGAGAGAGAGAGAGAGAGAGAGAGAGAGAGAGAGAGAGAGAGAGAGAGAGAGAGAGAGAGAGAGAGAGAGAGAGAGAGAGAGAGAGAGAGAGAGAGAGAGAGAGAGAGAGAGAGAGAGAGAGAGAGAGAGAGAGAGAGAGAGAGAGAGAGAGAGAGAGAGAGAGAGAGAGAGAGAGAGAGAGAGAGAGAGAGAGAGAGAGAGAGAGAGAGAGAGAGAGAGAGAGAGAGAGAGAGAGAGAGAGAGAGAGAGAGAGAGAGAGAGAGAGAGAGAGAGAGAGAGAGAGAGAGAGAGAGAGAGAGAGAGAGAGAGAGAGAGAGAGAGAGAGAGAGAGAGAGAGAGAGAGAGAGAGAGAGAGAGAGAGAGAGAGAGAGAGAGAGAGAGAGAGAGAGAGAGAGAGAGAGAGAGAGAGAGAGAGAGAGAGAGAGAGAGAGAGAGAGAGAGAGAGAGAGAGAGAGAGAGAGAGAGAGAGAGAGAGAGAGAGAGAGAGAGAGAGAGAGAGAGAGAGAGAGAGAGAGAGAGAGAGAGAGAGAGAGAGAGAGAGAGAGAGACAGACAGACAGACAGACAGACAGACAGACAGACAGACAGACAGACAGACAGACAGACAGACAGACAGACAGACAGACAGACAGACAGACAGACAGACAGACAGACAGACAGACAGACAGACAGACAGACAGACAGACAGACAGACAGACAGACAGACAGACAGACAGACAGACAGACAGACAGACAGACAGACAGACAGACAGACAGACAGACAGACAGACAGACAGACAGACAGACAGACAGACAGACAGACAGACAGACAGACAGACAGACAGACAGACAGACAGAGAGACAGAGAGACAGAGAGACAGAGAGACAGAGAGACAGAGAGACAGAGAGACAGAGAGACAGAGAGACAGAGAGACAGAGAGACAGAGAGACAGAGAGACAGAGAGACAGAGAGAGAGAGAGTTAGTTTATGGTTCCCAACAGATATCCCTTCTATACAGCTCGACTCACTGAAGTCCCTCGACAATCCAACCCAGGTTGAGTGAGGCAGTCTGTCTCTAATGTGACTGACATGTCTCTCACGTGACATTTCCTCCCAATCAGGTCAGAGAGAAAGACGGAGAGAATGAAAAAAAGGGAGGGGGGGTAGAAAATATATAGTTCTGGCAATTTCTGTCTCCATGATTCAGTTCCTTTCCCTCTTCCTGTGTGTGTAATAGGCATGCAGTGCTCCCCACGCCATCCGACTGTCATGTCTGATATGGGAGGGCCTTCTGTATGTGTGTAGAGATCACTGAGCTGCCCTGCACAGGAGACTCACTGACTGGGTGGGAGACCTGCCTGTCTCCCAAACACCCTCCCCCTTCTTGCAGTCTGTACCCTGTGCCAGTGTTGGTCTCTCTCACACACACACACACACACACACACACACACTCGGAGGGATTTAGTCCTTGTTTTTGACACTGAAATATTTGTAGATGTTTTGGCTGCTGGTGTGTTTCTGTATGCATGATGTGGTGGGGAGTGTTCATGTGTTTGGAGTCTGGTGTCCGCAGGCTTGATGGAAATGTTTTGCCAAATCATCTCTCCCCTTGTACCCAGACTGCTTTGCGTCTGCATGTGACCTGTTCCTGAAGCCCTCAGCCAGTCTGAGAGTTAAAAAAGTTAATAGTTTATACTCTTGTGTACATCAGAGTATATCAGATATCAGTAATTGAAATGATCATGTTTATTTCTGTGTTTCATACCACGTTGCCCTGTCTCTCCTGCAGAGACGATGTCTTGTTGATATTCAATAGGTTTATATTTCTAATCTGTGCCCTGAGATCGTTTGGTCTTGTCTAGAGGTCTCATCAGTCTTTTCTACACTCTGAGATCGTTGTGTGATGTCTGGAGGGGAAACCTTAATGATCCCTGCAGGCAATCCATAGGATGTCCGTTATTACATTTTCAACTGTAAGATATATTATCACAGCCATAAGATGGTTTTGCAATCAGAGTTGGAGGTTGACATCCAGCATATATATATATATATATACATAATAGATCCTTTGCTGCTAGTGGGAGAATCTACAGATCTCACAGTGCAGACAGACTGTGGGCTTGGTTGTTCTCTGGTCGTTGTGTAATGTCTGAGTCAGGAGAGTTCAGTCAGTGAGGCTACAGATCAGGACTGGTCCCTGTCTGATGATGTCAGTGAGGCTCCACATCAGGACTGGTCCCTGTCTGATGATGTCAGTGAGGCTACAGATCAGGACTGGTCCCTATCTGATGATGTCAGTGAGGCTCCACATCAGGACTGGTCCCTGTCTGATGATGTCAGTGAGGCTCCACATCAGGACTGGTCCCTGTCTGATGATGTCAGTGAGGCGCCACATCAGGACTGGTCCCTGTCTGATGATGTCAGTGAGGCTCCACATCAGGACTGGTCCCTGTCTGATGATGCTGGGAGATGTTCCTGGACTGTTTAAGTGCCCATATGAATGTTTACCCCTCCAGCTGTTTGAAGCACTTTCTTCTGTGTGTGGGTGATAAGAACAAGAGGGATCTCTCTTCCACACACACACACACACACACTCCCATGCTATTACTACATACACACACACACACTCCCTTGCTATTACTACATACACACACACACACACACACACTTGCCTGTCTCCCATCCAATACAACCCCTTTCCTCTGTCCAAGCCAGGTTTTCATCTACACACACACGACACACACACACACGTGACCCTTCAGTCTGTCTCATCCTGTCCTCCCTTCACTGTGTATATTTGGTTTGTTTTGTCATTTTTGATCAGTGTTTCACCTTAGCTTATGAACGGGCCACACTAACAACATATTTGTCTGCTACAGGCTTTCTGTTCTGCAACATTGGTCTTTCATTTGATCCCATTTGCCTGCTTCCCCTCAGAACAATCATCCAAGCCTCTAGAACAGCTCTGAGAGACAGAGAGAGACAGACAGAGAGAGAGAGACAGCTGGTTCTTTGTCTGCTGTTTCGATATGTCCTGCCACAGAAACGATTATTTTAAAAGTTTAAACAAAAGGATGTTTTGTAAATGGTCCTTTGTGAGAGGGGGGCAGACCTGTGTGGTCTGTAAAGAGGAGGAATACGTCTTAGAGCAACTCACAGGACGTGGCCAGAGGAATACGTCTTAGAGCTTTTTTTACAGAAAACAACAACAACTTAATCAGTGTTTCTTTCCAATCCTTTTAGTAATTCAGTATTTTATAGCTAATCAATAAATGTGAGGAAAAAAAAACTACTGCTGTTGTGTCGTTTTTCATGTCCCCTGTGCCAGCCCGTCTCCTTGACGATCTGGGACCGATTGTGACAACATGTGTTTAAGCAGGAATCCATTTTGACTTCTCTGTTCTGAATCTGCAGATAAAATGGTGGAAAGTTCAGTTTTGCCTGCTGAGTGCGTTGACCACACAAGATAGATTTTCCTTGCTGACAAATGACTTGTACTTCAGAGCTGTGTGTGTGAGAGAGTGAGAGACTCAGTCTTGTGGTTACAGATCCTAGAAGTCAGGCTTCCTCAGTAATGTGAAACGACAGCTTAAAGAGGTGGGAGCCACTGACCCCCTGCCTCAGAGGCACTGACCCCCTGCCTCAGAGCCACTGACCCCCTGCCTCAGAGGCACTGACCCCCTGCCTCAGAGCCACTGACCCCCTGCCTCAGAGGCACTGACCCCCTGCCTCAGAGGCACTGACCCCCTGCCTCAGAGCCACTGACCCCCTGCCTCAGAGCCACTGACCCCCTGCCTCAGAGGCACTGACCCCCTGCCTCAGAGCCACTGACCCCCTGCCTCAGAGGCACTGACCCCCTGCCTCAGAGGCAGCGGAGGCACACTGTGGTTGATGATGTCACGGTGGATGCCGGGTACTGTGACGGATCTATCAAGGCCGTGAAACCATGAGAGCCCAAGCTGCTCCTGTCAACACATTGTCCTCTCCTCCTTATCGTTCATATCCTCTCCCTCTGAATCAGTGTGTGTCTCTCTCTCTTCTCCCCCCCCCCCCCATCTCTTGTTTCCTGTCCTGGGTGACTCGTCCTCCATGTCTTGCTTTTCTTTGTCACCCTTAAGATGATCAGTGAGTCATCAGGGAACTCTGTGAATGTCTTTCAACTAGGCAGAGCCACTCCCGACCCTCAGACTGCAGCGCCTCCTGCTGGTGGTTAGTAGGAACGACAAGCAGCTCCTCGTCTAAGCCATAGGAGATGCAGAGTAGATGTTTTTACTGACAGGAAAAATGGGTTGTTCAGGACCATTTATCAAGTGAAGACTCTATTGTGACAGAGTGGATGAAGTGCGGTTTTCTTGTACGCACACCGACACATTTCCACACAACTCTCACACACTGACACACACACTCTGCTCTCACAGACACAGACTCGGCGCAGTGTAAGCCTCTCAGGCGGTCTGTGGCAGAGTTTTCTGCTGACTCGACAGAAGACATCACAGAGGAGCAGCTTCAGCAGAAACACAGAGCAGCTGTGACCATCACATCTCCTATACTAAACACCCTCCTCAGTTCAACACACACACACACTCTCTTTCATTCTTTAAACCTCTCCTTTACTGTCATGATCGCCTGCCTCTGGATCCAAGAACCATCCTTCTCTCTCTCATCTCTTGTTCTCTTTCCCACTCTCTTTTTGACCCAGAGAGACACACACACATTATTAATTTCCAAAAAATGGTTTTAGCAGTGGAGACTTTCCATCAAAGGCATGAGTTATGGATTAGAGGGAACCGCATGGTAACTGTAACTCTACATGAGCTATTTTACTGCACAGCAATGATACGGATCTGAGTAGTTTTAGCTACTTCATCCAGTGGGCTTAGGGGTGGCTGTGCTGGAGGACTGACTGGGGCTGTGCTGATGGGCTGGGGCTGTGCTGGAGGACTGGGGCTGTGCTGGAGGACTGGGGCTGTGCTGGAGGACTGGGGCTGTGCATCTAGAGCAGGGCTACCCAGGCCGGTTCCTGAAGCGCTGCCCTACCTGCAGGGCTTCATTCCAACCTTAGCATGCTGAATCCTGTTGGTGCTGGAATGAAACTGACAAGCCCTCTATCCAGATGTGTATCTGGTGCCCTCTGGTGTCTAAAACACAGATGTGTCTGTCACATCTGGGAGTGTGCACGACAGTCCATAAGGGGCAACACCATTCTCTAAATGGTTATCCAAAATCTAGGTGTCCCTTTGACTAGTAGTGTAGGGAGTGTGACCGAGCATCAGCAGAGGTGACTGAAGGTGTAACAACCACACTGCACCAGCAGCAGAGGTGACTGAAGGTGTAACAACCACACTGCACCAGCAGCAGAGGTGACTGAAGGTGTAACAACCACACTGCACCAGCAGCAGAGGTGACTGAAGGTGTAACAACCACACTGCACCAGCAGCAGAGGTGACTGAAGGTGTAACAACCACACTGCACCAGCAGCAGAGGTGACTGAAGGTGTAACAACCACACTGCACCAGCAGCAGAGGTGACTGAAGGTGTAACAACCACACTGCACCAGCAGCAGAGGTGACTGAAGGTGTAACAACCACACTGCACCAGCAGCAGAGGTGACTGAAGGTGTAACAACCACACTGCACCAGCAGCAGAGGTGACTGAAGGTGAACAACCACACTGCACCAGCAGCAGAGGTGACTGAAGGTGTAACAACCACACTGCACCAGCAGCAGAGGTGACTGAAGGTGTAACAACCACACTGCACCAGCAGCAGAGGTGACTGAAGGTGTAACAACCACACTGCACCAGCAGCAGAGGTGACTGAAGGTGTAACAACCACACTGCACCAGCAGCAGAGGTGACTGAAGGTGTAACAACCACACTGCACCAGCAGCAGAGGTGACTGAAGGTGTAACAACCACACTGCACCAGCAGCAGAGGTGACTGAAGGTGTAACAACCACACTGCACCAGCAGCAGAGGTGTCTGAAGGTGTAACAACCACACTGCACCAGCAGCAGAGGTGACTGAAGGTGTAACAACCACACTGCACCAGCAGCAGAGGTGACTGAAGGTGTAACAACCACACTGCACCAGCAGCAGGAAGGGACTGGTCCTGGGTGCAGGTCATTACCCAGCATGTTTTGCCCTCTAGTACATGCCACAGGCAGAGCTAATACTACATCACAGTATAGTTGGGATCTGTCTACCTTGATGCCCTCTAACTTTTGACAAGTGTTGAAACTAGAAATGTGGACATAGCCCAGCCATCTTGAGGGCTCACCTGGTGGCCATTTCCTCTCCAGTTGAGACTAGAAACCATGTCAGTAAACCCCCCTCATGTCACCCTGTCTGTAACCCCCCCCCCACCCCCCTGGTGGGCTTAAACCCCCTCAGAGCTGTAGTGAGACTTCAGTTTCTGACCTGGAAGAGGTCAACGTTATCATGGCACCATGCATTGCCAGACGTCTTTAAAAGTAATTAGTACATTTAAAAAGGCAACCAATTGGTTCTGCTACACAAGGATCTGATCCCAGCGAAAGCTGCATCATGACTCTCGTCCTCTACTCCCCACACCCTAGAAACAATCCAGAGACAAGACAGTTCATGTCGGAACACATGTGCACTTTATTGGGATTGTTTAGTCAGTGTACAGGTTGGCCCCACAGTCACCCCTCACCTCCACCCTCCTAGCCCTGCAGCCTCAGGACAGCTTCAACAGGGAAAGAGGTCACGCTTGGGTTTTGCATAACAAAAAAAAAAAAAAAAAAAAACAGGACCAAGATTTTTTTTAAGGCTGAAAGTACAAAAAACCCAGACATTGTGACATAATTTACATACAAGCGATACTACAACGACGATGTTAAGTATGCTCCAACAGCTGGGCAGCCTTCACAGAGGCGAATACGTGTCTGAACAATGCAGTTAACATTTGGAATATGTGTCTGAACAATATGCAGTTAACAAACATTTGGAATGACTCAAAGAAAAAAGAAATGTACATTTTTTTTTTTTTTTTATGTCCTCAGATGAAACTGTAGAACCTCGGGGTGCTTTTATTTAGCCATAAAAAGAAAACATACCATCACCGTTCCAGTTTTTAGATCCTGAGTCAAGCGCCAAAAATAACTGAAGCCATGCCAATGGAGACATTGTCTAGGCTCTGCGCCGGAGCGTGTATGAGAGGGTGGTGTGTCTGCGCAGAGCTGAAGTCGTTGTTGGGCGTTTGGTCGGGGGGGAAAAAAAGGAACAGTCTGTTTAGAAGCATTTGCGGTGGACGATGGAGGGGCCGGACTCATCGTACTCCTGCTTGCTGATCCACATCTGCTGGAAGGTGGACAGGGAAGCCAGGATGGAGCCTCCGATCCAGACAGAGTACTTCCTCTCTGGGGGGGCGATGATCTGGGGAGAGGGAGGGGAACAGGTTAGGCACCAACTACAGATCTGACATTGACCAACTACTAGAATGTTAGTACAGGGCATCTGAAAAGGTGGATGTTGCTGGTCAGCTCACCTTGATCTTCATGGTGGAGGGGGCCAGGGCTGTGATCTCCTTCTGCATGCGGTCAGCGATGCCGGGGTACATGGTGGTACCTCCAGACAGCACGGTGTTGGCGTACAGGTCCTTACGGATGTCCACATCACACTTCATGATGCTGTTGTAGGTGGTCTCATGGATGCCGCAGGACTCCATACCTGGGACACAAAACAGCAGTCAGACATGGAGAAGATGGCTGCCATGTCACAGCGGTGCGGGGAGTCTGGCTGGTGTTTGAGGAGGAGGAGGAGTGAGACTCACCGAGGAAAGAGGGCTGGAACAGGGCCTCGGGGCAGCGGAACCTCTCGTTGCCGATGGTGATGACCTGTCCGTCAGGAAGCTCGTAGCTCTTCTCCAGCGAGGAGGAGGAGGCAGCAGTGCTCATCTCCTGCTCAAAGTCCAGAGCCACGTAGCACAGCTTCTCCTTGATGTCACGCACGATCTCACGCTCGGCCGTGGTGGTGAAGGAGTAGCCACGCTCTGTCAGGATCTTCATCAGGTAGTCGGTGAGGTCACGGCCAGCCAGATCCAGACGCAGGATGGCGTGGGGCAGGGCGTAGCCCTCGTAGATGGGCACTGTGTGGGTCACACCATCACCGGAGTCCATGACGATACCGGTGGTACGACCAGAGGCGTAGAGGGACAGCACAGCCTGGATGGCCACGTACATGGCGGGGGTGTTGAAGGTCTCGAACATGATCTGGAGGAGAACAGGACAGTGAGTACTGGTGGTCACCCACAGGCTTCTGCATTAGCACAGCACCCTCATGCAGTAGGAGGGTTAGTTGAGGACCAGGTGCACGAGGCAGACAGTGCCAGGACCACACTGACGTGCGTCTGAGTACATGTGAACCAGCTCAGTGCTGTACTAAATACTAGAGGGGGGGGGGGGGGGGGGGGGTTGCAGAAAAGTTCAGAGAAATTCAGCACACAGACGAAGGAGGAAACCTGAAGTTTGCAGAGAAAGATGAACAGATCAGGTCAGAGAGGAAAGGGCCTGGAGGAGAACAGGATGGAGGGAGGAGAGGACAGGTGGATACAAGTTTGACACTGGTACCATCCCAAGACCCACATTAACACCTCCCCTACTTATAGCACAGGCAACACCCTCACTGGTAAGATGGGGTATGCTAATGCTTACTGCTACATAGCCTTCTGAAAACTTCCAAGTGTGTCGTGTGTGTACCTGGGTCATCTTCTCCCTGTTGGCCTTGGGGTTGAGTGGAGCCTCAGTGAGCAGGACGGGGTGCTCCTCGGGGGCCACACGGAGCTCGTTGTAGAAGGTGTGGTGCCAGATCTTCTCCATGTCGTCCCAGTTGGTGACAATGCCGTGCTCGATGGGGTACTTCAGGGTCAGGATACCCCTCTTGCTCTGGGCCTCGTCTCCCACGTAGCTGTCTTTCTGGCCCATGCCCACCATCACACCCTGGGGACACACAGGAGACATTTAAATATGCATTCTGAAAATGTATCATGTGGAAACCCCCAAAAATATGATTTTGTTCCTTGGAAAGCAAAAAAATGGATGCTAGTATGCATGTGCTACTCTTGTAGCTAGCAAGCAATAGGTGAAGATAACTGGTGTCACTGCATTTAGACTACAAGCTCACCTGATGCCTGGGGCGACCGACGATGGAGGGGAAGACAGCACGAGGCGCGTCGTCTCCGGCGAATCCGGCTTTGCACATACCGGATCCGTTGTCAACAACCAGTGCGGCGATTTCATCTTCCATGGCTGAACTAAAAACAAGGGAAAATACGATTAATTCAAATTGCATTCGACGGAAGACCTCAAATCTCAAACACTTCTGCAGAGCGCCCGTATGACGAAGCACGTTCTCGATTCGTGTTAACGCGCTGCAGTTTCAGGGTTTGGCCGCTGGGCGGAGCTCGTGCTAAAGCTCGTGCAGACCAGACAAAGGAAGCAGGGCTCGCTCTGTTATGACCATATAAGGACATGTTTGGTTTGAGCTGCTTTGCCGCTGCTGCCGGTTGAGGCGCGCGGCAGAGTTCAGTTAAAAGAACATTTCGACATTCGGACCCGGACGCGACCGCTCCCTCAGCGAAGTTTAGCAACCCCCAATCCCCTCCCCCACCGCCATCTTTACTGCCCAAACGGAATGTGAATATCAAGTCCTTCACAAATGCTGCATGTTACTGCGTCATAACAAAACGTCCAAATAAATGGAATGCATGATTACTCAATTCCATGCTTCACACTAGTTTAGCACCAGCAATCCATTACAATTAGCTGGCTCGCAAACCTAGATTGAGTCATCATTTGGTCCCTTAAGTCCTTGACTTATGGCCACTTCCTGAAAGCCACGCCTTTAAGATAAGTTTCGCAATCCTTCGTTAGATGGTCACTTGAACCGCCAAGCCAATTACTCAACTACTCTGCAACAGCACCCACCTTTTACAAACTAAATCGTGGAACAATATTTTTGGATGAACATCTGACACTGCAACTAGTTCCATAACTGAACTGCAGATGTAGCGGAACAGTCAAATATGCAGATTATATTTGTAAGCGAGTGTCAGTTAGTAACGTAATTGTTACTGAATGCAGATCTGCAAAATGGTGAAGGGCGGTGTTAGCATGTAGCTAGGCCAACCGGCTAGCTAAGTAGGTCACACCCAGCCGCAGAGCGCGCACAAAGGAAGCAGTCCAAAGATGACCGAACCCAAAACCGGAATACCGACAGTACAAGTATCGGTTGCACTCAGTAAATGGCAATTTAATAAATCTACCACTGAAATGACGAACGAAATTACTAACTGCTATCCCAAAATCAGACGCACCTGTTAGATGACTATGCGCCAATTAGCCGTCTTAACAGCTTTGGCTAGCAATTAGCATTGTCAAATTCCAATACTAAACCAAATTGCAATTGAATTATCAATTTGTTTTACCAATTCCAGTGTACTTTAAAACGTTAAATCCAAGCCATCAAGCCGGCTACAGTTATAAGACAAAGAGCCTCGTGGTCCATATCACAGTCAAAAGTAAACCTTACAATATTTACATTACAACCAGTGGACACTGCATTTAATATATGATATTGTAATTGTTGTGCTAGTATTATCATTAATCTTACCTTTGGGTGGGGGGCTTTTCGCTTTAAGGGAACCGGTTTCTGGCAAATGATATCCCGCACGAGCTGCTAATGACGGCGCTCAGAGTGAATTCGTTAATGGTGGGCGCG
Organism: Hypomesus nipponensis; assembly: GCF_054491055.1. Taxonomy (NCBI): domain Eukaryota; kingdom Metazoa; phylum Chordata; class Actinopteri; order Osmeriformes; family Osmeridae; genus Hypomesus; species Hypomesus nipponensis. The sequence continues at coordinate 805,714 of NC_140377.1, read as the reverse complement.
TGGTTTTTATCCACGGTCAGATGCCCGGCTCGAGCCATAAAAGGTAAACTTTCGGATTCGCGCGATCTGATTGGACGGGCGTCACGCACCCGGGCGCGTCGCGTGCACACTGCTGCACTCAACTGCTCGCGACTTGAGAGAGAGCGAGAGAGAAAGGAGGAAAAGGAATGAGGGAAATAGCGGGTAGAATGATAGCGCGAGGCCTACAGAATCTAATCCCTTGTTGACTTCCTTGTACTGCATGCATAGGCCCCAAAACACACTAAACTGATTTTTTAAATGCACTTTTAATGCCGCGGTCATAACATAGAACCTACAGCCGGACACGAGCATGAGCCTAGCAAAGCTGCTAGGGCTACTCCACAAATATTGTTTACTACAGACGACTAGATCTATCAATTACTGTTATTTCTGTGGTTGTTTCTCATCAACCATGCACCAATCAGACACACATATTTAATATATCTAAACCCTGCGTTCTGACAGGCTGGGGAGTGGCCTGGTTGTTGATGGTTTCCACAGTAAGCAATGTTAGACTCATCGTGGTATGGAGTAGCAGTCAAACAGCAAGATGGAGGAGCAGACATGCTGCTGCAGGTCGTCCCTGCAGGATAGCCTGTACAGGGAAACAATTATTATGGGACTGTGCATTATTCTAAGACCCAGAGCACACGCACACATCAGTGTTACCCTCCCTCCTGACCTACCCCTCCCACCAGCACACACATACAGAATGTGGGCCTAGCCTGTTTCCCCCTCCCTGTCTATCAAGGCTAAACCTGTAAATATTAGGTTAAGGCAGTTTCAGGATGGTTTGAAGAGCACTACATGCCTGGTGTCACAAGGCTCTGTGCAACAACACTAAACCAGATGACAAATCACACCCCTTTTCTCTCAACGGGCGGTATTATTTAGAGGTTCTGTTTATGATGTTGTTCTCTCAGGAGTTTCTTCACCATGGTCTGCAGGTGGAACAGGTTGGTCTCCATAAAGATAGGTGTCTCCTTGGCAGTGCATGTTAACAGTATGATGTCGTTAACAGGGATCGGCAAGGAGGAAGGTTTGATCCTGACTGCAGGGTGTGGTATTCAAACTTCAGATTCTGGAGAAGTTGAGAGAGCGAGGGAGAGAGAGTGTGCCCTGGAGTGTAATCATGTGACTCAGAGTTCAAAGGTCCCTTTAAGGATTAAGAACTATGCAGTTGGCTTTGGGCCTGATTCCCGCATCACTTCCTGGAACGTCAGCTGTCAGGTGGATGAGCCTAACCTTGGTTTGTGTAGGAATTTTTTAGGACAGTGAAATCTGATTGGAGTGTTGTTGCGTTAGGTATTGTGGACTTTGAATCTGCGGTGTGTGTTTGTGTGCATTTGTGTGTGCATCTGTGTGTGTGTGTGGCAGTAAGTGAGAGGTCACATGGTTAAGTGACATGTCAACACCAGGAACGGCGAGAATGTCTGCCAGCCAAGTGCTCGGAATACTGTCCCGGGAAAACTTGTCTCTTATAACATAACAACCACCAGAGTGTGTGTGTGTGTGTGTGTGTGTGTGTGTGTGTGTGAGCAGGAGCCTTCTTGGAGCAAGAGCAGAGCTGCTTTGCTGGCTGCGTCTAGCAGGGCTGAGCATGCTAATGGTTTAACACAGACCAGAAGACACACAGATCGTCCAGGTGTTGTATAGTATCATAATAACTATGAGCAGCAATGTTTAGACAAAGCCACTTAATAGCACTAACAAGTGGTGATCATGCCAGCTGTTAAGAGGAGCCAGCCAGAGTCTCCATTGGAGAACTGAAACAGGGAGATGCACAACGTGTTGCTTTGGTGTGTGTGTGCCAGGGTGTGTTTAGGGCCTCGTGTCTTGCTTCAGGGGCGGTCTCTATGTTATGTGATAAGTAAATCAGTGACCTGTGTGTGGGTCTCTGAGTCTCCAAGTCAGAGATCAGCGTTCACAAACAGGCCTGGCAGCTGATCACAGAGTAATGCTGTCAGTGTGACAGTCTGCATCGACTTCAGAAAGCACAGCCTCCTCTTGCTTATCTCTGTCCCGCTTTAAGAAACAACTGATTCGACATGTTTATGACACACTGGGCTTTTCCCGCCGTGCTGTCTGGGTCAGTGTATTTCTGAATATGTGTGTTGTAACCTTCGACATGGTAGGGATCTGTTGTAGGAAGTGTTGAGACACCTCAGCCGGCTCCGCTGTGAGGTCATGAATGTGCTTTCTCGTCAAATAAGGCAAGAACAGAAGGCAGGAAGTATAGTCGTTTCTACTGCAGTTGCTGCAACAGAGCCTCCACATCACCACGCCCCCTGGCCCCTCCCCCTGGCCCAGCCCCTCCCCCTGGCCCAGCCCCTCCCCCACACTTCCTGTTCCCTAGAGAAGATGCCACAAGTGTACCCCCTCCCCCAGCCCACACAAACACATGCCCCAGACTGCCTCGCCTCAAAACAAAATCTATTATCCATTACTGTTCTGAGAATAAGATTGAAAATGAAGGCAGAGGATGGTACAAGAGAGAGAGAGAGAGAGAGAGAGAGAGAGAGAGAGAGAGAGAGAGAGAGAGAGAGAGAGAGAGAGAGAGAGAGAGAGAGAGAGAGAGAGAGAGAGAGAGAGAGAGAGAGAGAGAGAAAGGAGATAGTGAGGTGTGAGAGGAAGTTGGAAGAGTGAAAGAGGGGGAGAGGGCTGGAGAAGAGGGGGAGGTGTGAGAGCCAGAATGATACTCTTGTCCTGGAATGCTCCTTTATCAGACTGGAGTTTAACCCTCACTACCTGCCAGGAATGTTGATGTTGAAGTCAAGCTCTCTGTGTGTGGACGATAATGTATATATGCGTGTTTTATAATCCATACTTCGATTTGGCAATTTTTTCTACAACTCATGGAAGTGCTGAGGCAGTGCAGTGGAACAGTCTCTCTCTCTCTCTCTCTCTCTCTCTCTCTCTCTCTCTCTCTCTCTCTCTCTCTCTCTCTCTCTCTCTCTCTCTCTCTCTCTCTGTCTATCTGCCACCTCTACCCCTCTCCATTCCTTCCCCCCCCTGCTTCTCTCTCCAAGGATCGAACGCCCCCTGGTCATGCCTGTTTAGAATTGGCCCAGCTTGTCTCATTGTCCTGCTGACCCTGCAGTCTGACCGCTCAGGGTCACAAGACGAGGTCCCATCCCCCAGTTCTGGAGCAGCTCTCTGATTGGTCACCTAAAGTCTCATTGATCCGTAGGTCATGGTGTTGATGCCCCTCTCGCGAGCAGGACCACTCACCAGCTGGATGTGTGTGTGTGTGTGTACCAGCTGGCCTCTGCGTGCTCTGATTGGATTAACCTCCCTTTTACGTCCTGAAATGATCCTCAACTCCACTCCCACTCACTCACTCACATTTACACACACGTTTACATACACTCACTCACTCACTCACTCACTCACTCACTCACTCACTCACTCACACATGCACACACATGCACACACGTACAACCACACACTCACTGCTATGAATTCACATGCCAATGGAAAGCACACCACAGTTCTGAGAGATAGTGTAAGTGTGTGTGTAGTTGTGTCACCCACAAAACAAATTCTTCATGAAACCAGATGATCCTGCGCACTGGGAGCCAGGCCTGGAGGTGTGAGTCTGGATGCAGCAGGGTGATGAGAAATGTTCAGATGGTCACAGGACCAGGACAGGACCAGGATAGGACCAGGACAGGGACAGGCCCAGGCCCAGGCCCAGGCCCAGGCCCAGGACCAGGACCAGGACCAGGACCAGGACCAGGACCAGGACCAGGACCAGGACCAGGACCAGGACCAGGACCAGGACCAGGACAGACCCCTAGGCAGGTGTGGCTGAATGGGCTCTGTTTCTTCTGCTTTTCTGTTCCTCCGTCACACACTGGGCCTTCTGTCATTGTGTCTGTGACTTCCTGTATCATCGCCTCACTTCCTCTGTGTGCTTCTGATGGTGTTCACTGCTGGGTTCAGGATCCTCAGAAGGCCTTGACACACACACACGCACACACACACACACACGCTACTTTCATACCCCCTGCACAGCGCTGAGCTCCCCTGAACAGCTCATCTATCCAGCACCATCTGTCGCTGCATTATGGGGGATGACCCTCTTTCAGGATTGGTCAGTTTAAGCAAGACTAAGGTCCTTGATTGGCTCATTATGAAAACAGCTCACACAACACTTCCTGGTTCTTCTGCATTGAGAGGAAAGCCTCAAGCTTGACCAGAGGAGAGGTCAGAGGACACACCCCTCTCCTCTGGTGTCCCTGGAGATCAAACAGGTTTGGCTGAACATTTCCAGGTTTAGCAGCATTCCTTATGATGTATATTACTCCCTTCCGCTCTCTCTGTAGTTCTTTTTCACCCTCCCCCCCTCTCTCTCTACATGATGTCCTACCTGTCTCCCTAATCTCTCTCTTTCTGGATGTCAGTTATTTCTGTGAATCTCCAGCACTTCTGTCCCTCGACCGCCCCACCTCTCTCCACTCCTTGGCTGCCCCACCCACCTCTCTCCTCTCTCCTCTGTTGATACTGAAAAAGAAGCCTGTGTTCTCTCACAAACACGTGGGGTCTAGTGTTGCCGAGGACTCTCTCTCTCGGCTGCTGTGTGTGTGTGTGTGTGTGTGTGTGTGTTTGTGTGTGTTTCATTGTGCTGTATTGTTTTGAAATATACCGTGCTGCTTTTCAGTATCCTACCCTCTTCTCACTCAGCGTTTAAATGAGCATGCTTCCCGCTCCTGATTGGCTACTGTGACCTGCCAAATAAGGGCATAGCCCAGCAGCAGAGACAGGAAGTGGTTAAGAGGAAGTGGAAAGCCGGCTGCATGAGACCAGCACCGGAATGTGCAGCTCAACAACACTTGCTCCCTCCCTCTCTCTCTTCTTTACTACTTTATACATCAGCCTTCCCCCTCTCCCTCTCTGTCTTCTGTGGAAACCCCTCACCCTCCTCAGGTCAGCTGTGATAATGGAGCATATGGCTTTATATCAGCTACAGTTGAAAGCACTGATTCTTAAGATCTGCCATCGGGCTAAATGATAAATATCCCATTTCTCTCTCTCACCTGCCCCTCCCTGTCTCCCTCTGTGCTCTCGTCCTGTCAGAACTCTTCTGTGTTGCCTCTCATGAAGAGGAAAGAGACAGTGTTCCTGTGTGTGGTTGTGTGAGTGTATATGCCACAGTGTGTGTGGTTGTGTGAGTGTATATGCCACAGTGTGCGTCTATGAGCATGAGTAAGTGCAGGTCTCCTCATGAACAACTTTAGCAGCAGATGCATTATAGAGTGAGTAGAATGTGCTAACAGAAGTAAAGAGAGAGAGAGAGAGAGAGAGAGAGAGAGAGAGAGAGAGAGAGAGAGAGAGAGAGAGAGAGAGAGAGAGAGAGAGAGAGAGAGAGAGAGAGAGAGAGAGAGAGAGAGAGAGAGAGAGAGAGAGAGAGAGAGAGAGAGAGAATTCTTTCTAACTCTGATCATCTTTCTGTGAACTCTGACATGTCTAAACCTGCTGAGACATGGAAGGAATCCTAAAAGAGGGAGGGAGGGAGGTATAGAAAGAGGTAAAGAGAAAAAGAGGTATCCAAGCTAAAGAAATAGAAACAGTGATAGAGATAGAGAGAGAGAGACAGAGAGAGAGAGAGAGAGAGAGAGAGAGAGAGAGAGAGACGTTTGGGCCCTTGCAATAAATATGAAGAAAACTAATATTATGATATTAGTTATCATGAGAGCAGCAAGAAATGGTTCCTTCTCTGGACCCCCTTGACATGCGCGAGGGAGGGAGGTGGAAAGGTTGTTAGAGTCTGGGTTCTGAGGTGCAGACCAGGTTCTACTTGTGTTTGGAACACGTGCTGTCTCAGGGCTGTGAGCAGGTGTAGAGACCTCAACACCCTCACCCCTTTGCAGACTCCATCTGGAGGAAAACACATGGGTGAGGGAGCATGGACATCTCTCTCTCTCTCTCTCTCTCTCTCTCTCTCTCTCTCTCTCTCTCTCTTCTCTCTCTCCCTCCCCCTCTCTTCCTCTCTCTCCCTCTCTCTTTCCCTCTCTCCCCCTCTCTCCCTCTCTCTCCCTCTCTCTTTCCCTCTCTCCCCCTCTCTCCCTCTTTCTCTGCCTCTCCCCCTCTCTTCCTCTCTCTCCCTCTCTCTCCCCCTCTCTCCCTCTCTGTCGCTCTCTCTCTGCCTCTCTCTCCCTCTCTCTCTCTCCTGGATCTGTTTGTCTGGGTTTAGGTGCTAGTAAGCATGTGTGTGTATGTGTGTGTGTGTTTATGTGAGTATTTACCTCATAGTGCCAGTGAAGACACACCCTCTTGGCAACAATGACATCCTTAAAAGGAGATCTTTAAGTGTGTCACATGACAACAATGCGAGGTATGCAAGAGGAGTCACATGGGACACTGCCTCAAGGAAATCAACCTCATCCGCATAGCAGTGTGTAGACTGGTGTTTCTGTGTGTGTGTGTGTGTGTGTGTGTGTGTGTGTGTGTGTGTGTGTGTGTGTGCGCAAAGGGGAATTCACAGAGATAGAGATTTCACTTCTCTTCACTTGTCTTTCAGACTAACTGGAAACTGCTGAAATGGATGTTCCAATGTCCTTATATGGGAGGGACCTCTTATGTGTAGTGTGTGTGTGTTTCCATTTCTGTTCATGTGTGAAGTTTTAAATAAATTGCAATTCAGTTATTTTCTATAGACACTCGTCCAAAACAGGAGTTGATGAAAGCCTCGAACAATGCAAAGATTTGAATGCAGTGTGGAAACAGCCCCTGGACCGGTCCGTAGAGCGGGCCACAGAGCGCCCCCAACAGGCTCCTCTCTGAACTGCACCTGATTTCACCCCCACAACAATGAGGGAGTTCCCAGAAACGCACTTTAAACTCCATATAAGGGCAAAGTCTGCAGGTAGACACCAAGCAGGCCTCGACTACCTAGCAACAAAGGGCTGTGACACATGCACCTTCTCTTATACCTACCCCCCCTACACACACACACACACACACACACACACACCTTACCTTCCTATCTCAACTTGGCTCTTGACCCCTAATCTTGAAGGTGATGGATCAATAGAGGATAAGAACAATGTATCTTTTCCCTCAACCTGGCTAGCTTGTTCCTCCTATGGGGAAAGACCACTCTCCTAGCCCCCTGTCTCTCTCTCTCTCTCTCTCTCTCTCTCTCTCTCTCTGTCTCTCTCTCTCTCTCTCTCTCTCTCTCTGTCTCTCTCTCTCTCTCTCTCTCTCTCTCTCTCTCTCTCTCTCTCTCTCTCTCTCTCTGCCCTCTCTCATGAGCAGCCTTCCTATTCCTTCCCTTCCACAGTCCCCTGTTCAGTGATGTGGGGCGTGTCTATGAGCACATGTACTTGAGTTCCGAGCATAGAGGATGTGTCTCCCGGTTACAGCTTCATCCAGCAGAGTCTGCAAAGCACGTGGGCTCCTCCTCTTCCTGTTTTGAGATGTGCCTCCGATCACTTCCTGGTTCTGCTGTTTCGAGGGTGTTGTAAACACTCTCACTCTGAACACCACACTTCCACCCCTCAGTGGTCCTCTGACCACCTCTGTGTACAAAACAGCCCAAAGGAGCAGAGCAGATTGGAGTTGACTAGAGTACAGTGTACAGTAGAGGATCTGAGAATGTTCATGCTGATGATGTGGGATTCCCTGAGTGGCGTGACAACCAGAGTCTTAGCCTGGAATGTAGGTCAAGAGCTGGACTGTTTCCCCCTGCAGTTACATAATGACACACACTCTCACACACACAGACATATACACACACTCTCACACACACAGACATATACACACTCTCACACACATATACACACACACACACACACACACATGTGCACACGTGTGTGCATGCCCACACACTCTCGACAAGCTCACACATGGATCATATTACTCACTGTGTGAACACAGACTCCTTAACTCCCTCTTCCTCTCCAGGGTTCAGTGCTGCACTCCTGCTCTCTTTCCTGCTCTCTCTCCTGCTCTCTCCTGCTCTCTCTCCTACTCTCTCCTGCTCTCTCTCCTGCTCTCTCTCCTGCTCTCTCCTGCTCTCTCTCCTGCTCTCTCTCTCCTGCTCTCTCCTACTCTCTCTCCTGCTCTCTCTCCTGCTCTCTCCTGCTCTCTCCTACTCTCTCTCCTACTCTCTCTCCTGCTCTCTCTCCTGCTCTCTCTCATGCTCTCTCCTGCTCTCTCCTACTCTCTCTCCTGCTCTCTCTCCTGCTC
>NC_140377.1:775000-790000 GCF_054491055.1 Hypomesus nipponensis | reverse complement strand
GCTAACGTCACTCATTGGTATAAAGGCTGCAGCTGTGGCGACGAGCTCGCGCTGTGAGAGCAGAGAGGACCGGTGCGCGCTCACACTCACACACACTCACACACTCCCCAAACAAAGAAGCACGCGAGGCAGAGCATCTCACCCTCCGAGCGAGTTCCGAACACCGCACTGTCCAGGCGCAACTGACCCGGTCCAGGCCCGAACGTCATCATGTCTTCTAACGGCGCTAGTAACGGAACCAGCGACATGCTACAGATCCAGTTCGGTCTGATTAACTGCGGTAATAAATATTTAACTGCTGAAACGTTCGGCTTCAAAATCAATGCCTCGGCCACGAGCCTGAAGAAGAAGCAGATCTGGACGCTGGAACAATCCGGAGACGAAGCGAACGGGAATGTGTTCTGTCTGAAGTCTCACCTGGGCCGGTACATCGCAGCCGACAAAGATGGCAATGTGACCGGGGACAGCGAGACCCCCGGGACGGAATGCCGGTTTATCATCACCGCTCATGATGACGGCCGGTGGTCGCTGCAATCTGAGCAGCACGGGCGCTACCTGGGCGGTACCGAGGACCGGATCATCTGTTTTGCCCAAACCGCATCAGTGGCCGAGAAATGGAGCGTGCACATCGCCATGCACCCGCAAGTCAACATCTTCAGCATCACGCGCAAACGTTACGCGCACCTGAGCTCGAAGGTGGATGAGATTGCCATTGACCGGGACGTCCCGTGGGGAGTTGATTCGCTGATCACTCTCGTGTTCCGGGACCAGAGGTATCACCTTCAGACCTCTGACAACCGGTTCCTGAAGAACGACGGCAGCCTGGCCGTTAAATCGGACAAGACCACGGGCTACACACTGGAGTTCCGCTCAGGGAAGGTGGTTTTCAGAGACTGCAATGGCAAGTACCTCGCGCCCTCCGGTCCGTCCGGTACCATGAAGTCTGGCAAGAGCGCGCGCGTTGGGAAGGACGAGCTGTTCGTGCTCGAGCAGAGCCACCCGCAGGTCGTCCTCACCGCGGGAAACGAGAGGAACGTCTCCACCCGGCAAGGTATGTGTGGGGTGCGAGAGCACATTACAGGGAGCTTAATCTGTATTCGAGTTTGGTCACCAACTGTGGAACTGGAACAGTTTATGTGTGTGTGTGTGTGTGTGTGTGTGTATGGTAGACCATAGCCTCTAGCACTGGAGGGGTTAAAATCATGGAATGTCAGCCCCCCCCCTCCATACAGCCCACACACTGAGGGGGATGACACAACAAAGAACACACACAAAACATTCTAGAATACTGTACACACATGGATGATTCTAGAATACACACGGATAAATCAGTTATGATTGAACGCATGTGTCGATGCTCTGTGTGTGTATGTAAGCATCTGAATGTGTGATCAGACATGCTTACCTCCCCCAGACTGGTATTCAGTGACAGACAGCCATCACTCTCCCTCTCTCCTGGGTTCCTCATGGAAGACAGCCTCCCAAGTTCCTGGAGGAGAGGGGTGACAGAGGGGGTGAGGGAGGGGAGGGGTGAGGGTTAGGGTTGGTGTTTCTGCAAAGAGCGTTGTGAAGGATCTAGCCTCCATAGTGACAGTGATACTGGTGATACTGGTGATGCTGGTGATGCTGGTGATGCTGGTGATACTGGTGATACTGGTGATGCTGGTGATGCTGGTGATGCTGGTGACGCTGGTGATGCTGGTGATGCTGGTGACACTGGTGATGCTGGTGACGCTGGTGATGCTGGTGACACTGGTGACACTGGTGACACTGGTGACACTGGTGATGCTGGTGATGCTGGTGATGCTGGTGATGCTGGTGATGCTGCAGGTCTGTGGCTGCAGGTCTGTGGCTGCCCACCCACAGCAGAGCTGATAAGGGGGTTATCTTCTCGGTCTTCAGCGGGACCAATCCCTGGGCTAATCTAGATCAACAAGCTTATATGTTATCTTAATCTCTGTAATATGGCAGTATATAGCACTCCGTGTGTCAAAGATCATATTTGGACCGAATGTCTGAGGTTAACATGGAGCTGTGTGGTGTGGGGTGGTTCAGGGTGGTCTCCATCCTGGAGGTCTGTGGTAACAGACCTGAGGGGGTAACAGACCTGAGGGGGCAACAGACTCCACCACAGGGTCCATGTGGGCTGATGGAGGGTCTAGCTCCAGATGCAGGCTGTGGGACAGGCCTCTCGGGCTCCTGCTGTGAGACAGGCCTCTCGGGCTCCTGCTGTGAGACAGGGTTATCCTGAGCACAGAGCTGGATGACCCCATAACCACTCAGTGATTCTGCTGCCTGAATCTGCACCAGAACCAGTCCCCCACGGCACACTGTTCTGGCAGAACCAACTGGACACTGACTTGACACTGATGTGACCTGTGCTTCTGGGTAATTTCAGAACACATGCATACACTGCTAGTAGTGCTCCCACAGAGAGATGGAGATGAAATCAGAATACTTTTTTATTCTAGAAGTAGAATGAGATCTTCCAGGGCTGCTTCTGTGTGTAGCCAACCTCCTGCAGAACTCTCTAGGCTCTGTCCTCCATTTTGTGTCCTGCTGGGATTTAGCTCTGACACCCTCCCTGTCTGCCACACACACCAAACACACACCAAACACACACCAAACACACACACATCCCTGACCTTGGCTGTGGATGTTAATCCCTGCCAGACTCAGGTGATGATTTTGCTCTCCCCACAACACTCCTATCTGCTAACATTTGGCCTTGGTTGTGTGTGTGTGTGAGTCGGCCTGCAGCAACATTTGGACCTTTGCCAGGGCAGGCCGCCATTACCACCTTCCCATCATCCCTCACTGGGAGGGCAGGAAAGGCTTCACCAGGAGGACTTCTGTTAGGGAGGGGGAGGGAGGTTTGGAGGTGACCCCCCTGTACTCAGGATGTGTTGGGGGAGGGGGTCGCGGTGGGTGGGGGAGGGGGTCGCGGTGGGTGGGGGAGGGGGTCGCGATGGGTGGGGGAGGGGGTTGCGATGGGTGGGGGGCCTGATCATGTATCCCACTGCTGGGCATGACTGTCCTGTCTGGGGGAGGTAGCTATCACTGTCTCACTGCAACATCATAGTGGAGCACGTAGGAGTAAACTGCTATGGTATGTGTTTGTCTCTAGTTAATTACTAACACACAATGTGTGTGTGTGTGTGTGGTATAAGCAGAACAAAGCATGGGCTGGCTCTCAGTGTGTCCCAGCTGGGCTCCTCCTCACCCCAGCCAGCCAGACAATAGAGGCCTCACACACACACACACACACAATCACTCTCAACACACACACACAATCACTCTCAACACACACACACACACAATCACTCTCAACACACACAGAAGCTCACCCACACGTAGACTCAACACAATGAGACTCTCACTAGACATACACACTCACCCAGCCTCACAGCAAACCTCTGCCAGCAAGCTGTGCCTGTCTCTGGTCAGTCTGCCTTGGTAGGGCTGGTGAGGAGAGCTGTGTGTGTGTGTGTGCGTGTGTCTGTGTGTGTGTGTGTCTTGTAAGAGTGTCTTATTGTGTTAACTCTGTGTGGGTGCAAGCTTTTGTGTGTGTTGAGTGTGTGAGTGTGTGTGATCACAGATCGCCCTAACTGCTCACCCTCTCACTGGGTCGACGCTGCTGTGGCCCTCCGGCTGTGGAGTCACATTAGTCTGTCCTGCGTTGTCATGTCTGTCAGGGCTGTTACAGACCACTCTCTCTGTCAGACTACCCTAGGCATGGAAGGGCAGTGGATGACTGGGTCTTTGTATCTATGGTTGCTGTGTGTGTGTGTGTCTGTGCATCCAGCACTATCATATCAAATTGACCAAACAAACAGTCTTTCAGAAGCTCTCAAACATTTTGCAAATTAAACCACGAGGACACTGTTCCATGGTGAGCGATGCAAAGTATTCAAGGTATCAGCTTGCTGGTTTATTTTCCTGAAATATGCTGCTGCTCGTTCCACTAGGTTGGTACAGCAACGTGTTTGTTTTAGTGAGCCATGAGTTATAGCAAGTCAGACTGGAAACGCTTCCTTCTCTCCTTTCGCTCTATACTCCCTCCCTTCTCTTCCTCCCTTTATTCATACCCTCTTCTCCAAGAGCACCCTTGCAGCCATGTGGATCTCATCTTGGTCAGTTTTTTTTCCTGCTCCATCATCTGTGTGTCTGTGTGAGGGTGTGTGTGTGTGTGTGTGTGTGTCTGCATATTTCAGTGGAAACTCAATCCGTCCTAGGAGACCAGACGTGGTCGGTAGGAACAGCAGAGAGGGAGGTGAGGAACAGCAGAGAGAGGTGAGGAATAGCAGAGAGAGGTGAGGAATAGCAGAGAGAGGTGAGGAACAGCAGAGAGAGGTGAGGAACAGCAGAGAGAGAGAGGTGAGGAACAGCAGAGAGAGAGAGAGGTGAGGAACAGCAGAGAGAGAGAGAGGTGAGGAACAGCAGAGAGAGAGAGAGGTGAGGAACAGCAGAGAGAGGTGAGGAACAGCAGAGAGAGAGAGAGGTGAGGAACAGCAGAGAGGTGAGGAACAGCAGAGAGAGAGAGAGAGGTGAGGAACAGCAGAGAGAGGTGAGGAACAGCAGAGAGAGAGAGAGAGAGGTGAGGAACAGCAGAGAGAGGTGAGGAACAGCAGAGAGAGAGAGAGAGGTGAGGAACAGCAGAGAGAGGTGAGGAACAGCAGAGAGAGAGAGAGGTGAGGAACAGCAGAGAGAGAGAGAGAGGTGAGGAACAGCAGAGAGAGAGGTGAGGAACAGCAGAGAGAGAGGTGAGGAACAGCAGAGAGAGAGAGAGAGGTGAGGAACAGCAGAGAGAGAGAGAGAGAGGTGAGGAACAGCAGAGAGGGAGGTGAGGAACAGCAGAGAGGGAGGTGAGGAACAGCAGAGAGGGAGGTGAGGAACAGCAGAGAGAGAGGTGAGGAACAGCAGAGAGAGAGGGAGGTGAGGAACAGCAGAGAGAGAGGTGAGGAACAGCAGAGAGAGAGACGTAGGAAACATGAGCTGGTCGTTCTGATGGGACATGTCAGGTGACCCTTCTTCTGCCTGGACAGGCGGAACTCCAGCCTGGCATCGCCATGGTAACGGTCAGCTGTGTCATTAAGGGTAAAACCCGCTTAGGAAAAACCACTCGACGATGGATCCATTTGTGTGTCTGTGTTGGTTACTGAAAGAGCCCCTTCAGCCAGAGAAAAGAGAGGGACAGAGACAGAAAGAGGGAGAGACAGACAGAAAGAGACTGGAAGAGTGCAGTGTAGGTGTGAAGAGGAGGAGGAGGAGGAAGAGGAGGAGGAGGAGGAGGAGGAGGAGAAAAGAGGGAGGAAGGCATTTTGCTGATCATAACTATAATGTTCCATATTCAATGTTCCTGCCCTCCTCTGATCTGTCTCACTGGGTTACACCCAGCATTGTACTGGAGCAGAAACGGACTGACTGTGTGTGTGTGTGTGTGTGTGTGTGCGCTGTAGATGATTCCTCTTTGACTGGGGGCTTCCCTGTGTGCTCCAAGGGCCCTGATGGCTCTAGTGTGTCTTTAATGATCTCTGTCTCTCTTTAATGCAGATGCATGCGGTCTGTCACTCCAAAACACATGTGGGCACAATACACACACACAGTACACACACAAAGTACACACACACACACTTTCAACACATACGTACACATACTGTCACGCAACCACCCCCTCACCACACACGCACACACTGACAACAGCTGCTTCCTTCCAGAGGTCTGGTGGGTCTCTTTGACTACCCATAATTCAGTGGGGATTTTACCACCCAAACTGGGGTTAGGGGCGTGTGTGTGTGTTTGTGTGTGTGTGTGGAGCCTTCTGTAATCTGAGCCATCTGATGTTGCTCATTTTGCGTGTGTGTGATCCTAACCAGAATAGCAGTGGACGTCTGTATAGATGTGTGTGTGTGTGTGCATTTGTGAACTACATTTCTTGTCGTCACTGACCAGCTACAGATCTGTGGTTGATATTAAGATCATGTGTAATCCCTCTCCCATTTGACCCTGCCCAGGTATGGACCTGTCAGCCAATCAGGATGAGGAAGGGGACCAGGAAGTGTTCCAGGTGGAGATGTGTCGTGAAAACGGAAAGTGTGCTTTCCGAACGGCTGCTGGGAAATACTGGACTCTGATGGCTAATGGGGGCCTGCAGTGTACTGCATCCACCAAGTAAGACACACACACACACACACACACACACACACACATACACACACATATTGTTCCCAGGCTCACCACACTTATCCTCATTCGTTGCTGGGGGGTGCTGGGGTTGGTGCAGGGGTCCTGAGGCTGGGGCTGGGGCAGGAGAGAGAAAAGAAGGGGTTGCATGTGTTTTTGTACCCAGTGAAACTGAGCTTCTGTTCAGCCAGAGTGCAGCGATTTAGCCTCTGACCCCTGACTGCTCCTGGGTCAGGCTTCCTCTCCAGCCCATGTCGTGGAATCAAGTTCTATTGTGTGTGCGTGTGTGTGTGTGTGTAGGTCCACTAACTGCTTCTTCGACATCGAGTGGCGTGGAAAGAAGCTGACTCTCTGCGCTGCTAACGGGAGGTATGTCGCAGCCAAGAAGAACGGCCAGCTAGCCGCTACCATCGACTCTGCAGGTCAGTGTGTGTGTGTGTGTGTGTGTGTGTGTTACTCATGCCTTTGTGTGTGTGTTTATGACATCCTGTCATTAATGTGTGTGTGGCATCTACAGGTGAGTCAGAGGAGTTCCTGATGAAGTTGATCAACCGTCCAATCATAGTGCTTCGTGGAGAGCATGGCTTCATTGGTTGTAGGAAGGTTACAGGAACGTTGGACTCTAACCGTTCCTCCTACGACTACTTTACTCTGGAGTATAGAGATGGAGCTTACAGTCTGCAGGGTCAGTGCACACACACACCCACACACACACACACACACACACACAAGCCTAGTGCCATTTATAAGCATGATTTCCTCCCATCACATTTGACATAACACACAAAAAAATACACACATCCAAACACACACATGCAGGCAAACACACACACACACACAAATACGCCAGGCAACAAGATGAACTCGGTGACTAAATTTCCCAATATTGACCTGGCCACTAACACTCTCTCCTCTCTCTCCCTCTCTCTCCCCCTCTCTCCCATCAGACTCCACTGGGAAGTACTGGATGGTTGGAAACGAGTCCTCAGTGGTGAGCAGCAGTGACACGCCTGTTGACTTCCTGTTTGAGTTTTGTGACTACAACAAGCTGGCCATCCGCTCTGCGGAGGGGAAGTATCTCCGTGGCGACCACGCCGGCGTCCTCAAGGCCAACGCCGACCACCTGGAGACCGCTACTCTCTGGGAGTACTGAGCACGCTGTGACCACGACCACGCATGCTTCAGCACAACACTACCACTCCCCTGCCCCCCATCTCCCTAGCCTCCCTCCACCCATCCCCCTGCCCCCCATCTCCCTAGCCTCCCTCCACCCATCCCCCTGCCCCCCATCTCCCTAGCCTCCCTCCACCCATCCCCCTGCCCCCCATCTCCCTAGCCTCCCTCCACCCATCCCCCTGTCCACCTTTACCCTCGTGGGGTCTGGGGAACTGCAGAGGACCGGGAGAGGGGAGGGGAGGAGGAGGGAGGCGGGTGGTGCTGGTTGGCATCTCCAGCTCATTCCATTCTCTCTCTCCCTAGCTCCTCCTCTCCTCCTCTCCCTGTTCCCTCTCTCTTCTGAGTCAGTTATGGGTTGCCATAGTTACATTGGGGCAGTACACTTTCACTGTTCCAGTCCTACGGCTGCTCGACGTGTCACTCACTCTCCCAGACGTTTGATTGGGCCCTACTCACTCTTCTGCCCGAAAGCCCTCCCTTTCTTGACCCTTGTTTGGAAAAACCCACTCCCCTCCTCCCCCCTCTCCTCCCCCCTCTCCTCCTCCCCTCCTCTCCTCCTCCTGCTCCTCCCCCCTCTCCTCCTCCCCTCCTCTCCTCCTCCTGCTCCTCCCCCCCAGACTCACTGCTCTCCCTCCTAATCCTGTTATTTTAGCGTTCTGTCTTCCCATTTCTGTCTGTCTCTTCCTGATTCCGGCTTGAGCAGCACATGGTGGCAGTATGGATGGTGTATTTGACCTGGTGACCCCCTTTTATCTGGATTAAGTGTTTCTGTACAACCTAGTCCAGTACCACTGTTTCTATCTGGTCTGGACTGGTGGGAGTGGTTCTATCTGGACTGGTCTGGTTGTGTAGGAACAGATTAGACTGGTCTGGTCTGGTTGTGTAGGAGCAGATTAGACTGGTCTGGTCTGGTTGTGTAGGAGCAGATTAGACTGGTCTGGTCTGGTTGTGTAGGAGCAGATTAGACTGGTCTGGTCTGGTTGTGTAGGAGCAGATTAGACTGGTCTGTTGTGGTTGTGTAGGAGCAGAGTATTCTGGTCTGGTGTGTCTGTATGTGGAGAGCCTCTGTCCTCTCTGTTTGATAACTGGAGTTTTTGATGATGTCACCCAACAGGTTCAACCCCACAATGTAAACTAGTCTAATGTAAGCAGTCATGTGTCCTTCTCTTGTTGTGTTCCCATTGTTGGAGAGTGTGATATCCCAGACAGACAGGTCTCCCTGTAACTGCCCCCTCCGGCCTCCTGGCTGTGCTCCAGGGCACCGGGCCATGGCATGGTGGGATATGAGATGTTGACTGCTCTTGACCCTTACTGGAAGAACCACACACACTATTTTGATGTTCTCTTAAGGCATAGCCATCATCTTCAGCAGGACTGGGTCAGACTGGCTCATGATGGCTATCAACTGGTGTGATACCGTAAACTGACTCTTCAAACTGCCTTTCATCCGGGATCCAAACTCCTCGTCCTGTCATTCATGCTTTGGTGCTGCACCCACTGAAAGCAGAGCACAGCCAATATCTCACCGGTCAGTCAGCCAGGCCGGTCAGAGGGTGTGAACCACACCACCCCAGCCCTGAAGAGACCTCTGTAACCAGACTGGCCTTAGTCTCTGGTCAGACACACGAGTGAACAGCTAGAAATGAGAAGCTGTGGTGAGTTTGTCTGCTCCTGTCTGTGAGAGGTGTCTCTCTACCACCAGCGTGTTCTCTCTGTCCTTTACAGCGACCAGCCGACGGGTTTTCTCTGCTCTGTAGACAAACGTGTTGTCGTGGTTTCAGAAGCGCTGGGGGTCGAGGGGGACTTGAGGTAGTCAGCTGATGGCATGCATTGATAAGCACACTTCAGGTTTGCGAAGCAGAACGCAGAACGTCTGGCTTTACGGTTCCTGGAACAAGGTGATTGGTCGAGACAGCCTGGAACAAGGTGATTGGTCGAGACAGCCTGGTGTGGAAGGAAGATGTGGTAATTACTGTGCCTTACTCTGAGTTAATGGGCAGTAAAGAAAAAACAAATAGAAAGAAAAATAAACTGATTCACATCTTTGCTTTGTATAACTGGAACTTTCTTTTGTAATATTATTTTGTATAATTAATTTTTTGATATTGTGGTTAATCTTCCTCTTGTGCCATTGGTTCACCTGAATTCCAACGACCAATAAAAATGGGATTTGGAACACTACCTGTGTGTGTGTGTGTTTTTAGGGCTGGCTAGCTACAGGACACTGGAGTCTATTTGCCTTTGTGGGAAGTTATCTCAGGGGAATATTTTTTTTTTACCACATAACTGATATCTTACATATGATCAAACCACAAGCATGTCATTTTAGAATATTCAAACCCAAACTAAGCCCAAGAGGATGGATGTGGTGTTTAGTTCCCTAAATGCAAAAATATGTATATTTTCCCTTCCCAAGCAGCGCAGTTTAATGTGCTGTCCCAGTTACACACATGGAAACACACTTCCTGTAGCCTGAATGGAGCCTTTGTGCTGAAGGGTTTATTCTAGAGCAGGAAGAAGGCAGCTCTCCCCCTCCCTTCCCCCTCCCTTCCCCCTCCCTTCCCCCTCCCTTCCCCCTCCCTTCCCCCTCCTCCCTCCTCCCCTCACCGTTTTGAGGGGTAATGGATGTAATGACGGAACCTCCACAGTGGATCTCTAATCCATTTTCCCTGTCAGACGTGTAACCCAGAAGAACACCAAACACTGCAACACACCCCCCCCCCTCTCTCTCTCTCTCTCTCTCTCTCTCTCTCTATCTCTCTCTCTCTCTCTCTCTCTATCTCTCTCTATCTCTCTCTATCTCTCCCTCTATCTCTCTCTCTCTCTCTCTCTCTCTCTCTCTCTCTCTCTCTCTCTCTCTCTCTCTCTCTCTCCCTCTATCTCTCTCTCCCTCTATCTCCCTCTCTCTCTCTCTCTCTCTCTCTCTCTCTCCCTCTCTCTCCTTCTATCTCTCTCTCCCTCTCTCTCCCTCTATCTCTCCCTCTCTCTCCCTCTATCTCTCTCTCCCTCTCTCTCCCTCTATCTCTCTCTCTTTCTCTCTATCTCTCTTTCTCTCTCTTTCTCTTGCTCCATGAATGATTCTGCTGATGAATCACACAAATATGACCCAAATTTATGAAACAGGCTGTGGGTTGTGGGTAAAGTGCTGAGCCGCAGACAGACAGAGAGCAGTCATCTGCAGTGTGACTGAGGGAGGGATGACAGGGTGCGGGGAGGGGGAGGGGGAGGTTGTGTGAAATGGCCGCCGCTTCCACCCACATCAGAGACTCCTGTTACCATGGAAACAGCAGCTGCTGAAGGCTGCAGGTCTGCAGAGTGGGATCAGAAGAGAGAGGGAGGGAGGGAGAGAGAGGAGGGCGAGCAAAGACGTTGTCAGGAACAGAAATGTCCTCATTACATCCACAGTCAGACAGGAAACAGTCTGTGGTCAGGGGGGATCTGGGGTTTGAAGAGGTCTGTGTGTTTGGTTGGGGTCAAGGGGCAGAGGGTTAGTGGGCTGGGGTTCAATACCCAGAGATAATACACCCTTATTACACTGTAGCAGAGATGGGACTTCTACTGTACTTAAGACTTATTTTCAGATATCACTTTTCACAATACATTTTTTGGACAACTTTTTACTTTCACTCAAATTTTTTTACACAACTGTCTGTACTTTCAACTTCTTACATTTTCAAACCAGGCTTGTTACTTTGGTTTTAATCTGTATTTGGTGGCATGATCAATAAGGATGTGTGTACTTTTACCATCTCTGCACTTTTGTTACACTGCCGTTACACTATTTTTATGTCGTTATTACACTGTGATTACAATGTTGCTACACTGTTGTTACACTGTTATTATGTTATTACAATGTTATGTTATATGTAGTGGTGAGCATAGATTATTTTTTTTAAATTTAATCTCACTGTAATCTTGGAATTAATCTTGATTCATCTAGATTAAAATGGCTCAGGCCAAAGGCATTAAGAATATGTGTGCTACCCAAATAATGACTAAAAGTAAGTCTTTGAGAACGGGTTTCTCAAGCCAGGTGAGCGAGGAGATTAGTTAGCTTGGCTGATAGAGCTGTGCTGACGGGCTTGCCTCGGTTGCACTCAAACATAGTAGTTTGACGACGACTCTTCCCCTGCGCTACATCAGTGCTTGGCCCGGCATTTTCCGCATTAGCTAAGGTATGCTTTGCGTTTGGTTGGTGTTAGAGACCAGAAGATCTCGTACAGTAAACGAATTCCGTATCACACAAGGTGCATACAACCTTAGTCTTGTCGCAGTTTCCATTGGGAAGCTTCTTAAAAATACATTTTCCCTGAAGCAAATCCGGCGGCTTTTACTCCTTAACATTTTTACACAAATGTCTGTACTTTTTACATTTTCAAACCAGGCTTGTTACTTTAGTTTTAATCTGTATTTGGTGACATGATCAATATTAATTCTTGTCTTTTAACACCTTTTTCATTTCCTGTCACTCACAACAAACGTAAGCTAGTCTATGAAGCTGCCATGGATGCAGGAGGCACGATGAAAAAGAACAGGTGTAACACTTAAGATGTTATTACACTGCTGTTATTGTGTCGTTATTACACTATCATTACACTGTGATTAAACTGTGATTACGCTGTGATTACACTGTTATTACACTGTTATTGTGTAGGACCTTTATACTTTAAGTCTTTTTAAACATTGTAATCACAGTGAGTATCTGTACTTATACCGGAGTGAAGGATGTGTGTGGTTTTGCCATCTCTGTGAATCCCAAGGGATCTGAAGGGGTAGCCAGGGTGAGGGAGAGGCAGGGTCTGGCTTTGATCATTCAGGGTGGGGGAGAGACAAGCTTGACTGAACTCCTGCT
Source organism: Hypomesus nipponensis (assembly GCF_054491055.1). NCBI lineage: Eukaryota > Metazoa > Chordata > Actinopteri > Osmeriformes > Osmeridae > Hypomesus > Hypomesus nipponensis. The sequence continues at coordinate 777,789 of NC_140377.1, read as the reverse complement.
CCACCCTCCTCCTCCCCTCCATCTCCCCTCTCCTCCCATCCATCTCCCCTCTCCTCCCCTCCATCTCTCCTCTCCTCCCTCCCCTCCATCTCCCCTCTCCTCCCTCCCATCTCTCGCCCACCCCCCCATGCACACACTGAGCAAATCACAGAGTAGATTTCTAGCACAGTCAGCCAGTAATCTCTGCATCACAGACATGAGCAGATGACAGATTTATGGAAAATTACAGAAAATGCGGTACTGTCAGAAACCGGCACACACACACACACCAGAGGTCACAGCATGGAGTTGTACAGCTGTAAAGACACAGTGTCTGTCTGACCTAACACAGACAAAATCAGGGAGAAGCACAGAACAGGGTGCTAACAGCCCCAATAGACAAGCTGTTTACACACCCACCTGAGAGTGTAAAGGCCTTCTGGGTCACTGAGTTCAGCTGAGCGTGAGATATGAACCACTGGAGACATAGGAACACAGAAAACAAACACACACACCAGGCCCAGAGAGGAGTCCCATCCAGTCTCACTGACATAACACACACAGGGCGCTCCGCTGCGTACAGCCCTGCAGTCTGTATCACAGCCCTGCAGTCTGCATCACAGGCCTCTCTTTGCTCCAAAGACACTTCAGACAGCAGAGGACTGGGCCCCCAAATCACCTCCGAATTGGACTTTCAACCTTGAAGACTTCCAGCTCAGCTGCCTGAGGACGATGTGAGTCACCCTGTGATAGCTGCAGTCTCCCCCAGCTGAACCCTGGGCCTCAGGGGTCAGAGGTCAGGGGTCAGAGATGAATTATGCTCAGCTGAGAAGCAGCCCCGTAACTGTAGCTAATCTAAAACTCAGGTTTCACAGATTATTGTTCCCTCGTTTGACAACATTAACTTTATCACATCTGACTGAACAGGTGAAAGGCTGGCTTGGTGAAGGCGTTTAGAAGGTTCTAAAAACAAGACCATAAGGTCACAGGAAGTGTGGCAAGTCGATTTCATTCTCTAAATATCCAGCCTTTGTCCACCATGACTGCTACAGCTGCACAGTGTGCACTCACACCCAGGACTAAGAACTAAACTACAAACACTAAGAGGGTTGACAACACTAGTCTGCACTTGTAATCTTGTGTGTGTGAAGAATTGATTTGTCACAATAACCTCCCTTATCTCCAGTGGCAACACCATCTCTCTGGCCTGTGATTGGTGTAGCGGCAGCTATGACAGATACCACTGTGGTGTGATTGGTGTAGCGGCAGCTATGACAGAGACCACTGTGAGGTGATTGGTGAAAAGACAGAATCGCTCTTGAATGGCTCTTCTGTCGTGAGTCAGGCTTTTCTCTGAGTGAAAACTGTAACAACTGCTCGTCCTCCACTTCACGACACAGAAACAACACTAACATGAGATCAACAACAACTTGTTTGAACACCACACAAACAACAAGCAGGTAGAAGTGTGGAAACAAGAATGTTTATTAAGCAGAAACAGCACTCTCATTTTTATACAGAACAATTTTGTGATTTAATTAATCAAAAATATCTTTATTCCAGTAAAGAGGTCTGGTTGGCTGCAAACCCTCAGGCCTTCTCAGAACGTGCAGAGTTCAGCCCACCAACAGAAGAGTACAAAAAGAAAACTGAAGGGTTCTCCAGAGTAGAGACAAAGAACTGCCTCTGTACAAGGCAGATAACCTGCCTCTGTTCAAGGCAGAGACCTGCCTCTGTACAAGGCAGAGTGTGTGTGCGTGCTAGAAGCGTCTGTAGTACTGGGGGGGCCCGTAGTGCATGGGCAGGTTCAACTCCATGTTGTTATTGATGTTGTAGTTGAAGGGGCGCAGGTGGGGGTTGGGGGGAACGTACAGGGGGATCAGCAGCCGGGCCTGGGGCGGGGCCGGAGGGAGGACCTGGGGGGGCACCACCTGCGGGGGCACCAATAGGGGAGCTCGGACTGCTGGGGGGGGGGGAGGGGCGGGGCCGATCTGGGCAGGAGGGCCAATCCGTGGCTGCTTGGCAGCCGGCGGGCCGACTCTCTTTGCTGAGTTCTCTGCGTGTGAACGAGGGAGGGGGGAGGGAGGGAGGGGGGAGGGAGGGAGGGGGGGAGACATGAGTCAGAAACACGTTCACACAGCAGAGCCAGGCAGGGTTCTAACACGAGTGTTGATACTGACCTGCACTCTTCTTGTTGAGTTCTGTCTCTCCCTCCTTCTGGATCTCCTGAATGATGCGCTCATCATCTTGCTACACACACACACACACACACACGTCTCATTTTACAAAACAGTCAGATAGCACAGTATGATTGTCTACTGCCAATAATGTTGCAGAACTAGCAGGGTTTCTGCCTTGGGTAGATACATGTTGATCCCATCTTTCCAGGGTCAGTAACTGTGGGTCAGGTGTTGGTCGTGCTAACAGGATGTGAGGTGTGTGCTAACAGGATGTGAGGTGTGTGCTAACAGGATGTGAGGTGTGTGCTAACAGGATGTGAGGTGTGTGCTAACAGGATGTGAGGTGTGTGCTAACAGGATGTGAGGTGTGTGCTAACAGGATGTGAAGTGTGTGCTAACAGGATGTGAGGTGTGTGCTAACAGGATGTGAGGTGTGTGCTAACAGGATGTGAGGTGTGTGCTAACAGGATGTGAAGTGTGTGCTAACAGGATGTGAGGTGTGTGCTAACAGGATGTGAGGTGTGTGCTAACAGGATGTGAGGTGTGTGCTAACAGGATGTGAGGTGTGTGCTAACAGGATGTGAGGTGTGTGCTAACAGGAAGAGGGGTAACTGCATGGGATGGTACAGC
>NC_140377.1:740000-770000 GCF_054491055.1 Hypomesus nipponensis | reverse complement strand
CCTCTCCTAAAGGTCAGGGTGAGGGTGGAGTCTGAGGGAAGGCAGATGCATGACTCCACAGAGCAGAGGAGCTCGACACATCTGGAGGATGTTGTGTATGAGACAGACAGACAAACAGACGGTGTGCAATGTGAAGTAAGAAGCAGCCAACATGGAGCTCTGGCTCCACCTACAGGTCAAAGAATGTAACTGCAGTGGTGGAGAGTGAGTTCATGAACCTTACAATACTATACGACCCCCTCTTAAACCATCTTCCTGACCTCTTCCTCTCTCCCTCTGTCTCTCACGCAGTCACTGGAAAATTACTGGAATCATCAAACCAATTAGGAACCAAAAAAGGATTTCTGTTCACAACGCCCCTTCCAGTCATCATTTCTAGACTCATATGATTGAAGGGTCAGGCCTGACCCCGAGAGAGGCCCAGACCCTGAGAGAGGCCCAGACCCTGAAGGAGGCCCAGACCCCGAGAGAGGCCCAGACCCTGAGAGAGGCCCAGACCCTGAGGGAGGCCCAGACCCTGAAGGAGGCCCAGACCCCGAGAGAGGCCCAGACCCTGAAGGAGGCCCAGACCCCGAGAGAGGCCCAGACCCCGAGAGAGGCCCAGACCCCGAGGGAGGCCCAGACCCCGAGGGAGGCCCAGACCCTGAGAGAGGCCCAGACCCCGAGAGAGGGCTGACTAATAACCACACAGCCCTTCCCTTCAGTGTCCTTGAGGCACAGACACAAACAGACACACAATCTGTATAACACATAACCTTGGCAAGACTCTCCCACCACAACATTCCTCATAGAGAGCAAGAGTCTGATGGCCCTAGAAACGTCTCTCTCCCTCACCTTCCTGCAGCGAGGGTTGGGACAGCTGAACAGAGACACGCCCGGGTCCAGCAGGGCTGGGAAGTGACAGGAAGGACACCTAACAGGAGGACACAACATTAAGAGGACGATCGCATCACGTAATAAGGTCACTCACATACTGTCTCCAACACACACACACACGTACCGTACTAGCTCGTCAGCGCAGGTTGCAGCTACAGCCTCCTCAGCCTGTCTCTCGTAGTATTTACCCAGAATGCTCTCTGGTAGGACCTTCTCCAGCTCACACACCGGGAAGGAGCAGGGACAGCCCCCCTCCATGCAGCTCAGCTCCAACTACAACACACACACGCATACGCACGCACTTTAAACACAGTGAACAGATTGAGACGGGTCTAAAATAAGCAACCTAGCAGAGTGGCACGCCCTGACGTACCCTTCCAGAGCCGAACACAGCCTCCTGAGCGTACTTGACCAGACACTCTTTACAGAACAGATGACCGTCTGAGCACTGAGTCATCTTCTCAAACGCAAACTCTCCACAGCAGCAGCCACACTCGATCAACTGGCCGTCCTACACACACACACACACACACACACACACAGTCAGGGATGGGAGAGAGAGACAGAGAGAGATGGGGGGGGGGAGGGGAGGTGGGCTGCCTACCTTCTCGTACTGCTCTTCATTCACTTGCAGAGCCAAGAGGAAGTCCTCATGCTGGAGAGACGATGCAGCGAGGGAAGGACAAGGAGACAGACAGGAAATGACATCAAGCTGATCAAACCAGTCAGCTACACCTCAGGGTGACACCAAATATGATGCCAAGACAACATGAAGGCAGGATAGCTACGTTTGGCAAACCTAGCCATTTTTGCTTGAGTTCAAAAGGATTCCAACCAAAATATCACCCCCCTTCATTCAGAGGCATTTAAATCCTCTTAATGTGGTCCTCCAGTGTGTGTGGTGTGTGTGTTTTGGTATGTCTGTGTGTGTGGTGTGGCCCACCTCTGCTTGTTCCTTGGTCTTCTGCTGGTAGAAGGAGACCTCCTTCTGCAGAGAAGGTTCTAGAGCAGTACTAAAGGTTCTGCAGCCTCGCCGGTCCTTCTCCAGGAAGAACATCCTCTTGGAGAACTTAGCTGAGCCTGGAAGAAGGAGCAGGACTGAGCGTGTGTGTGTGTGTGTGTGTGAGAGTGTGTGTGACCGAGGACGTACCATGTTCAAACAGGAAGTCGATGTAGCAGCGCTCTGATGAGTCTCTTCTCCTGCGCTTCTTCCCTGAGGGGTCTGCTACCTCCTGCCACTTCTTCAGGGCTTCACATAAGGCCTGGAGCACAGGGACCACAGCTCATGCACACGGGTGTGGGTGTGTGTGTGTGTGTGTGTGTGCGTGTGTGAGCAGGAAAACACTACCTTGCGTGTGAGTGCATAGTGTCCCTTGAGAGCGTTGAGCGCCCACTTGATGTCGATGCAGCTGAGCATTCTGAAGTCTCCCATGAGCAGGTCAGCAGCCTGCATGAGCGTCTCTGGGCCCACGGGCCCCAGCCTGGCGTAGTCAAACAAGTCCTCACTCACCTACACACACACACACACACACACATCAAGACAAGTACTACTTCCTTATTCTCTCTTTTTTATCAAACACAGACAGCGATAGCCACTTGTACGTGTTTACCTGTCTCTGTCGTGCTTCTAACCGGCTGGGCCTACCTGTGTGTGGGTGTTGCTGGCTTCCAGAAGGATGCTGCTCTGAGAAGATGCTGTGCTTTCTCTCTGAGGATATCCTGGGTTCTCCAGGAGCATGTTACACACACTGGCACAGAGCACATCATAGAGGTGTTACACACACTCACACACTTATCAAGAAAGTTCCTGACCCATCATGTGGTGGTAAAGGTGCTTACACATTCAAATCTTTGATATCGTTCTGCTGAATCAACTCTGCTACGTAGTTCTCCTGGACATCAGGGAGCAGGTCCAACTGAGAGGAGGAGACAAGGGAGGAGACAAGGGAGGAGACAAGGGAGGAGACAAGGGAGGAGACAAGGGAGGAGACAAGGGAGGAGACAAGGGAGGAGACAAGGGAGGAGACAAGGGAGGAGACAAGGGAGGAGACAAGGGAGGAGACAAGGGAGGAGACAAGGGAGGAGACAAGGGAAAAGAGGGTCAAGACAGGAGCGGAAGGATGTGGTGGCTTAGTGAGCGAGCGAGCAAGAGAGTGAGTGAGTGCCAGAGAGAGAGAGAGAATCCCTACTCACCACCCCCTGGACCAGAGCTCTGACATGTGGAGGCACTGGCCTCTCCTCCCCCTGGCCCCACCGTGGTGCTGAGGGCCCTGGCCTCTCCTCCTCCAGCCTGGGCAAGGCTGCTGGAGCTGGAGGGTTGGGGGCTGGGACTAAGGCTGGGGCATTAGGGGCTAGGGTTAAGGCTGGGACTAAGGCCAGGACTGGGGGGTTAGGTTGCACCACAGGGTTTGTCCCTTCTGAATTGGAAACAGTGGCTACTGGGTCAAGGTTTGGCACTGGCTGGTAGACCACCACCACCTGAGGCTCCAGGGGAGGAGCGCCCTGCTTCTGTCCCCACTGTGGAGCTCTGTCCTGGGTGTTAGGGTTGGGCTGTGTCCCTGCTGCAGCCTGGCTGCCCAGGGTAATCCGATGGCCGTTTTCTGGGGGTCCCAGTCGCTCTGGAGCAGCTGCAATCAGCACAGTTGGTGCCATCGCAGCGCTGGGTCTCTGGGGTCTGGGCTGGGGGGCAGAGCAGGGCTGGAGGGGGGGCCTGAGTTGCAGGGCCTGGGGTCTGGCCACGACTTGGGGCTCCGCCAGGGGAGCCTGGACAGGGGCCTGGGCTCTGGGATGGACCTGAGGACCCCAGATTAACCGAGCCTGCTGTAGAACTTGTCTGGGTCGAGGGTGGGAAAGGGGGCTAGGCTGGGTCTCTGTCAATGCCACTGCTTCCGTGGGAGGTGCAGTCAGAGGCTGGGTGGATGTGGAGGGCCCAGGCTGGGGCAGGGTGGATGTGGAGGGCCCAGGCTGGGGCAGGGTGGATGTGGAGGGCCCAGGCTGGGGCAGGGTGAATGTGGAGGGTTCAGGCTGGGGCAGGGTGGATGTGGAGGGTTCAGGCTGGGGCAGGATGGATGTGGAGGGCCCAGGCTGGGGCAGGGTGGATGTGGAGGGCCCAGGCTGGGGCAGGGTGGATGTGGAGGGTTCAGGCTGGGGCAGGGTGGATGTGGAGGGTTCAGGCTGGGGCAGGGTGGATGTGGAGGGTTCAGGCTGGGGCAGGATGGATGTGGAGGGCCCAGGCTGGGGCAGGGTCTGAGCTCGGATCAGAGGTCTGATTTGGGTGGTGTTGGTCTGTGCGTCTCTGCAGGGTGGGGGAGTTGGAGGGGTCACTGCAGGCGTGGCTCCGGAGCTTGCAGTACTCTGCTCAGTGACATCCCTCCACCCACTGATTGGTCGGCCATGTCCTGAGGACCTGGTCCACGATGCAGCTGGGCGAATCATACGCCTTCTCACTGGAGCCATGCTGGGCTGCAGGAAGAGAGAAAGGCAAACAGAATGAGACGGGCTCAGCAGAACGGGCTCAACAGAACGGGAGTTACATGTCTCGGTGACATCTTAACTGATGATGCACATAACAGTCATTCAGAAGCTACTCTTTTGGAAAAAGGTGCCCTATGTACTAGATGTATGCATGTATGTCAGTTGATGAACATCAAACATCAACTGTTAAAAGAAACTCAGTGCTGCTCATGGCTTCCTTTTGGGATGTGGTTTTGCTGTGCTCAGGCTACCTCCAGGATCCTGACATCATCGTCAGGCTCGTCTGGCACCAGCACAGGCCTGCTTGGCACCAGCACCAGCGGCTCCTCGTCAGAGTCGTCTGAGATGGTGATGAAGGCCCGTCTCCGGGCCCTCCGGCCTGCACAAACAGCATGAACCAGGTCGGTTAGGATTCACAGAGATTGTGTTACAATGACATAAACCTGTGTGCGTCTGCACAGACTATGCATTTGCTTAGTGTGTATGAGAGGGCGTGTCCGGGAGGAGGTATAACCTTGGCTACGGTGAAGGTTGAAGCTGGCCAGGTGAATAACATCGTCATCTTCTCCATTTGCCATGTTCCAGGCTCCCTGAGTCCACCTGTGGATACTCTCTCTACCCAGCACTCACGTCACCACCATCCCCTCTACAGAACAACAAGCGTTAATACAGCAGTCCCCATGGTTTTCAGAATGGTGCATCTGTCATTATTGTCATCGAGTATTCGGTACACAACAAGACATGGATTACGGTGACAGTTAAAAGGCAAGTAAGCTGCCATGATTGGTCCACGACACAATTCGCTTTTTATCGAACGGAAACTTTAAACGCTGCTATGGGATCATCAACCTTGTGGAAACACGTTCTGAATGTAGGCACATGACTCAAGCAGCACTGTTGAAACTGCAACTGTTGACGAGATCACTAGTTAGTTTCTCTAGCAATGACAATCGCCTGTGGGTTGCAACTTCCTCGGTAAGTGGATAAGCAGTTAGCTCCATAATGGCACTACTCGTACTAGTTTCACATTCCCTTGAGCTCATCACATCTGTCACGTTCTTGGCAACAAATACGACACTTGTCCGCTTACGACCACTCACTGCGAAGGATAGATCTAGAACTAATCTAGTCGTAACGTTGCAGAAACGTTCATTTCAAATGTTACTTGCGTGACGTTGGCAAGCTAGCTAAACAACTAGCTAACCTGATGACCCATCTATCTACGTTCACAAACCAGCAACAACATGTAGCTAGCTAAGTACAAACAAACCTAGCTATGACATATAGTCTCTTTATTGTTTTTATACAGCAACGTCACATCGTAATTTTGAACTTATTCTCTCAACTTATTTTGTCACTGCACTCAAATGTTTCAAGTTTGTAGCTAGACAGCTAGCCTATGCTAGTACTATACTAGCTGAGTGATGCTAGCTGGCTAGCTAGCTAGGCTAATTGTGTTAACGTTTTCCTAGCTAGCGGTGAAGTACAGAAACAGATAATACTCCAATCCCTAATGTATTGTGATGGTGGTTGTGTTTTACAAAGTATATTTCAGAAAACCAAACATACTTCAGAGTATAATAAATCGTCACTTGCCCATATACGTTTTCTTGATCGACTGATAATCACCGGACCTCGAAACAAAACTGCCAAAACAAGAGAATGTGTCCGGATTGCGTCACACGCACACTACGTAAGGGGGCGGGGATCAGAGTACTTAGAGTTTCAGTTGTTCTCCATTACACACTAAAAATAAAACTACACGATTCTGAAAACGTGAAGTTCGTGTATGAACAATAAGACTCCAGACTGCTCTAAGCAGAAATGTGCATTGTATCCAATTCTGATACCATGATAGCGTCAATGCAATATTGACATTATATATTCACAATATGACATTCTCTTTGTTGTCCCGTACAATTGCAATATAAAAAAGAAACGTTTTCACTTTTCAAGACAAAAAGGAAAAACTTTTCTAAAACACTTCCATACATATGAACATGACCTCATGCAGCTAAAGCATATAAACAGCTTTTAATGGTAGTATTTAATTATTTTAATAATTAATAATGGTTTTGAGTGCAGCGTTACACACACATTCTCACACACTGATCAGTCTTTTATCTTTGCTTCAATGTTTTCCACCAAATTCTCCTCAGCCAGACAACACTCACAATGCACGCACCGCATATTTTCAATTTAGTTTCTTTAATATAATCTTATTTACATTGTATTTTTTCATAAATGTTTAGTACATAGTAAGTTACAATACGCTTGCATTCATTACACAATGAATTCAGAACCTAAAGCTTGTAGATTGTAATGATACTGCAAACAGTCATCTTCCACCTACAATGCATCCCAACATACTCAACATTTAGCTTTTGGGTTTCATTCACTTCTATGTAGTTTTAATGTGTTAAAAATGTTCATTCATGGTGGTCTGGAAAGGAAACAAAACACTAGAAACCCCCAATGAGCTGAACACAGGGACTGACAGACACACAAGAGAGGGAGACAGATGGAGAGAGAGAGAGAGAGACAGAGCTAGATAGAGATAGATACAGAGAGAGAGATAGATAGAGCTAGATAGAGATAGATACAGAGAGAGAGAGATAGAGCTAGATAGAGATACAGAGAGAGAGATAGATAGAGCTAGATAGAGATACAGAGAGAGAGATAAATAGAGCTAGATAGAGATAGATACAGAGAGAGAGATAGATAGAGCTAGATAGAGATAGATACAGAGAGAGAGAGATAGAGCTAGATAGAGCTGTGAATGAAAGGGTTGGATCTCTTTATTGCATATTTCACACACAGGAACATGAACCCTCCATGGGGTCTGCCCACAGCACTGCTAACTGAATACATGCAGGTCAAAGGACCTCTGTGTGCCATCAGACTACAAACTCAATTTGGGATTAAAAGTCAGGTTGGGAACTAACAGAAGAGATTAGTGTGGGCTCGTGTTGAGCGTAGCAGCATGGTCAGTAATCACACGGTAATAAATAGTAATCAGACATGAACGGTCAGAGTGGATCAGAGCGGTCACAGACCCAAACAGAGGCTTGTTTGATCATTTATAAAAATAATAACCAGGTTCCATGCAAGACACACACACACACACACACACACCAGACAGACGCACATACACTCACAACAGACATGCACACATACTTGCATTCACACAGAAATAATCCCCCCCACACACACAAAACAGTGGTTAAACATGAAGCATGAATACTATTAAATCAATCTGCTTGTCAGACCATTGGTCGATGCTTTCTGCTGAGGCGTCTGATTGGTGGACCTCAGATACAGACCGTATCAGAGACTGTGTGTGATTGGAGGATCATCAGAGACATAGTCACTGTTGGTGTTCTGAAGAATGACATCATAGCTCATTAAAACTGAAGGATAAAAATGCTTCTTCAAAACATCTGAAAAACTCTAAAATACTTTTTCGCTCATCCCCCGCCCCCCCCATCCCCAAACCCCTCAGCTGTCCAGAGAGGGCGGGGCGGGGCGGAGAGAGAGTGTGTGTGTGTGAAGCAGGTTTGGGTTTATTGTGACACCATCCATCACTGTTTGTATGTTTATCTGCGTAAGCATTTGTATAAAGATGTCTGTGCTAGGTGTTGGAGAACACATGAACATAAGAGAGCGAGTCACTCCACGGCGAGTCACTCCACGGCGAGTCACTCCACGGCGAGTCACTCCACGGCGAGTCACTCCACGGCGAGTCACTCCACGGCGAAGCCGCAGGTCTCCTCCACTGCAGTCAGCAGCTTCTCATACAGCTTCTCGTAGGTCTCGTATGGTGGGATGTCTATTCTGTTGAAACTACACAAGCAGGAGGACACAGTTTAGACACTCGCTTACACCATCTAACACTGAGATGGATGGATATCTAGACACACAGATGAAGGGATGGATGGAGACTGATGGATGGAGACTGATGGATGGAGACTGATGGATGGAGACTGATGGATGGCTAGACACTGTGCAGGTTGGGGCTAGTCTCACCATGTGTGTGCCTTGGGCAGGTTGTCCGTGTTTGCGTCTATCAGATGGATGGTGAAGAGCCTTGGGCCTGCAGAACCTGTAGAACCTTACACACACACACTCTAGTTATCACTGCTCTATGCTCATACACTCTAGTTATCACTGCTCTATGCTCATACACTCTAGTTATCACTGCTCTACGCTCACACACTCTAGTTATCACTGCTCTACGCTCATACACACTCTAGTTATCACTGCTCTACGCTCATACACACTAGTTATCACTGCTCTATGCTCATACACACTAGTTATCACTACTCTATGCTCATACACACTAGTTATCACTGCTCTATGCTCATACACACTAGTTATCACTGCTCTATGCTCATACACACTAGTTATCACTGCTCTATGCTCATACACACTAGTTATCACTGCTCTACGCTCATACACAGAGAGTGTGCACGTGGAGGAGAGTGTGTGTTTGTGTGTGTATATAAGTGAGACAGTGTGTTTGTGTGTGTATATAAGTGAGACAGTGTGTTTGTGTGTGTGTATAAGTGAGACAGTGTGTGTGTGTGTGTGACCCACCCTGTAGTGCTTTGAAGCCCTGCAGAGGAACGCGGGTGGAGCCGGTGACAAACTGCAGTAGGCGTCCTCTCCTGTCCTCGCTGAAGGCCTCCACAGCCTGCCAGAACCAGCGCACCACGCTGCTGTCACACGCACAGTGCTTCAGACGCGTGTTGGCCTTCCAGTCGGCCAGGTCGATCTTCCCCAGACCACCAATGATCAGCTAGAGAGAGAGAGAGTGTCAAATGACTTTACACCCTTTTCAGGTATATACTGTCCATATATGTGTGTGTGGCTTCGGTGTGCATGCATTTTCTGTGTGTATGCATGAGTTTGTTCATATGAGTGTGAGTGTGTGTATTGAGGCAGGTCACCTCCAGCTCCTTGTGATCAAAGGGTTTGAGGAGGTGCTGGGGGATGAGCTCACTGAAGCCCTTCTGAAGCGCCAGGAACTGGGCCTCGATGCCACGCATGAACCTCCAGTTCACATAGAGCCTGAAACACATAGGTGTCAGGACACTCGTTTACTATCAGGCCAGACAAGCTCAATAGGATGTATGCTCTAAAGTCTAGGAGGGTCGGCACCACATTTCAGAGGGCCAGTACCCAACACCTACTGGACACAGCTCCATATCGCTCCACCCAGCTTACCTCACATACTCCTTCTTGTTCTCCTCCGTAACAGGGATGTTCCGACCATTAGGTTTCAATTCATGTTGCATGAACTTCCCAAAGGCATTGTGTTCCACACAGAAGGTGTGGTCCAGGACTGATGTGATGTCGTTCTCCCTGCACACGCACACACACACACACACACAGCTGATCCCTCTGCCTGATATCTGCAGTCAGCAGCCTCTCAGAGCTCTGTGTGTAGGTGAGTGTGTAGGAGTGTGTAGGTGAGTGTGTACTCACAGGATCCAGACCAGACTCTTGTGCAGCTCGGGGTCAGTGGTCTCCAGGTCGCCCAGCTGGATGGGCTTGCCCAGCAGCTGCTTGTAGAAGGGCAGGGTGAAGCCTCCGTTGATGTAGTGACCGTGGAACACTGCCAGCCCCATCACACGGCCCACAAAGTGGAAATATGACAGGTGGTCCTGGGGACGCATGGTTACAGACACCATGGTTACAGACACCACGGTTCCAGACACCACGGTTACAGACAGCACGGTTACAGACACCACGGTTACAGACACCACGGTTCCAGACACCATGGTTCCAGACACCATGGTTACAGACACCATGGTTACAGACACCACGGTTCCAGACACACAGGAACAGGAACGTAGGCTAGCTGAGTCATGAGCCAGCAGCCTGTTCTGTCAGTGTTCCTCCACAGAGATGGCATGCTGCAATGAAGCCAAACATCTAGTGCTGCTATATAAACTGTGTGTGTGTGTACTGAGGCAAGTGTGTCGAATATGGAGGATGAATAAGTGTGTGTGTGTGTGTGCACCCTCACAGGGTTGATGGAGGAGTCTGGGTTGATCTGGAGTGTGTAGATGTTGTCAGTAGAGTACTGGAACAGGCCGTAGTAGGGGTTCAACATCTCATGGCACAGCAGGTACAGCCACTCCCTGGAGAGCACAGCACAAGGTCACAAGGTCACAGCATGACATCACACTGCCACAACACAGCGTGTCAGGTGGTGAGCTGGGTCCTACCGGGCCACGCCCCCATAGTCCAGGCCCTCCTCCCCTCTGAACTTCACCATCAGTCTCTTCTTCAGGTCTTTGGGCCTCATCTTCATGATCTGTCGGTAGGACTCCTGCAGGCACCAGGTAGAGGAAGAGGCTCACTACTGACTCTGTTGGACGAGCTGAAACTTCATCGATTTACTGAGGCTGTAATCACTCCCCCATAAGTGTGCCCATCTGACTGTGTGTGTGTGTGGGCATGTGTAAGTGTGTGTGTGTGTGTGTGTGAGAGTGTACCTCAAAGATCTCTTCTCGTGACACCTCGATGCGACAGTGTCCAGCCTGAGGCTGCTGCAGAGACAGCTCATGTCTCAGTAGTTTGAGTTTGTGGACCAGGTCTCTCTCATAACGCACTGCCACCTCCCCCTCCCCTCCCCCGCCTCCCCCCTCCTCACCCCCCACCTCCATCTGACCCCCTGGCAGGGCCTGGGACGACTCCTTCACCTGGGAGTGTTGACTGGAGGGGGGAGGAGAGGGAGAGGAGAGGGGGAGAGGAGAGGTGGAGAGGAGAGAGGGAGAGGTGGAGAGGAGAGGTGGAGGAGAGGGAGAGAGGGGGAGAGGAGAGGAGGAAAGGGAGAGGTGGAGAGCAGAGGTAGAGAGGGGGAGAGGAGAGGGAGAGGAGAGATGGAGAGGAGAGGGAAACAGGGCAAGAGGAGAGGGGGAGAGGCAGGAGGAGAGGGGGAGGTACAGGTAAAGAGAAAAGGACACAACACGCAAACTCTGAGTTTGAGAAAGTTTGTGTTTGTGTGTGTGTGTGTGTGTGTACTGTTATTATGGTTTAGACTTTTTAACTTTGATTGAGTTGATTATGGTTTAGTACATTCATTTCTATATAGTACATTTTTGTTTAGCATTGCAACAGCCCTTCATAGCTTCTGTATGCGTGTTTGTGTACCTGATGATAGTGTGTAGGCGGGGATCAGTGAACTGAGTGGTTCGGTTGTTGTGGTCCACAAAGTAGATCCTTCCGGACACTGTGCTTCGGACCTCCCAGCCAACCGGCAGCGGACCCAACTCCTCACAGCTGACACTGGTCAGGTCCCTAAACCAATCACAGTCCACCTTGCTGAGCCTGACACCAATCACAGTCCACCATCTTCCAACACTCTGCATATTGTTGACCAATCAGGTCTCTTCATCTGGTTGGCCTTGCCAGTATCCCCCCCCCAACAAATTCTCCAATCAGATTCCAGAATCAGTCGGTTAGCGGAGGAGGTGAGTGAGTCAGCTGGAGGGAGAGGGATGGGGGGGAGGAGGTCTTACCTGGGTATGCGGGGGTCGTGCCAGGTGCTGACCCCTGTTTGTGTGTGGAGGAAGTAGACCTGGCCCTGTACCGTGGTCCTCTGTTCTGTAACACACACACACACACATTACTGGCTGTACTTGACACTGCTCACCACACCCATCTCCCTCTTTCTCTCCCCTTCTCTCTCTACGTAGCCACACTCTCTCTCTCTCCCTACGTAGCCACACTCTCTCTCTCTCTACGTAGCCACACTCTCTCTCTCTCTACGTAGCCACACTCTCTCTCTCTCTACGTAGCCACACTCTCTCTCTCTCTACGTAGCCACACTCTCTCTCTCTCTACGTAGCCTCCCTCCCTCCCTCCCTCCCTCCCTCCCTCCCTCCCTCCCTCCCTCCCTCCCTCCCTCCCTCCCTCCCTCCCTCCCTCCCTCCCTCCCTCCCTCCCTCCCTCCCTCCCTCCCTCCCTCCCTCCCTCCCTCCCTCCCTCCCTCCCTCCCTCCCTCCCTCCCTCCCTCCCTCCCTCCCTCCCTCCCTCCCTCCCTCCCTCCCTCTCTCTCTCTCTCTCTCTCTCTCTCTCTCTCTCTCTCTCTCTCTCTCTCTCTCTCTCTCTCTCTCTCTCTCTCTCTCTCTCTCTCTCTCTCTCTCTCTCTCTCTCTCTCCGTAGCCACACTCTCTCTCTCCGTAGCCACACTCTCTCTCTCCGTAGCCACACTCTCTCTCTACGTAGCCACACTCTCTCTCTTTACGTAGCCACTCTCTCTTTACGTAGCCACTCTCTCTCTACGTAGCCACTCTCTCTCTCTCTCTCTACGTAGCCACACTCTCTCTCTCTACGTAGCCACACTCTCTCTCTCTACGTAGCCACACTCTCTCTCTCTACGTAGCCACACTCTCTCTCTCTACGTAGCCACACTCTCTCTCTCTACGTAGCCACACTCTCTCTCTCTACGTAGCCACTCTCTCTCTCTACGTAGCCACTCTCTCCAGTTCTCTCTCGTTACCATAGCCTTCAGGCAGGTCAGGTGACTGGTGTCCATGTGGTCGGTTCTGAGGGGTGTGGCCGTGGCCTCTGGAGTCCTGGCCTCTGATTCGCTGGGTCTGGAGCCTGCTTTCCTGATTGGGTGAGTCCAAACGGCATGTCCCTCCCCCTGCGGCGCCCGTGGGGTCTGAGTACGGCAGTGGCTCCTCGCTGAAACAGCCCTCAAACACAGGCCTGCACACACACGGACCACATCAGGACCAAGCGTTCTCTAAAACCATGTTAAGTTATCTGTAACATTCCTTTACAGTCCATTCCTGCTCTGTATAGCAGTCATATAGGGTCCAGACAGGCAGACAGACAGGCTACAGAGAGACAGACAGAGAGACTGACCCCTCATTCTCTAACAGACCCCGACAGTCTACTACAGGACCCCCACTGCCTATACGGTCTCTCGTCTGCAAACTCACTGAAACACAAGAGGGAAACTGGTTAGTGTGGCTGGGGTGCGTGATGTGTGTGGCTGGGGTGCGTGATGTGTGTGTGTGTGGCTGGGGTGCGTGATGTGTGTGTGTGGCTGGGGTGCGTGATGTGTGTGTGTGTGGCTGGGGTGCGTGATGTGTGTGTGTGTGGCTGGGGTGTGTGATGTGTGTGTGTGTGGCTGGGGTGCGTGATGTGTGTGTGTGTGGCTGGGGTGCGTGATGTGTGTGGCTGGGGTGCGTGATGTGTGTGTGTGTGGCTGGGGTGCGTGATGTGTGTGTGTGTGGCTGGGGTGCGTGATGTGTGTGTGTGTGGCTGGGGTGCGTGATGTGTGTGTGTGTGGCTGGGGTGCGTGATGGGTGTGTGTGTGGCTGGGGTGCGTGATGGGTGTGTGTGTGGCTGGGGTGCGTGATGTGTGTGTGTGTGGCTGGGGTGCGTGATGTGTGTGTGTGTGGCTGGGGTGCGTGATGGGTGTGTGTGTGGCTGGGGTGCGTGATGGGTGTGTGTGTGGCTGGGGTGCGTGATGGGTGTGTGTGTGGCTGGGGTGCGTGATGTGTGTGTGTGTGGCTGGGGTGCGTGATGTGTGTGTGTGTGGCTGGGGTGCGTGATGTGTGTGTGTGTGGCTGGGGTGCGTGATGTGTGTGTGTGTGGCTGGGGTGCGTGATGTGTGTGGCTGGGGTGCGTGATGTGTGTGTGTGTGGCTGGGGTGCGTGATGTGTGTGTGTGTGGCTGGGGTGCGTGATGTGTGTGTGTGTGGCTGGGGTGCGTGATGTGTGTGTGTGTGGCTGGGGTGTGTGTGTGTGTGTGTGTCCAGTCTTTACCTACGATCTGCCCCCGGACAGCATCACTGTCTGAGGGATTCAGTTTACACAGATCCAGGCGCTGGTCTGGAGGGAGGGAGGGAGGGAGGGAGGGAGGGAGGGAGGGAGGGAGGGAAGGAGGGAAGGAGGGAGAGAGGGAGAGAGGGAGAGAGGGAGGGAGGGAGGGAGGGAGGGAGGGAGGGAGGGAGGGAGGGAGGGAGGGAGGGAGGGAGGGAGGGAGGGAGGGAGGGAGGGACAGATATTACTCAAAGTGCTATGCAGTAATAAGCCTCTAATTTATATTTGTCATTCCAGTTCTGAAGGGTGTGTGCGTGTGCCGTACAGCCTGTGTCCTTTAGCCTGCTGATGGCGTTGGAGAGCAGCCGTATGCAGCCCAGAAACCCGGCACCCTGCCGTTTATGGATCTTCTTGTGGTTCCACACACTGATGGTGATGGAGTCTGTCTTCCCAATGTATCTGAAACACACAAGTTCAGTGGTTCTACTCGTATTTCTCTCTCTCACGCACACACACCTCTCTCTCTCTCACACACACACACACACACACACACACACACACACACGTAGCTCACAGGTCATAGTGCTGGTTCCACTTGGGGTCGAGGGTACTCTTGACGGTGTCAGTGGAGTGGCATTGGCCCGATCCATCCACCACCACCTTGGCAAACGGATCCGGAAGCCCTGCAACACAAACACAAGCAGCTCCACACAAGGTCTGACAGGGGCCATGCTGAGGAGGGACACTGGGAGGAAGCACACAGAGAGAGGGGGAGGAGCTACAGGAGGGGGAAGCTACAGGAGGGGGGAGCTACAGGAGGGAGGGGGGCAGCCACAGGAGGGGGGGGGGCAGCCACAGGAGGGGGGGGGGAGCTACAGGAGGGAGGGGGGCTACAGGAGGGGGGGGGGGGAGCTACAGGAGGGAGGGGGGCTACAGGAGGGGGGGGGGGGGCAGCCACAGGAGGGGGGGGGGCAGCCACAGGAGGGGGGGGGGGCAGCCACAGGAGGGGGGGGGGAGCTACAGGAGGGGGGGGTTGGGAGATAGGAGAAAGATAACAGTTTAAAGCAGCTGTGAAGAGGGACAGGATACTCACGAAAGAAGTCTTTCTTTGCGAGGTTCTTGGCACATAATACTGAGGGAGAAACACACAGTCAGAACACACTGGCACCAATCAGAATCAAATCAACAAACACAGATCTGGAACCACAAGACTTTGGATCAGTGTGCATTGTGTGTGTATTATGCATAAATGAATAACTGTGTATTCTGGATGTTTCAGAGCATTCTGCACAGGCTAGTAGGATGGAGCCGTTCCCCAGCCGTGTCAGAGCGTGGGCTGTCTGAATGGGCTGGATGTTGGTTAAGATCATGTATGGATGCCTTAGCCTAAACACAGGCTGACAATAGCCTACAGACTATACAGCATTATAATACCATGGGGAGACACGCAAACACACACACACACACACACACACACACACACGCACGCACGCTCTGACAGAGCCAGCTCTGCCTACAGTAACAGTGGATTCCCTTGACTGCATGTCTCTGAGGATTCCGAGACTGCAAAGCTCATTCTGACCTAGACTCTTTCTGTGTGTGTGTATTAGTGGACAATCCAAACAGAGTACAGCGTGTGTGGTGTAATTAAAGTGTGTGTGTGTGTGTGTGAGGTCTAGACAGTCTGGTATGAGGTTAGGGAACAGGTCAGGTGGAAGCCATGTTCTACTACGACCACCCTGCAGCACAGCCCTGCAGCACAGCCCTGCAGCACAGCCCTGCAGCACAGCCCTGCAGCACAGCCCTGCAGCACAGCCCTGCAGCACAGCCCTGCAGCACAGCCCTGCAGCACAGCCCTGCAGCACAGCCCTGCAGCACAGCCCTGCAGCACAGTGCAGGAACATGCTCCAGTATAGCTGTTCCCATCCCAGAAGCAGCCCAGGGTGTCTGGGCTTGACAGGATTGGGAAACACAGAACTCAGGTAGGAAGGTTCTGTGATCTCTGTCTCATCACAGTGGAATACAGAAGTCTGTAGTTTGGGCTGAGAGCAGGACGTCCCCAGGCAGGCCAGGCAGGGCTGCATGTAGGGCTGCATGTAGGGCTCGTCCACGCAGGGGAAGGGACACCAAGGAGACGGAGGAGGGGCGGGGGGTGCCGAGATGGCTGTGGTTTCTCGCCTCCCGGTCTCTTTCCTGTGATTAATGCACAGAGAATGCCTCAAGGATATCCTTCCCTCTTCCTCATCCTCCCACTCTTCCTGACTAACACATACCACAGTCTATCTATCCCCACAGCCAGAGAGACAGAGAGTATCTATCCCCACAGCCAGAGACAGAGAGTATCTATCCCCACAGCCAGAGAGACAGAGAGTATCTATCCCCACAGCCAGAGAGACATAGAGTATCTATCCCCACAGCCAGAGAGACAGAGAGTATCTATCCCCGCAGCCAGAGAGACAGAGAGTATCTATCCCCACAGCCAGAGAGACAGAGAGTATCTATCCCCACAGCCAGAGAGACAGAGAGTATCTATCCCCACAGCCAGAGAGACAGAGAGTATCTATCCTCACAGCCAGAGAGACAGAGAGTATCTATCCTCACAGCCAGAGAGACAGAGAGTATCTATCCTCACAGCCAGAGAGACAGAGAGTATCTATCCTCACAGCCAGAGAGACAGAGAGTATCTATCCCCACAGCCAGAGGGACAGAGAGTATCTATCCCCACAGCCAGAGAGACAGAGAGTATCTATCCTCACAGCCAGAGAGACAGAGAGTATCTATCCCCACAGCCAGAGAGACAGAGAGTATCTATCCTCACAGCCAGAGAGACAGAGAGTATCTATCCTCACAGCCAGAGAGACAGAGAGTATCTATCCTCACAGCCAGAGAGACAGAGAGTATCTATCCCCACAGCCAGAGGGACAGAGAGTATCTATCCCCACAGCCAGAGAGACAGAGAGTATCTATCCTCACAGCCAGAGAGACAGAGAGTATCTATCCCCACAGCCAGAGGGACAGAGAGTATCTATCCTCACAGCCAGAGACAGAGAGTATCTATCCCCACAGCCAGAGGGACAGAGAGTATCTATCCTCACAGCCAGAGAGACAGAGAGTATCTATCCTCACAGCCAGAGAGACAGAGAGCATCTATCCTCACAGCCAGAGAGACAGAGAGTATCTATCCCCACAGCCAGAGGGACAGAGTATCTATCCCCACAGCCAGAGAGACAGAGTGTATCTATCCTCACAGCCAGAGAGCCAGAGAGTATCTATCCTCACAGCCAGAGAGCCAGAGAGCATCTATCCCCACAGCCAGAGAGACAGAGAGTATCTATCCTCACAGCCAGAGAGCCAGAGAGTATCTATCCCCACAGCCAGAGAGACAGAGAGTATCTATCCCCACAGCCAGAGGGACAGAGTATCTATCCCCACAGCCAGAGAGACAGAGAGTATCTATCCTCACAGCCAGAGAGCCAGAGAGTATCTATCCTCACAGCCAGAGAGACAGAGAGTATATATCCTCACAGCCAGAGGGACAGAGAGTATATTAGGGCTGCAACAACAAATCGATTAAAAACTATTATTAAAAGCGTTGGCTACAAATGTCATTATTGATTCGTTGTGTTGCGCAATTATTACGCAACTCAATATGTCGCGGAGATGTTTGAGTATAAAATAAAAAAAAAGTTTAGTTGAGCGCGGAGCAGAGGTAGAGGAAAGGCCATTGAAGAGATGTTGTTGAGTAACATTGTTCAGAAACACATGGCGGAGGCAGAGAAACCAGTACAACCTAAGTCATCCAAGGTGTGGGAGAATTTTACACTATTCAAAACAGTGTGTTAATTGACCGAGGTGAAGTTAGTTTCATATTCGACATTCGTCTCACATTCGGAAGATGCTACTGTGCAGCATCGAGTTAGGGACCGGGTGAAAACCGGGTGGGTTTTCCGGGTGGAAATTCATGCTTTTTTGTTTTTTTTTATCGGATTCATCGATTAATTGCAAAAAGAATCGACAGATTAATCGATTATTAAAATAATCGTTAGTTGCAGCCCTAGAGTATATATATACTGTGGCATCACGATGGGCCGGCTGGCAGAGGGGTGGGGTGTTCCCATGGAGGTCTGGCTGCCACACCACAAGATGGCTGCCAGTGGCACTACATCTCCCAGAATGCAGCAGCACCCAACCAGGTGTAGGTGCTTAAGGCACCTGATGGAAGAAGCATTTAAGACAGGTGGTGCCTGTTGTGAAGGGGTGAGCCACGAGAGCGGAGAGAGCCAGGAGGGAGAACAGAGAGCACTTGACGTGCGGGTGAAGCCTTTGTTGAGGCGCTTGCTGAAGCGCTTGCTTAAGCCCATCCGGAAGGGGGAAGGCTAGCCCAAGCTGGGAAGGACTTGGACGGACAAGCTTTGAGTTTGCAACCACAGTTGGTAGGACTTAAGTTAGGAGCAACTTTATGAAGCCTATGTTTTGCCTCTGAAGAACTTTATTATTTGCTTCCTGAAAATACTTTGTGTTGGTGAATAAACCGGATTCCTCGTTTTAAAAGCACTTTTGCCTGCTCTGTCCTGTTGATTACGCACTGCCCTACACCCAGCTCAGTGGTAACGCCTCTCGTGATCACACACACACACACACACACACACACACACACACACACACACAGAGTAACAGAGAGAGGAAAGAGAGTGACAGAGAAGGAGAGAGACAGATGGAGAGAGAGGGGAGGATGAAAGGGGAAACGGAGGGAGAGCTTACTTCTGTGTTCTTACTCCACTTCCTGTCAGAGGTGACTCATGTACTCTCTCCCTCCCAGTATCTCTCTGTCACCCTCTCTATTGTCACAGGCATCCCTAAACTCTTCCTTCAGGCTCCAGGCTGCCTGGCTTCCACTGTGACAGGAAGCTCTCTCTAACAGGAAGCTCTCTCTGACAGGAAGCTCTCTCTGACAGGAAGCTTTCTCTGACAGGAAGCTCTCTCTGACAGGAAGCTCTCTCTGACAGGAAGCTCTCTCTGACAGGAAGCTCTCTCTGACAGGACGCTCTCTCTAACAGGAAGCTCTCTCTGACAGGAAGCTCTCTCTGACAGGAAGCTCTCTCTAACAGGAAGCTCTCTCTGACAGGAAGCTCTGTCCACGAAGGTGACTCGGGTGTACACATGTAGCCATGTGCAATAAATACCAGCACCACCTTGAAACATTAAGCACAAGACGCCCCCCCCCCCCCAGACACAAACCATAGACCCACCTGAGGGATCTGCCTGAGTGATGGATTATGATTAACGGTGTTAGTTAATTTCGCTCTTTGCTGTGTGTGTGTGTGTGTGTGTGTGTGCACGTGCCCATTGAGAGGATTACGTCTCTCTACTCTCTCCAGCACACTGCTCTCTCCTCTCTCCAGCACACTGCTCTCTCCTCTCTCCAGCACACTGCTCTCTCCTCTCTCCTCTCTCCAGCACACTGCTCTCTCCAGCACACTGCTCTCTCCAGCACACTGCTCTCTCCTCTCTCCTCTCTCCAGCACACTGCTCTCTCCAGCACACTGCTCTCTCCTCTCTCCAGCACACTGCTCTCTCCTCTCTCCAGCACACTGCTCTCTCCTCTCTCCAGCACACTGCTCTCTCCTCTCTCCTCTCTCCAGCACACTGCTCTCTCCTCTCTCCAGCACACTGCTCTCTCCTCTCTCCTCTCTCCAGCACACTGCTCTCTCCTCTCTCCAGCACACTGCTCTCTCCTCTCTCCAGCACACTGCTCTCTCCTCTCTCCAGCACACTGCTCTCTCCTCTCTCCAGCACACTGCTCTCTCCTCTCTCCAGCACACTGCTCTCTCCTCTCTCCAGCACACTGCTCTCTCCTCTCTCCAGCACACTGCTCTCTCCTCTCTCCAGCACACTGCTCTCTCCTCTCTACAGCACACTGCTCTCTCCAGCACACTGCTTTCTCCTCTCTCCAGCACACTGCTCTCTCCTCTCTCCAGCACACTGCTCTCTCCTCTCTCCAGCACACTGCTCTCTCCTCTCTCCAGCACACTGCTCTCTCCTCTCTCCTCTCTCCAGCACACTGCTCTCTCCTCTCTCCTCTCTCCAGCACACTGCTCTCTCCTCTCTCCAGCACACTGCTCTCTCCTCTCTCCAGCACACTGCTCTCTCCTCTCTCCAGCACACTGCTCTCTCCTCTCTCCTCTCTCCAGCACACTGCTCTCTCCTCTCTCCAGCACACTGCTCTCTCCTCTCTCCAGCACACTGCTCTCTCCTCTCTCCAGCACACTGCTCTCTCCTCTCTCCTCTCTCCAGCACACTGCTCTCTCCTCTCTCCAGCACACTGCTCTCTCCTCTCTCCAGCACACTGCTCTCTCCTCTCTCCAGCACACTGCTCTCTCCTCTCTCCGGCACACTGCTCTCTCCTCTCTCCAGCACACTGCTCTCTCCTCTCTCCAGCACACTGCTCTCTTCTCTCCAGCACACTGCTCTCTCCTCTCTCCAGCACACTGCTCTCTCCTCTCTCCTCTCTCCAGCACACTGCTCTCTCCTCTCTCCAGCACACTGCTCTCTCCAGTACCAGCTCGCTGGTGTGACACAGACTAACTCTGAGATGTTCCCAACTAACTTCAACAGGAAGAGCTGATCAGGAAAACAGGCTGAACAGTTTGTTAAACCTGGTTGCCTGTAAGCAGGTAGCCTGTCAAGAAAGAGTTTCAAAGCCGGCTGGGTCTTTACAGACTCTGAACCCCTATACACACACACACACACACACAGTTTGTCCAGTTCTAGTCAGAGTCCCTGAACATAGAACAATGCAGACAGGGCATTCGTGTGTGCCCGAGTGCACAGGACCCAAACACAAATGCATTAGCTAGGATCCCTGACCTGAGATTCACTTAGTTACACGCTGTCTCAATTAGGTCTTAAACTCTCCCTCTCTTTCTGCTGAACCGCAGAACTACAGACCGGGGTCTCAGATCTAGAACCACAGACAGAGGTCTCAGATCTAGAACCACAGACAGAGGTCTCAGATCTAGAACCACAGACAGAGGTCTCAGATCTAGAACCACAGACAGAGGTCTCAGATCTAGAACCACAGACAGAGGTCTCAGATCTAGAACCACAGACAGAGGTCTCAGATCTAGAACCACAGACAGAGGTCTCAGATCTAGAACCACAGACAGAGGTCTCAGATCTAGAACCACAGACAGAGGTCTCAGATCTAGAACCACAGACAGAGGTCTCAGATCTAGAACCACAGACAGAGGTCTCAGATCTAGAACCACAGACAGAGGTCTCAGATCTAGAACCACAGACAGAGGTCTCAGATCTAGAACCACAGACAGAGGTCTCAGATCTAGAACCACAGACAGAGGTCTCAGATCTAGAACCACAGACAGAGGTCTCAGATCTAGAACCACAGACAGAGGTCTCAGATCTAGAACCACAGACAGAGGTCTCAGATCTAGAACCACAGACAGAGGTCTCAGATCTTGGCCAAACACAAACACACAGACTAAACAGTCCACTGGCCGGCCAAACAGCTTTGCTCCCATTCGCTCATCACACATTCCTCAGCCAATTAGAATTCCAATCATACCTGTGGGGGCGGGGCACAGTTGGGGGTAATGACCCTGTCTGTTCACAGAGAAATGCACCCAAACACTAGCTAGCTCCATATACAGAGCACGATGGTGTAAGGCTGAGCAGACTGTTGAACAGACAGGCTGGCATATGGGGGAAGTATTTGTGTCAGTCAGCCGCCTTGCATTTTTTCTGAATGATGCACACATGTATCCAACACAGCCAGCCTGCCACACACAGAATAATCATTACTGAGCAGCTAGCTGTGGTTGGTCTAGTGGGAATCACCAGCACTTAGCTACCAAACCACAGGGCTGAATACTGATGTGTGTGTGACTGTGAACGAGGGTTGGAAAAGGCGTCTACCCAGCGGCACAGGGGCCGCATTTGCATGTGAATGGTGGCCCCAGGCCGGCCCGCATGGCGACAACAGCGGCTACAGTAAAAACCATTGTTCCAGCAGTGTGTGCCTTTCTACCCCCCATCCAGCATCTCTGCAGCGTCAAATAACTGAGAGGAGTCTGGCCCGAGGGCAAGATCATAAGAATGAACTTGTCCAGTTCAGTAACACTAGCCATTTTCTTGAAGCAGGCATAAATGCTAGCTGACTGACATAGATTAAAATGTTTCAAAGGTAGAGTTAGAATCTACCTATTTTACAAGACAGTATTATAAGTTTAGGAGCTACCGTTAGCTCAGTCCATCAAATGGTAGAGGGAACGTCTACACCAACGGGATAATCTGGGTTATCATGGGAAAGGAACCGACTGATCGATAGTCGCCCGCTGCAACAGTTGTCTGGTCGATCCTTCAAAGCAAACATCGCATTCAGGTCAATCTGCGAGTTGCCTTTCCCTGCTTGGAAATCGGGTTGAGATAATGCTACGCTAGGTTAGCTTGCTAACTAGCGAGCTATAACTGTAACAGCTAAAATAACGAAACATTGTTCAGCTACAGTACTAGCAAACAAGTGAAACCGCTGACGCTGGCTTTCAACCAGGTATATTCTTGTTAGCTGCTGCGAGTTAGCAAATGTTGTCTTGAACAAGTAGAAAGCAAGATAAAGTGAAAGGTCATTTTAATATCAGTGAAGTGTTAACTAGTAGCCCAACGGAGTTGATAAATGATGTGTGTGCTACCTGGTCTCAGTGTTGCTTGCTGTGTTAGCGGTACGCTACTAGTAGCTTACGTTAGCTAAAGCTGGCTAAGCTTAAAACAGAAAAAACGGATGTTTGGCCATCCACAACAGCTGTAGGCTACTGAATTTCTCGTCAGCTTGTGTCGTGGCTTGTTAAGTGTTACTGACTATTTACGTTACATATTTAACTGACTTGCAATTAACTAACACATTTAGACCCGACATTAGCTAGCTACACTATACGCCTTCAGTCCGCTTTACCTGTCAGCCGGATTTTGATGCTGGACCCGTTCCTTCGAGTCCCAGGATTCGACATCACTCCGGGAAAACGATCGCGCTAACTCCCCACTCGGGTCACCGGAAAAACGCAATCTTTGTACGCAGTTGGAGTATAACTAACTAGGGTGTATGAATCTATGTTTTACGTTCGCCTTCCTCACGGCAAATTGTGTATTATTTCCTCGCAAAGTCCCCAGTTCCTTCGAAATCTAACAACACAGACGAACATTTTCGGGCTCAAACACGTTCTGACGTCACATTCATACGGCAATACGTGCTCGTATCCAGGAAGCGTGGGCGTTCCCGACACAAACTAGCATGAGTACCCTCTTCAGAATGTTGGGAACACTGTAAGATTAAGAAATCAACAGAAACGTACCTACATGTAATAAGAGAGAGTAGCATATTATCTTTAGCTATCTACATATGCATCGTAAGCGATATATGTCAGTGGCTTCTTGCATAACCACAAGCTGACTATTGATGTTTTAATTACCAGATAAGCTGGAGAGGTTAGTTTGGTAAAAAAAATATTTAAAAAATAATTTTATAATATTTTTTTTTCATAATTTTAAAGACGATCACTTTGTTAACTTAAGGTGACACGCTTTTCCCCACTTATCTTAGCTATTGACCTGAAACTGTTGGTCTCAAAGAACTCCAGGTTTAGGGAGGATGGCGGGGATGCTGGAGGGGTGCAGCAGGGGTGGCTTGAGTCAGAGGGGGTCAGAGTTGAAGGCTGAAAATCTTTAGCTGTGTTAGGGTTGTGTTAGGGCTGCGTTAGGGCTGTGTTAGGGCTGTGTTAGAGTTGTAGTAGAGCTGTGTTAGGGTTAGGGTTGTGTTAGGGCTGTGTTAGAGTTGTGTTAGGGCTGTGTTAGGGTTGTGTTAGGGCTGTCTTAGGGCTGTGTTAGGGCTGTCTTAGGGTTGTGTTAGGGCTGTCTTAGGGTTGTGTTAGGGCTGTGTTAGGGTTGTGTTAGGGCTGTGTTTGGGCTGTGTTAGGGCTGTCTTAGGGTTGTGTTAGGGCTGTGTTAGGGCTGTCTTAGGGTTGTGTTAGGGCTGTGTTAGGGTTGTGTTAGGGCTGTGTTTGGGCTGTGTTAGGGCTGTCTTAGGGTTGTGTTAGGGCTGTGTTAGGGCTGTCTTAGGGTTGTGTTAGGGCTGTGTTAGGGCTGTGTTAGGGCTGTCTTAGGGCTGTGTTTGGGCTGTGTTAGGGCTGTGTTTGGGCTGTCTTAGGGTTGTGTTAGGGCTGTGTTAGGGCCGTGTTAGGGCTGTGTTAGGGCTGTGTTTGGGCTGTCTTAGGGCTGTCTTAGGGTTGTGTTAGGGCTGTGTTTGGGCTGTGTTAGGGCTGTGTTTGGGCTGTGTTAGGGCTGTGTTTGGGCTGTGTTAGGGTTGTGTTAGGGTTGTGTTAGGGCTGTGTTAGGGCTGTGTTAGGGTTGTGTTAGGGTTGTGTTAGGGTTGTGTTTCCTCCTCCTCACTGTTGTGAGGAAGTGAGTGTGTGTAGCTATGTCAACGCTCCACATGTGGCTTGGTAACGTTAATGTCAGTTTTGACCACCAGTGACTCCCTCCAACACCCCACACACACACACCCCACACACACACACCACAACACACACACTCCAGATTTTGCTTCTACCTGCCCCACTGTCAAGTACGGCTGTTGGAGTGTATGTGGTGTGTTTGTGATTCTCTAATGTCAGTGTGTTTCTCAAACCCTCTGGGACTAGTTAACTGTGTTCACAGACAGTTTCTCTATAGAGATAAACACAGAAAAAAATATATTTAAGGGGAGCCATAGCTGTTACTAAAGTATTTCTGCATTAGATAGAGAGAACAGAATATTCAACTTTGAAGTGGAAAAAGAACAAGCTGGAGAAAGAGAGACAACACAGATTGATTAAATCTTAAGTGTCCTCTTGAGGTGGGTGTGTTTGTCATCAGCAGTGGGCTGTTATTAGAGCCTCCTGTGAAGGAGCAGCTGACCCTGCCCTCAGGGACCAGCCCTGCCCCTGTCTGTACCCCTGCCCTGCCCCTGTCTGTACCCCAGCCCAGCCCTGCCCCTGTCTGTACCCCAGCCCTGCCCTGCCCCTGTCTGTACCCCAGCCCAGCCCTGCCCCTGTCTGTACCCCAGCCCTGCCCTGCCCCTGTCTGTACCCCAGCCCTGCCCCTGTCTGTACCCCAGCCCTGCCCTGCCCCTGTCTGTACCCCAGCCCTGCCCCTGTCTGTACCCCAGCCCTGCCTTGCCCCTGTCTGTACCCCAGCCCTGCCCTGCCCCTGTCTGTACCCCAGCCCTGAAATGCTTTCACTGAAATGCCAGCTGGTCCAATAAATGCTGCTCCCATGGGTCTAACTATTGGGCTATTAAAATATACTGTGGGGTAATGAGAAGGAAGTTAACTGTCTGAAAAAAATACATGATCTCCGACCACTGATTTTCTGACAGTTAATATCATTAAATACAAAACTGTCAGAAAGACCAGCCTGGGTTAGAGAGGCCAGAGAGAGAGGCCAGAGAGAGAGAGACAGAGAGAGAGAGACAGAGAGAGAGGACAGAGAGAGAGAGACAGAGAGAGAGAGACAGAGAGAGAGGCCAGAGAGAGAGAGACAGAGAGAGAGGACAGAGAGAGAGGATAGAGAGAGAGAGAGACAGAGAGAGAGAGACAGAGAGAGAGGCCAGAGAGAGAGAGACAGAGAGAGAGGACAGAGAGAGAGAGACAGATGTCCTCTGAGAGTGGTCTTCTGCGTTAGCTAATGGTTTTAATTTTGATGGCTTACTCATCATATCCCCACAGAGAGAGATGAGAAACAGGGGGAAATGGATGGAGGGATGGAAGTGGAGGTGTGGAAAGATGGAGAGATGGTAGGAGAGTGATCTAGTGAGGGAGTGGAAGAATGCGCTCTCAGGGAAGCCCTAAAAGGTTCTGGTCAGATCTTAGAATTCCCAAACCCCAGCCTGTCACCCTGCATGCTGGATACATCACCCTGCCAAGGCTCCTGGGTAATGGCTGCTTTTAGAGTTGTGCCCAAATCAGGAAGGAGAGGTGCTGCTATATAAGAGCCCAGGCAGAGACACACATTCATAGCCCTGCGCCTACCTCTGCATCCTGCTCCGGTGAGTACTAACACACACACACACACACAATTTCCAAAAGGCACCAACCAACTCTCTTTCATGTCTCCTCCGTGTTCTTTGTGTCAGGTTTGCCTCAGCAGCCTGTGTGTGAGTGTGTGTATCAGCTCGGTGCGTGTTGGTGTGTGTGTTGGTCGCAGCAGCCATGCCGGCAGCGTACAAAGGAGAGTGTGGGGATGAAGTGGACCCCATGCCGTTCCTGGCCCCCCCAGAGAAGGAGCGTCTGGAGGCCATGGCCAAGCCCTACGACATCAAACGCACCTGCTGGGTGAAGGACGACAAGGAGGCCTTCGTGGGTGCGGAGATCCAGTCTGAGGAGGGGGACAAAGTCACCGTGAAGACCGTCAAAAACACAGTGAGACTCACGCTACTCTTTAAACATTACACTTGTTTAGCTGATGCTGAGGAGATTCTGGGATTCAAAGTGAGGACTTGATGAGTACGATATTAGAAGTGATTTTCTATCAGGGCTGTGGATGAGACTGGTTTAAACATAGCACAGTGTTTTATTAATAAATGAGCAGACTCAAAAAAAAAGCAGGACTGAGCCTTTGATGAACAGCTTCCCAGAGTGAGACAGGGAACATCGTGCATCTAAAACTGAGGCTGAAGATGAGTGTGTGTGTGTGTGTGTGTGTGTGCAG
The DNA here is from genome assembly GCF_054491055.1 of Hypomesus nipponensis. NCBI lineage: Eukaryota > Metazoa > Chordata > Actinopteri > Osmeriformes > Osmeridae > Hypomesus > Hypomesus nipponensis. The sequence continues at coordinate 743,109 of NC_140377.1, read as the reverse complement.
ACCCTGACAGTGAAGAGGGACGACATCCATCAGATGAACCCTCCTAAGTTCTACCAGGCTAGCGATATGGCTAACCTGACTTTCCTGAACGAGGCCAGCGTCATGGACAACCTGCGGCAGCGCTACATCCACATGAGGATCTACGTCAGTTCACGAGCCTGCATGCTCCTACACACATTACACCCTACGAGCCCGCATGCTCCTACACCCATTACACCCTACCCCACACTACCCTACCCTACCCTACCCTACCCTACCCTACCCTACACTACACTACCCTACCCTACCCCACACTACCCTACCCTACACTACCCTACACTACCCTACCCTACCCTACCCTACCCTACCCTACCCTACCCTACCCTATCCTACAGTACACCCTACCCCACACTACCCTACCCTACCCTACCCTACCCTACCCTACAGTACACACTACCCTACCCTACCCTACCCTACCCTACACTACCCTACAGTACACCCTACCCTACCCTACCCTACACTACACCCTACCCTACCCTACCCTACCCTACACTACCCTACAGTACACCCTAACCTACCCTACCCTACCCTACCCTACACTACCCTACCCTACCCTACACTACCCTACAGTACACCCTACCCTACCCTACCCTACCCTACCCTACCCTACCCTACACCACAGTACATACCTCACACCACACCATGCCACCACTCAGGGTTTGTGTTCCTGGTTGTTGATGCAGACGTACTCTGGGCTCTTCTGCGTCACCATCAACCCATACAAGTGGCTGCCTATCTATGGCTCCAAGGTGGCCCAGATGTTCAAAGGGAAGAAACGCAATGAAGTTCCTCCTCATCTCTTCTCCATCTCAGACAACGCCTACCACGACATGATGATGGGTGAGAAAGGAGGGGAGGGGGGAGGGAGGGCGGAGGGGAGGGGAGGGAGGGAGGGTGGAGGGGGGGCAAGAGAAGAAGTGATTAGAGGGAGGGGAGGGAGGGAGGGTGGAGGGGGGGCAAGAGAAGAAGTGATTAGAGGGAGGGGAGGGAGGGAGGGTGGAGGGGGGGCAAGAGAAGAAGTGATTAGAGGGAGGGGAGGGAGGGAGGGTGGAGGGGGGGCAAGAGAAGAAGTGATTAGAGGGAGGGGAGGGTGGTTGGGGATAACAGATGGGGGGGGTTGATGGGTGTGTTTGTGTGATTAATAGAGCCGGCTCTTTGGGGATGTGGAACAAGGGAGAAACAGGGGAGTAGACATGCTTCTCTGTCATTAGGAGGCTCAGGGGAGAGCCCACACCTGTCAGAGCTCCACAAACACTCCGCAGACCTGTCAGCAGACATGAACTCTCTCTCCCCCCTTCTCTCTCTCGCCCTTCCTTTTTTTGTGTATCTCTCCTTCTCTAACAGAGCATGAAAACCAGTCTATGCTGATCACGTAAGTAGCGTTACACACACTGTTCACTACAGGGGAACGCCCGTCTTGAATTTGCTTTACGTTTAGAGACATTCACATTCTTGTCAACAACAATATTAGTCGTCCTCATCGCTCTCACTGCTCTGTGTTCTCCTGCTGTCTGGTCTCTGGTCCTCAGTGGAGAATCTGGTGCCGGTAAGACTGAGAACACCAAGAAGGTCATCCAGTACTTTGCTAATGTCGGAGCAACTGGTAGCAAGACCGTGGACTCGAAGGCAAGACCAGCACCTCCGTGTGTGAAAGGGTGTGTGTGTGCGTGCCTGTGTATGTGTGTGTGCGTGTGTTCGAGAGAAGGAAAGAGAGTTTTTTTGAATTGTATCCTATGTGCTTGTGCTGCAGGGTTCCCTGGAGGACCAGATCATTCAGGCCAATCCTGTCCTTGAGGCATTCGGGAACGCCAAGACCACGAGGAACAATAACTCCTCACGCTTCGTAAGAAGACATGCAGGCTCACTTAGAATGACCTTTTTCTCACAAGCTTCAGGATCAGTTTCACCTGTCTATCTGTCTTTCTGCTTGTCTGTCTGTCTGTCTACCTGTCTGTCTGTCTGTCTGTCTGTCTGTCTGTATATCTGCCTGTCTGTTTGTCTGTCTTCCAGGGAAAGTTTATCCGGATCCACTTTGGGCCGACAGCTAAGCTGGCCGGTGCTGACATTGAGAGCTGTAAGTGGAGCTGAAGGCACCATGATCAAGTCTCACTACTCTAACCCTAAACTCTCAAACACTCAGGCTCCAGATCCCACACATGGGCTAACCTGAGTGTCAGAGATCTCCATGGAGATCTTCAGATCATTTCTCTGTTTAGGACAAGGCTTAATCCATGTCTGGGAACTGGCTGTCAAGAGGCCATGGCGTTTATTTACAGCCTTCGATGTATTAAAATAGTGTGAACATAAACAGCAACTTGTATCTGTTGTGTGTGTGTTATGTGTTTGTGTGTGTGTGTGTGTTATGTGTTTGTGTGTGTGTGTGTTATGTGTGTGTGTGTGTGTGTCGTGTGTGTGTGTGTGTCGTGTGTGCGTACGTGTGTGTGTGTGTGTGTCGTCAGATCTGCTGGAGAAGTCTAGAGTGATATCCCAGCAGGCAGCAGAGAGAGGATACCACATCTTCTACCAGCTGCTGTCTGGACACATGCCAGAACTCCTAGGTATGAAACATACACATGAGGGAGAGAGAGAGAGAGAGAGAGAGAGAGAGAGAGAGAGAGAGAGAGAGAGAGACAATGAGAGAGATAGAGAGAGAGAGAGAGAGAGAGAGAGAGACAATGAGAGAGATAGAGAGAGACAGAGAGAGAGAGAGAGATAGAGAGAGACAGAGAGACAGAGAGATAGAGAGAGACAGAGAGAGACAATGAGAGAGAAAGACAGAGAGACAGACAGACAGACAGACAGAGCGAGAGAGAGACTAGATACTCTCTAACCCTAAGACACAAGTCGCCTGTTCTGTGTGTGTGCTAACAGTGTGTGCTCTCCGCAGAGGCCCTGCTGCTGGTCCCAGACCCTAAACAGTATGTGTGTGTGTGCTAACAGTGTGTGCTCTCCGCAGAGGCCCTGCTGCTGGTCCCAGACCCTAAACAGTATGTGTGGGTGTGCCAGGGCGTCACTGTGGTCGACAACATGGACGACGGCGAAGAACTGCTGCTCACCAACGTGAGTCGAC
>NC_140377.1:705000-735000 GCF_054491055.1 Hypomesus nipponensis | reverse complement strand
CAGGAGGGCAGGATCAAAGATCTGGAGGAGAAGCTGGCTACCCTCTCTCAAGAGAAGAACGACCTTGCCCTGGCACTGGCTGCAGTAAGACACACACACACATAGACACATACACACACATAGACACACACACACACACAAAGACACACACACACACACACACACACACATAGACACACACACACACATAGACACACACACACACATAGACACACACACACACATAGACACACACACACATAGACACACACACACATAGACACACACACACACTCACTCACAGCTCCTCACCTCCAGGAGCAGGACAGTGCGGGCGATGCTGAGGAGCGCTGCACCCAGCTGGTGAGGCAGAAGGGCCAGCTGGAGGAGGGCGTGCAGGAGCTGAGGGAGCGGCTGGAGGAGGAGGAGGGGAACGCGGCCGGCCTGGCGGCCCAAAGGAGGCAGCTGGAGGGGGAGGTGACGGAGCTGAAGAGGGACCTGGAGGCCCTGGAGTCCACGCTGGCCAAGAACGAGAAGGAGAAACAGGTACAGAGAGAGGAGACTGAGGTGTGGAGGAGACTGAGGTGTGGAGGAGACTGAGGTGTGGAGGAGACTGAGGTGTGGAGGAGACTGAGGTGTGAGGAGACTGAGTTGTGGAGGAGACTGAGGTGTGGAGGAGACTGAGGTGTGGAGGAGACTGAGGTGTTAGGAGACAGAGGTGTTAGGAGACTGAGGTGTGGAGGAGACTGAGGTGTGGAGGAGACAGAGGTGTTAGGAGACTGAGGTGTGGAGGAGACTGAGGTGTTAGGAGACTGAGGTGTGGAGGAGACAGAGGTGTTAGGAGACAGAGGTGTTAGGACTGAGTGCAGGGGAGAGGAGAAAGATGACGAAAGGGACAAAAAATAGTTTTATGTCTTAATTGTGGTCAAAACTGTTGTTTAAAATCAGGCCAAATGTGTGCATTGTAGTCTCTGGACTCGAAGGTGCGGTCGCTGATAACAGAACTGGGACAGAAAGAAGACCTTGTTGCTAGGCTGCAGAAGGAGAAGAGAGCTCTGGAGGAACTGCAACAGGTGAGAAGGACTCAACCACACTCTGAAAACTCACTTTCACTGGCTGTAAAACCAACGCCTTCTAATACCTTCTCACTCCTGATTGGTTGTTGTAGAAAACTCTGGATGACCTCCAATCAGAGGAAGACAAAGTCAACCATCTGACCAAGACCAACAGCAAGCTCACCACACAAGTGCACGAGGTGATCATGCACATGAACCTTCTCATCCACACCCCGATCCAGAGGGGTTATACTGGATGATTGTTCCATCACAATATGCAAATAATGTGTGTGTGTGTGTGTAGCTGGAGGACAGCTGGGAGCAGGAGAAGAGGATCAGGGCGGAGGTGGAGAAGGCCAGGAGGAAGGCAGAGGGTGATCTGAAGATGACCTTGGAGAACCTCAATGAGATGGAGAGAGCTAAGCTCGACCTCGAGGAGGTCATCAAGAAGTCAGTCTGCCTTACACACGCACAGATGGACACACACGCACAGATGCACACACACACACGCACGTAGGCATGCACACACACACACCTCTGAGGCCTGTGCTGTTGTCCCTGCAGGAGAGACTTTGAGCTGAACAACATGAACTCCAAGCTGGAGGATGAGCAGTCACTCAGTACCATGCTGGGGAGAAAACTGAAGGAGCACCAGGTGAGGAGGGGGGAGGAGGAGAGGAGGGGAGGAGGGGAGGAGGGGAGGAGGGGAGGAGGGGAGGAGGGGAGGAGGGGAGGAGGAGAGGAGGGGAGGAGGGGAGGAGGAGGAGAGGAGGAGAGGGGGGAGGAGGGGAGGAGGAGAGGAGGGGAGGAGGAGGGGAGGAGGAGGAGAGGAGGAGAGGAGGGGAGGAGGGGAGGAGGTGAAGAGGGGAGGGGGACGGGAAGAGGAGAGGGGGGAAAAGGAGGAGGAGGGTTGAGGAGAGGACAGGAGGGGTGAGGAGGAGAGGTGAGGTGAGAGAGGGAGGATTCTCAGATCCGTAAATGATCATAAAGAATATATCTGTATGGATGTCCTATTCTGCTGCTGTCTGTCTGCAGGGCCGGATCGAGGAGCTGGAGGAAGAGCTGGAAGCTGAACGAGCCATGAGAGCCAAGGTAAACACACACTACACACACACACTGCAAAACTACACACACACTGCAAAACTACACACACACTGCAAAACTATACACACACACTGCAAAAACTACACACACACAGACACCCACACACACACAAACAGTCTGCTAAGCTATTTTCCTGCTCTGTGATAGGTGGAGAAACAGAGGGCGGAGCTGTCGCGGGATCTTGAGGACCTCAGTGATAGGCTGGAGGAGGCAGGCGGAGCCACCGTCTCCCAGGTAACCCTGACCGACACGTCAATCACCCAGACAGCAGACTGACAGTGAGAGGAGCTCCTAGTCTGAACCCTAACGTTGACGTCTGACCTCAGATTGAGCAGAACAGGAAGCGCGAGGGCGACCTGGTCAAGCTGAAGCGCGAGCTGGAGGAAGCAGCCCTCCAATCAGAGGCCTCGGCCGCTGCACTCAGGAAGAAGCACTCTGATTCGCTGGCGGAGCTAGGCGAGCAGCTGGAGAACCTGCAGAGGTTAAGGGTCAAACTGGAGAAGGACAAGCAGAGCATGAAGGCTGAGATAGAAGACCTGAACGTCACTGTGGAGACCACTCAGAAGGCTAAGGTATAGAACAGGAGATCTGTTGCACGGATTCACTGTCAATTCTATTCTGGCACTCATACTTGTACTTAAATGGCTCTTATGGGTACTTGAATGGCTCGTATGGTTTTTCCCTTTGGCACTTGTTTAGTTTTTTCACAATGTATGCTTCATGTTTTGGCTGCTTGCAATGTTTGGGACTACCTCGTTGTTATGATCAGTGACCTATGCTCTTTTGTAAAGCTCTCTCTTGGAAGTCGCTTTGGATAAAAGCGTCTGCTGAATGCATAAATGTAAATGAAAGGGAATAATGTGTGCAGGTGGCTAAGAAAAGGTGTCCTGTGTGTGTGTGTGTGTGTGTGTGCGTGTGCGTGTGCGTGTGCAGCTAAACTCTGAAGTCCACGTGAGGAAGCTGGAGGACAGTCTGGCTGAAGCAAACGCTCGTCTGGCTGAACTGGAACGGAACCAGTCTGAGCTGAACACCATCAAGGCCCGCCTGGCTGGTAGGAACACACACACACAACCACACACACAACCACACACACACAGACACAAACTCACCTCTGTTCTCACCTAGTATAGTACCTAATCTGTCTGAATTGTTGGTGTGTGTGGTGTGTGTGGTGTGTGGTGTGTGTGTGGTGTGTGGTGTGTGTGGTGTGTGTGTGGTGTGTGGTGTGTGGTGTGTGGTGTGTGGTGTGTGTGGTGTGTGTGGTGTGTGTGGTGTGTGTGGTGTGTGGTGTGTGTGGTGTGTGTGTGGTGTGTGTGTGGTGTGTGTGTGGTCTGTGGTGTGTGTGGTGTGTGGTGTGTGTGGTGTGTGGTGTGTGGTGTGTGTGGTGTGTGTGGTGTGTGGTGTGTGTGGTGTGTGTGTGGTGTGTGTGTGGTGTGTGTGTGGTGTGTGGTGTGTGTGGTGTGTGGTGTGTGGTGTGTGTGGTGTGTGGTGTGTGGTGTGTGGTGTGTGTGGTGTGTGTGGTGTGTGGTGTGTGTGGTGTGTGGTGTGTGTGTGGTTGTGTGTGTGTGTGGTGTGTGGTGTGTGGTGTGTGTGTGTGTGTGTGTGTGTGGTGTGTGGTGTGTGGTGTGTGGTTGTGTGTGTGTGTGTGTGTGTGGTGTGTGGTGTGTGGTGTGTGTGTGGTGTGTGTGTGTGTGTGTGTGTGTGTGTGTGTGGTGTGTGGTGTGTGGTGTGTGGTTGTGTGTGTGTGTGTGTGTGTGTGGTGTGTGGTGTGTGTGTGTGTGTGTGTGGTGTGTGGTGTGTGGTGTGTGGTTGTGTGTGTGTGTGTGTGTGGTGTGTGGTGTGTGTGGTGTGTGGTGTGTGTGTGGTGTGTGTAGCGGAGAATGGGGAGATGAGTCGTGAGCTGGAGGAAGCTCAGAGTAAGCTGACCCAGGTGACCAGGCTGAAGGCCTCGCTCACCACCCAGACTGACGAGCTGAAGAGACAGGTGGACGAGGAGAGCAAGGTACCTACACACAAACACACACATACACACCACACACACACACACACCTACACAGGACCTCAAATAAACCTCTTCCTGCCCCTCCTCCTGCCCCTCCCCCTCCTCCTGCCCCTCCCCCTCCTCCTGCCCCTCCCCTCCTCCCAGGCGCGTAACGCGGCTGTGGTAGGGCTGGCGAACGCCCGGCATGACCTGGCCCTCCTGAAGGAGCAGCTGGAGGAGGAGGCAGAAGGCCGGGCGGAGATGCAGCGCCTCGTCTCCAAGCTCAACTCTGATGTCACTTCCTGGAGGACCAAGTACGAGACGGACGCCATCCACCGCACCGAGGAGCTGGAGGAGACCAAGTATGTCCTGTCCTCCATCTATCATCCATCCACCCAATCCTCCATCTTTCATCCACTCATCATTTCCCCTCTCTCCTCCCTCCTCCTCCTCTCCTCCCCCTCCTTTCCTCCCCCTCCTCCTCTCCTCCCCCTCCTTTCCTCCCTCCTCCTCCTCTCCTCCCTCTTCTCCTCCTCCCCCCTCCCCCTCCTCTCCTCCCTCCTCCTCCTCCTCTCCTCCCCCTCCTCTCCTCCCTCCTCCTCTCCTCCCTCCTCCTCCTCTCCTCCCCCTCCTCCTCCTCCTCTCCTCCCTCCTCCTCCTCCTCTCCTCCCCCTCCTCTCCTCCCTCCTCCTCTCCTCCTCCCTCCTCCTCCTCTCCTCCCCCTCCTCTCCTCCCTCCTCCTCCCTCCTCCCCCTCCTCCCCCTCCTCTCCTCCCCCCTCCTCCCTCCTCCTCCTCCTCTCCTCCCCCTCCTCCCCCTCCTCTCCTCCCTCCTCCTCCCTCCTCCTCCTCCTCTCCTCCCCCTCCTTTGCTCCCTCCTCCTCCCTCCTCCTCCTCCTCTCCTCCCCCTCCTCCCTCCACAGGCGTAAGCTTGCAGTGCGCCTGCAGGAGGCTGAAGAGGCAGCAGAGTGTTCCCAGGCCAGAGCTGCCAGTCTGGAGAAGGTGAAGCAGAGGCTGCAGGGGGAGGTGGAGGACCTCACCATCGACCTGGAGAAGGTACACACACACACACACACAGGGGGAGGTGGAGGACCTCACCATCGACCTGGAGAAGGTACACACACACACACACACACACAGGGGGAGGTGGAGGACCTCACCATCGACCTGGAGAAGGTACACACACACACACACACAGGGGGAGGTGGAGGACCTCACCATCGACCTGGAGAAGGTACACACACACACACACACACTCACACACACACCTCACACTCTCCTCCCTCCTGGTGTCCAGTCCAACGCTGCAGCAGCTGCTCTGGATAAGAAGCAGCGCTCCTTCGACAAGCTGGCGGCCGAGTGGAGCCAGAAGAACGAGGAGCTGCAGGTGGAGCTGGACAGCAGCCAGAAGGAGAGCAGGTCCTACATGACTGAGCTCTACAAGCTGAGGACCGCCTACGAGGAGACCCAGGACCACCTGGAGACCGTCCGCAAGGACAACAAGACCCTGTCAGGTCAGACACACACACACACACTGCCAGGACAACAAGACCCTCTCAGGTCAGAGAAACACACAGATGTTGCAGTGTGTCACGTTCCCTGGTTCCTCAGAGGAGATCAAGGAGCTGGTGGACCAGCTGGGCGAGGGCGGGCGCAGCGTCCACGAGCTGCAAAAGAGCCGGAAGAAGCTGGAGGTGGAGAAGGAGGAGCTGCAGCAGGCCCTGGAGGAGACGGAGGCTTCCCTGGAGGTCAGAGGTCACGCTGCCACTGAGAGGTCACGCTGCTACTGCCTCACTGCTGCTCTGTCACACCATGAAGCACTCAGCCCCAGCAGGACGTGTGTGTGTATGTGTGCAGGTGGAGGAAGGGAAGCTGGTGCGTGTGCAGCTGGAGTTGGCCCAGGTCAAGGCCGACATTGACCGTAGGATTCACGAGAAGGAGGAGGAGTTTGAGGTCACCAGGTAAACCTAGCAAGTAGGGTGTGCCCAAGGACACAACTTCATTTGGCACAGCCGGGAATCGAACCAACAACTTTCTGATTCATAGCCCGACTCCCTAACCACTCAACCATCTGACCCCCACATTCATCTACACACACAGGTGGTGACCATGTAAACATCACACACACACACAGGTGATGACCAGGTGCAGAGGTTGGAAGTAGCGATGTACAAATACTTACTGTACTTACTTGAACCTTATTTTTTCAACCTTTAGGCAACTTTTTTACCCTCTTAAAAGAATGTACATTATGGATGACACAGAGAGTTAACAATGTCGACATGACTTGACTATGAGTTAACGCTACTTGTGTGTGTGTGTGTGTGTGTGTGTGTGTGCAGGAAGAACCACGCGCGTGCGGTGGAGTCACTGCAGGCCACCCTGGAGGCGGAGACGAAGGGGCGAGCGGAGGCCCTGAGGATGAAGAAGAAGATGGAGGGAGACCTGAACGAGATGGAGATCCAGCTGGAACACGCCAACAGGAACAATGCTGAGCTGGTCAAGACCCTCAAGAAGCAGCAACAGCAGATCAAAGTAACACACTTATACACACACACTTATACACACACATTTATATATTTACAGACACTTACATACCCCTCATCCCTGATTCATTCAAATGTATCTTATTATTGACCTCCCTCCTCCCTCCTCGCCCAGGACCTGCAGGTGCAGATGGATGAGGATGGGCGTCAGCACGAGGCGCTGCGAGAGCAGTACTGCCTGCAGGAGCGCCGCCTCTCTCTGCTGCACGGGGAGCTGGAGGAGGCCCGCGCCGGCCTGGAGGCCTCGGAGCGCGCTCGTAAGCTCATCGAGCAGGACCTGCTGGAGACTTCTGAGAGGCTCAACGAGCTCATCGTGCAGGTAGACACACACACACACACCCACTCACACACACTCTCTCCCACACACACACTCCCTCACACACACACCCACTCACACACTCTCTCTCACACACACACCTGATCACGTTTGTTCTCCTCTGCCTCAGCATCAGAGTCTGACGGTGATCAGGAGGAAGATGGAGGCGGAGCTAACTGGACTGTGTAACGAGAATGAGGAGCTGATCTCTGAGTTCCGCTCGGCTGATGAGAGAGCCAAGAAGGCAGTGATCGACGTAAGAGCCCTGCGCCACCTGTTCACTGCTACAAAACAACATGTTGTTGTTTGACAATGTATTACACCTGTGTGTCTGTGTGTGTGTCTCTCTGTGTGTGTACGTGTCTGTGTGTGTGTGTGTGTCTCTCTGTGTGTGTGTGTCTCTGTGTGTGTCTCTCTTGTGTGTGTGTGTCTCTCTGTGTGTGTGTCTCTGTGTGTGTGTGTCTCTCTTGTGTGTGTGTGTCTCTGTGTGTGTGTGTGTGTGTCTCTCTGTGTGTGTGTGTGTCTCTGTGTGTGTGTGTGTGTGTCTCTGTGTGTGTGTGTGTCTCTGTGTGTGTGTGTGTGTGTGTGTCTCTCTGTGTGTGTGTGTGTGTGTGTGTGTGTCTCTCTGTGTGTGTCTCTCTGTGTGTGTGTGTGTCTCTGTGTGTGTGTGTGTGTCTCTCTGTGTGTGTGTGTGTGTGTGTGTGTCTCTCTGTGTGTGTGTGTGTGTGTGTGTCTCTGTGTGTGTGTGTGTGTGTCTCTGTGTGTGTGTGTGTGTGTGTGTGTGTCTCTCTCTGTGTGTGTGTGTCTCTCTGTGTGTGTGTGTGTGTGTCTCTCTGTGTGTGTGTGTGTGTGTGTGTGTGTCTCCAGGCCACACGGATGTGTGAGGAGCTCCGTCAGGAGCAGGGCCGCTGCGCTCACCTGGAGAAGGTGAAGAAGAACCAGGAGCAGAACCTGCGAGAGCTCACCCTGAGGCTGGAGGAGGCAGAGCAGCAGGCGCTCAAGGCTGGCAAACGCACCATCCAGAAGCTGGAGGCCAGGGTGAGGCCCACGCACACACCTGGGTACAGCTCAGTGCTACAGTATGTCACAGCAGGTTAACAGGTTACAGGTTAAGAGGTCACTTAAAAGGAACATCCTTATTACACCCACTCATTAACACTGTCACACACATACGCACTGGGGTGAGTGTGTGACACCGTGTGTGACCGTGTGTGACACCGTGTGTGACACCATGTGTGACAGTGTGTGACACCATGTGTGACACCCTGCGTTGTGTGCAGGTCAGGGAGGTGGAGGGGGAGCTGGACCAGGAACAGAAGCGTCACGTGGAGACAGTGAAGGTGCTGCGGAAAGGAGAACGCCGTCTGAAGGAGCTGGTCTTCCAGACTGATGAGGACCACAAGACCAACCAGCGCATGCAGGAGCTGGTGGAGAAGCTGCAGAACAAACTCAAGTCCTACAAGCGGCAGATCGAGGAGTCGGTGAGTGGAGGTGGTCATGACAGTGGTAGGGGTGATGGTGATGATGCTAAGAGGGACCCAGCCAAGGAACGTATTCCTATTCATTATACTGAAAAGATGAATGTGTGTGTGTGTGTGTGCAGGAGGAACAGGCCAACTCCAGTCTGTCCAAGTACAGGAAGACGGTGCATGAGCTGGACGACGCGGAGGAACGCGCCGGGAACGCCGAGATGGCCCTCAACAAGCTGCGCACCCGCAACCGAGCCTCGGCCGGGAAGGGCTTCACCCCGGTGGAGATCGTCCAGGTGACCAAGCCTGCCAAGGGAGGACAGGAGGAGTAGGCTCCTCAACACACACACACACCAATACCACAGGTGAGCTGCACTCTCTCTCTCTCTCTCTCTCTCACACACATCTCGCAGTATACCATCCTCACACAACAGTAACAACTCACTATGCAGGAGACTGAGTGACTCTCTGTGTCCCTGCAGAGTGACACACCCCCAGTCCTCCTCATGTGACTGTCCAGACGTGGGAGAAGACCCCCTGCATGAAGACCCCCTGCATGAAGACCCCCTGCATGCAGCAGCCATCACACCCAGGAAGTCTTACGACCACCGCGAGAAGTCTTAAACATCACTGATAGTCTTAATGTCAGAGTCTTAATGTCAGAGAATGTGTGTATGTGTTTCTATGTATCTACTCTTAAGGTGATTCTATACATCTGTCTGTGTTTATGTATACGTGTGTGTGTGAGTGTCCTGGTGCTGCCACTAAAGGGGAGTGGGTAAAGCTGTGTTCTCACGTCAACGACAGAGAACCCACCTGTGTGTGTAACACTGTGTGTGTGTGTAACACTGTGTGTGTGTGTGTGCTGGCCTGCTGCTAAGTCTTAATAAACTACAAAGCAACTTAGTGAGTCTCTTGTTCCTTCTTCCCTCCTCCTGAGACGAACCCTCGTCCATTTATCACAATGCCTCCTCAGCACACACACACACACACACACACATCACACACACATCACACACACACATCACACACACACAAACATCACACACACACACACATCACACACACATCACACACACACACATACATACACACACACACACACACACACACACACATCACACACACACATCACACACACACATCACACACACACATCACACGGTGAACGAGGAACTGAAGACAGCGAATAGGGAAACAGACCTATCATATATCAACATGGATTTTATTTTCATTTAGTTTCAGATGAACGTTTCACATTTTATACAAAATCATTAGAAAACATCTGACAGCCCAGCCCCTCCTCCCTCCACAGCTCCTCCCACACTAAAGGATCATGGGTAATGATCATGCATCTGGGCTGGTTCTCCACCGCCCCTCCCTGAGCGGCCAACCAAGCTCTAACCCTGGGTAAACTGTCCACCACCAGGAGCAGGCACAACCACACCAACCCAGTTTCTAAAAACGTTGAAATCACAGTCAGGCATGTCCTGACAAGCCAGTCAGTGATACGTTATCTTGTCACATCTAGTAGACAAGAAATAGAGAATGATGTGGGAGAACTTCCCAGCTCTGCAGCAGAAACTCTGCAGCCCATCTCTGACTCCCATCCCGGGCTTGTGCTGGAGCTAAGTACCACATTGGAACACCATGCATTTTACTCAAGCATGACATGTCAAGTGGGTTGGTTAAGTAGATTAAAATCAGTAATATCAGAGTTAAATCAACCAATGACGGCAGGACTTAGAGGGAGTGGGGCAAACCCACTGAGCCTTGATCTGGTAAAAGGAGCAAGGAGTAAGCGCATGTGAACGTTGCTAATGTACAAGCCTAGACACAGTCCCTTCATCTGATACGCGCACACACACCTCACATGAAGGATCGCTACACATGAAGGACAGGGTGTGTGTGTGTAACACTACCAAGGACGCACAATGTATTAAAACAAACATCTGAAAAAACACAAACTGCTTTATTGAAGCCATGAGGGGTAGGAGGGGTGGAACTATGACCATGAGCAGGGAGGCACTTACATCACTTTCATGAAACAGAGTGTGTGTCACATGTTTGCACGTGTGTGTGTGTGTCTTTAAGTGTTAAGTGAACACATCACTGTGCTTCTGACATGAGGTCCAATTCACACACACACACACGCTGCAGAGCGTTTTCATGGGGCATGTGTTCTAACGGTCTACTGTTGGCACATGGACATGCAAAGCTACAGACACACCTGCAGAGGGTAGGATGGGGGTGAGCGGGAGAGCAGGGAGAGGGGGCTGGAGAGAGAGAGAGAGAGAGAGAGAGAGAGAGAGAGAGAGAGAGAGAGAGAGAGAGAGAGAGAGAGAGAGAGAGAGAGAGAGAGAGAGAGAGAGACGTGTATACGCACAGACAGACAGACTCTAGAATGCCCCCATCTTTAAACCCCCACCCCCTTTGTGTCACATGTTTATAGCAGCACCAGAGGAGCCCTCTGATTGGATGCTGAGGCCGTCCATCAGTCGGTCTCCAGGATTAGTGGCGGCTGCTCGTTCTCCTCCTCCAATCGCAGGTCGTTGAGGTCGTCATCTAGCCCCGCCCCTCCCACTGCTCCCTGCTCCTCACAGTAACCTAAGAGATCAGAGGTGAAAGATTAACTCCTCCCACAAGCAGGGGTCAACTTAACTTTATACTGACTTTATAAATCCTTCCATAAGTTACAGCATTGCTGTAGGTCTATGACACAGATCCTACCTTTAGTTACAGCATTGCTGTAGGTCTATGACACAGATCCTACCTTTAGTTACAGCATTGCTGTAGGTCTATGACACAGATCCTACCTTTAGTTACAGCATTGCTGTAGGTCTATGACACAGATCCTACCTTTAGTTACAGCATTGCTGTAGGTCTATGACACAGATCCTACCTTTAGTTACAGCATTGCTGTAGGTCTATGACACAGATCCTACCTTTAGTTACAGCATTGCTGTAGGTCTATGACACAGATCCTACCTTTAGTTACAGCATTGCTGTAGGTCTATGACACAGATCCTACCTTTAGTTACAGCATTGCTGTAGGTCTATGACACAGATCCTACCTTTAGTTACAGCATTGCTGTAGGTCTATGACACAGATCCTACCTTTAGTTACAGCATTGCTGTAGGTCTATGACACAGATCCTACCTTTAGTTACAGCATTGCTGTAGGTCTGAGCCACTAGCGGGCGGTCATGTGACCCCTGCTCCAGGATCTCATTGGGTGCCTCAGTGCTGCCGTCTAGTCTAAGGACACACACACAATGGGAAGAGATGAGAGTCTGTTAAACAGAGAGAGCCTGTGAGTGTGAGAGAGACAGACAGACAGAGAGAGGGGGGTGTGTGCTACCTGTGCTGTTTCATGAGTGAGTGAGTGAGTGAGTGAGTGAGTGAGTGAGTGAGTGAGTGAGTGAGTGAGTGAGTGAGTGAGAGAGAGAGAG
This sequence comes from Hypomesus nipponensis, assembly GCF_054491055.1. Classification (NCBI taxonomy): domain Eukaryota; kingdom Metazoa; phylum Chordata; class Actinopteri; order Osmeriformes; family Osmeridae; genus Hypomesus; species Hypomesus nipponensis. The sequence goes on along the minus strand of NC_140377.1, from coordinate 723,100 downwards.
AGAGAGTGAGGTGTGTTACCTGTGCTGTTTCATCAGTGTGCGGTGTGTTACCTGTGCTGTTTCATCAGTGTGCACTCTCCTCCCTCCTGAGGGTCCAGGTTGTAGAGGTACAGGTACCCATCAGCAGCTGCCACCAGCAGGCGTGGAACCTTCTGGATCCTGGGAACAGTTCAGAATGAGAACACGAGAGCAGTGAGGAGTGAAGAGTCTTATTCTCTCTTAACTCACACTGGTGGTTTTTGTGTCCAGTGTGTGTGTGTGTGTGTGTACAGTATGTGTGTCCAGTGTGTGTGTGTGTGTGTCTGTGTGTGGAGTGTGTGTGTGTGTGCTCACACTGCCAGGGCACAGATGTTCTTGTGTCCAGAGAAGGGAAGTCTGACGGTGGCGAAGGCTCGTCCCTGGGTGAACATCTCTGTGACCTGGGTGGGCAGGTAGGTGGTGGAAGCCATCAGTACTTTCCCCAGGTACCCTCCCCATGTGGTGGGCTCCTCCGCCGGCCTGCTTGACACACACACACACACACACACACACAGAAAAATGACAATTAGGAGGAGGTGTCACTGAGGTGTCACTGATGTGTCACTGAGGTGTTACGGAGGTGTTACTGATGTTTCTAAGGCTCCAGTCAGCCTGGCCCGCCTGTCTTACTTCTCTTTCTGCGTCTCCAGTTTGAAGATGTGGACCGTCTCTGTGTTGCTGGATGCTGACAGGTACAGACCCTCCATGCTGAACGCCAGCGAGCAAATACTCACACACCTGAAAACACACCGACAGCCTCAAAAACACACCAAACACACATGTGCACACTATGGAAGCTCATAAAACAATCATTACTTGATAAAATTTAAATTTAAATTAAAAAAAAGTTTATACATTTTTTTTTGAAAAGTTTAAAGAAAAAAAGTTAACAAAAATATTTGTTGAAAGGTTAAAAAAGGGAAACAAAACTTAAATAGGTTTGCATCATTGATGAGTGCTCTACTACACTATTCTCAGCTTTAATCTGTCTTACGCTGCTCTGCTCTCTCCTCACTGGGTGAAAACAAAGGTTTCAAACCCCCACAAAAAACGTTAAACAAATATTTTCTGAAAAAACAGGTTGACTACATGACCTATGTACCTACATGATGGCGGCTATAACAACATTGAAGTACAGTGACAGTTATTTTGCTAGTTATTTAACAACAAAGTCAGAGATTGTCAAAGTAGCAGAAAGTGACTCACTGACCTGACTCACATGAACAACAGTAGTCCAGCAAAGTAGTAAATTAATCATTACCTCTTGACTCCTCGACGAAACTCAAACAACTTTTGTCCCTCTGGGATGGAGAACACCCGGATGACTGTGCCCTGAGGAGGGGGGAGGGGGGGGGGTCACACACTGGCTGACAGACACACGGCTTTGGGTGGGAGGTGTGACAGTGTTATGTGTCCTACCTTCTCTGAGGCTGTAGCCAGTTTGGTTCCACTAGCATCAAATGCTAGCGCTGCTAAAGGACTGTCATGGGCAGGGATCATGTTGGCCGCTCTCTGGAGAGAAACACACACACACATAAGAGACTACACACCAAAACATGAAACCACACTTCCCTCCACCAGTCTGTTTCAGCAGCAATCCAAAGTGAGTGAGAGAATGTTTCTCTGTGTGTGTATATATGCATGTGTGTGTGCGGTAACCTACCAGATTCACAGTGTCAAACACTTGGACCTCTCCTATCGTAGCACTGCCTGGGTATGCCAAGTAACAGTTATCATTACTGATAGACAGAGCACACAGACCTGGGGAGAGAGAGAGCACACACACACACACACACACACACACACACACTGTCAGCTGGAGGACTAACATGATGTGCATGTGAGTGCCTGTGTTGAGGGTGGGTGTCGGGGTCAGGTGGGGTCAGGTGGGGTCAGGTGGGGTGAGTCCTACCTGAGGGGTTGGGTGGTGTCTCTCTGATAGTGTGCAGGACCTTCATGTCTCGGATGTTGTGGATGTACAGAGACTCCTCCAAACATACTATCAGCCTCTACACAAACACACACACACACACACGATGAGTGCGGTCACTGTACACAGCTTTACAATCTTGAATGAGTGAACAAATGTGTGTATGCCTATATCACACGTGTGTGTGTGTGTGTGTGTGTGTGTGCCTACCTGTCTGTTGAGTTTGACTGCCAGGATGGTGTTGGAGTAGCTGTAGTTGCAGATCTCTGTTCCCTTCTTGAAGTGGCAGACCTTGAGCTTCCGGGGAGCCTTCAGGCTGACGATGGCTACCAGGCTGCTGGAGAACAGGCGCTCCACGATGCACACATCCTCTGTGTCCACTGAGTGGCCCACAAACACGTCAATCAATGTCAGTCTTAGCAGAGGGCGGGCTCTTAACAGAAACATTTCTATATAGACCGGAATGCTGAGAACATACTATTTTAACTTGCAACTTATTGATCTGCAGTTAAATGGTCTAACCACTAAGCATCCCTACATCAGGCCATGCTGGAACAAGGCATTATATTCAGGATACTAAGACTGCTGAATCAGTGACTGGTCTAAGAGCAATAGACGTGTTCTTTAGAATGACGGAGAAAGAGAGAGAGTGTGTTTGAGAGAGAGAGAGTTTGAGTGAGTGTTTTAGAGAGAGAGAGAGAGAGAGAGAGAGAGAGAGAGAGAGAGTGTTCTGTCTCAGTAGGTTGGGGCCAGCAGGCATGGCTGAGTGGTCATTACTGGTCATTACAGCCTGTGGTGCTGTAGCTTGTCAGGCCCACATCTGTGCTTCAGTAGTGTGAGCACCACCATTCCTCACTTTACCAAATGCTCATCAATAAGTAAGAGGGACAGTCCCATTCACAAGCATCCTATAATGACTTACAGGACAAACTCCACTATTTGGTGTTCATGTGGAAGGAGTACTCGACATTGGGATACTCACTACATTCATATATCTGCTCCAACTTGTCCACAGACGACAGGGAGAAAAACTTATAGCCTGATTTGGTGCCAACAGCCAGGGACCTAGGCAGAGGGATGCAGAAACAAACATACTGTACGTTAACATGCATATTTGCTTTCTGAGAAGACACGTGCAGACGGTTCTGAATAGCGCAACAACAATAGATCTCTCCACAGCTAGCTCATCTGCGACAGGGTGTTCTGCCAAACGGCTTGGTGACAGCGGTCACAAGGCTAAACAGGGATGTGTTGCAATAACTTGGCCGGAGTGGTTGTCAACTAACCAGTAACCAGCACTCTGAGATCCAGACATATATATATAAAAACACTCGAATGGATGATTAACGTTGCCGTTAATGTGCGGATCTGCCCTCAGTCCCCAAGCCATGGAAGGTGGGAATCAGCACATCAGCTAGCCACAGTTTCACTTCCATCAGATTCGTTTGCTCCAAATCAGAAGCTAGTTTGTTGACTTTTGTAGTACATTTCGTCTCTATACTGAAAGACGGCACCCAAAGCTTATGATAACAAACCCCAATTAATCGAGTTGGTTTAGAGAGCTATTGTTTGGTACATGGATAAAAGCTCGTTGTTTTACCAACCGACGTGTGTTGTATTGTGCTAGCACTAACTACAGCGTTAAAAAGCTAGCCTACTAGCAGCTAATAGCTGACGACATACTTGACACAATGTTGCTAGCATTAGCAATGCTACGGACCAGCGACTGTAGCACTAGCTTGCTGGTTTTAATAAGCATGGCTTGTCAGTTATCACGCAACATTCTGAAGGTTCCCATATTTTAACGCAAATACCATCATCGTGACAGCTGGTAAAATCTAAAGCAACACCACCACTATGTATAACTAACTAATGTTGTAAGGCCATCAAATCCCCAACCTCCCTTCACAGTCACCCCCCCCCCCCCCCGGCCTTCCTTACGTGTTGTCCTGGTTGAAGTTAGCGAAGAGAAGCTGGCTACAGCCAGCTTCCCCGCTCTGACTGGCCAAGTTCATGGACTCGGCACCATCTACATGTAAAGCCGTGGCAGAAATAGCGGCAACAGGGGTAGATTACGGACAGTTCAGAAGATGCAGTTAGCTGTGTAGGCTAGCTGGATGCAGCTCTGGGTTCCTCTGTTGGTCCTTGTTGTTGTTTTTCACTGTGGCTGTTGCTCCTTCTGCGCATGCTCTTTTGCTGCCGTGTGCGACAGGTTAGGAATTTAAAGAGACAGTCATGTAGGCGAAAGGTTTGACTTTAGTGGCGGAAAAAAGCAAAGCTGTTCGTGGGTAAGTATCGTACATGTGCACTGTTGTAAGCTCCAACATATACAAAATGATTGAAGTGTGTGGACTGACATCAAGTCAAGGATGCAGAAATTGTGCAGGCTTAACAGTGCATCACACTTTGTAAGGGAGGTCGGATACTGGTGTCATTAGAAGGTGATGGGTATCGTTCTTCTATCACACCAAACTCGACTAATAATTTCCATGTGGACCCCACTTGGTGCATGGGACGGAATATCATGCGGAAACAGAAAAGGTTGTTTCACCAAACTGTTGCCATCAAGTTTGCTTTGGCCTGCCGGTTTGTCTCCTTCGCCAAACTGTCAGACAGTCGATGTTAACCCGCTAAACGCTTTTAGTCCTCATTTTAAGTAGGCGACATCAAGTCTGGCCTTGACACTTTGGAATGCGTATTTCTCTTTACCACCAGAAGATGTCAGTGAACGACAGATGCTTTCTGATCCAAGCTCACTGCTTTTCGTGACAAGGACCGTTATTGTTGGGTAACTTAACTGACACAAAATAGGAAATTGACATTTCTTGGAAATATTGCAAGTCAAATAAAGTGCGTGGGGGACAATGTTTTTTACACGATGTCACAATGTCGCTTTCATTTTCTAGATCCGTAAGCAAACGGGAAAGTAGCCAACAGGGTCATACTAACATTCCCCTCGAATGTACCAGAGACCAATGAGCCTTCAGCTCCTGGAACCATAGCCCTGACCCACACACCGTTCTATTGTTGGATGATGTTTAATTTTCCGTCACTGGGACGCTTAACTGTGTGCTTGGGCTCGTGTGGGTGCGCGTGCGTGAGCGAGTGCGTGTGAGAGGGGGGAGTGAGGGGGGAGTGAGGGGGTTGGACGCGCTCTGGGAGGAGCTGCGGGTCCAAAGCGAGTTATCGGGCAGGGGAGGGGTTTCCAACGTAGACCCACTGAACATCCTGCAAACATCAGATTCGGAAACAAACTCCACTTTACCCTTGCGCGTATTGTTTTCTGCAGTTCGGCAATTACACTTTGTCTGTTTCTGCAGCAGTCTATTATTCATTTAAACCTTGTCCCAGTGCTTGACCGTTACAGCGATGTTAACTGTATTTTACAGTAGCCAGGTCAACCTTTGAGCTGCGTATCTAAGCGCCCCAACGGTTCTTTTGGACTTACTGTTATGTTCGAACTCTTGGATACATCCGGGATGGAGTTCCCGTAGGCTCTGCGTGGCGGGCCGACAGGAGGTTTAATGTCAGCAAGATGGATTTTAAGAAGACTACGTATGGAAGGTAGCCTAACACCACATGAACATAAGTGTTTAATAGTTCGTAGTACGTTTTTTTGTTTTGCTTTTTGTGTCTGACAGCTGATGTGCAGCCATGCGCACTTATGCGCGGAGGGACAGTGAGAATGAGTTATAGATTGTGTGTGGGTGAGCGTGTGTGAATTGATTTGCAGTGAAGCGGCGGGTGAAAGATGTGCCACAATGCCTCAAACACCTGCCTGGCCTCAATGTGGTCACTGTGGGTTCTGTGAATATTCACTCACTGTTGTCTGTCTGCAAACTGCCCCATCTTCCCTGCCTTCTACCTGTTTGTCCGTGTGAGTTATAATGAAGAGGTCAGATGAGGATTTCTGGTCGAACTATAGCGCCAATATTCATATTCTACTAAAACAGCCCTGGACGAACAGGATACATGAATTAAGTTGCTGCTGAGTCAACTCTACAGTTTTGGGTTATTGTTAACTCAAATCGAATTGATTTGTAGGCTATAGCCCTTTTTACAACCAGTTTGCAAATGTTGCTACACAATTCAGTAGCCAACTGACCACATGTTCTCAGATCTTATTGGACAGGCGTTAAACTTCTTATCAATAACAATTCATGAATAAAATACAAACTAGGGGGTAACGTAGGCTATGTTGTTTTCATTTGTTTTGTTTTGAAACCTTTGAGCCCTGATCCTACATACCTCTTGGTCAGTAACCATGGCAACAGCTGTGACTAGCGTTAAACTTGAATCATCTTCATGTCTCCGTGACAAGTCCAGCAACACCGGTCATGTAGTGGCATTCTTTCTGAATGTCAAAATAAGACACAAACCTAAGCTGTATGCATAGTAACTTCAGTCTGAAGTGAGTTTAAGAATGTTTACAGACAAAACAAACCTGTTTTAAATGACATTGCTTTAGAAAACCGTTTGTGCCTTACACAGCTCACAGGAGGACTCAACAGAACATGAAGTAACTTACATTTAGGCTACATGTATGCATTTAGCAGACGCTTTTATCCAAAGCGACTTCCAAGAGAGAGCTTTACAAAAGTGCATAGGTCACTGATCATAACAACTAAAGCCCCAAACATTGCGGGTAGCCAAAACATGAAGCAAACATTGTGAAAACTAAATAAGTCCCAAAGGGAAGAACCATAAGAGCATGTAGTTAAACAAGATACAATTAAACAACATGAACCTCTAAACGTGCAAGAGTGTACCTGCGGAAAAAAGCAAGCAACAAAAACATATTACACAGCAAGTACAATAGTTTTAAGTCAGTTACAACTAACTAACAAGAGCAACAATTCTCTCAATAAGAGTCATTGTGATCCTGGAGGAAACATCAGGTCCAGCCAATCATTCCTGAACAAGTGCGTCTTTAGCCTTTCTTGAAGGTGGGGAGACTGTCAGTGTCCCTGATGGAGGTGGGGAGGTGATTCCAGCATTGGGGGGCCAGACAGGAGAAGAGCTTGTGTTGGGACCGGGCGGTCTTGAGCGGTCTTCAGAAGAAGACCGTAGGTGACGGGTGGGGGTGTAAGACTGGAGGAGAGACTTGATGTAGTCGGGTGCAGTCCCATTCACCGCTCGGATGGTCAGTACCAGGGTCTTGAATCTGAAACGGGCCGTGATGGGAAGCCAGTGGAGGGAAATGAGGAGCTGGGTAACATGCTGGCGTAAGAGAGCCTCTCTGATCAGCATTCAAGATACATGCATTTGTTTTGTACATTTATGTCTTACACAATGACTAGAAATGATGAACTCTGAATTTGGGATCATATTACCCTCTGTTATTACATTATGGCTCTTACAGGCCCTTGAACTGTGAACTGGGTGTATAAGTTAACAGTCATTCCCAACCACTCTGTATATATATAACTGTCACCATTGTACAGTAAAATACTGTACTCTTTACATTCAAAGTGAGTAGAAACCAGTAATCCTCATATCCCCCCCCCGCCCCCCATACACTACCAGGATCCAGAGAGCCCAAATCCTCTTACATTTAGGAGATCCTTGGATGGAATGTTCATGTACCAACAAAGACTTTCTGTGACCCACTCAGTGACTACAGTGTTGCTCTGAAACAAACTGTAGTACAAAATGTTCAGCAATTACTGAAGGACAAATATTCAGAATGGTAGGCTTTTAGTGTTATTATTCAGAATTACAAGAAAAGTTCTTCCTCCTCAAACCTGAGAGAGCTGGCTGTACATCCTGTACCTCAACAGGACAGCAGGATGTTGAACTGCGGTGGACGCCCTCTCAGCTGACAGAAACTAGTCTACTAGTCTGATCCAGCTCTGCATGGCACTGGAGAGAGAGGGAGGGGGGGAGAGGAGATCAACGTGAGGAGAGAAAGAAGATCATGAGAGACATGAAAGAACAGAGAGGAGAGAGAGAGGAGAGATAATGGAGAGAGAGGAGAGAGAGAGATAATGGAGGGAGGGGGAAAGAAAGGGAGACAAGATGTTTATGAAGACGATAACAAAATACTCTCACTACCCTGTTGGGTTCTCTTCAATCTCTTGACCTCTGCTGCCCTCTCATTGGTCTCCTCTCTTTGGTCTCCTCTCTTTGGTCTCCTCTCTTTGGTCTCCTCTCTTTGGTCTCCTCTCATTGGTCTCCTCTCATTGGTCTCCTCTCATTGGTCTCCTCTCATTGGTCTCCTCTCTTTGGTCTCCTCTCATTGGTCTCCTCTCATTGGTCTCCTCTCATCCTTTCTTGATCTCTAGGCTTCATGAATTCCTCTCCCCTTTCTCCTCTACATTCCTCGCTGTACTCTCTCTTTTGTGGCACAAACAAGCTCACACACACCTCTGTGATCCACTGCCAGAATACCTTAGGGGCTCTTTGTGTGTGTCTGTGTGTGTGTGTGTCTGTGTGTATGTATGAGAGAGAGAGAGAGAGAGAGAGAGAGAGAATACATGTTAGTACATTTGTGCGTGTTCAAATAACACAGTTGACAGACACTTTACACACCTGGGCCCACTGACAAACCTCTTTGTGTGTGTGTTTGTTAGTGTGTGTGTTAGTGTGTGTGTTTGTTAGTGTGTGTGTTTGGGAATGACAGTGCATGTTGACTTATGAAATGTGGTTTCGTAACATGTCCAGATGTGTCTCACTCTGTAAACTGGGATTTGCTGCTGATTAAAGAGTAACACACACACAACCACACACGTGAACACACACACAACCAGGCATGTGAACAAACACACAGTCACAAGTATTGTTAGCTGATATCATGGATCACGCAGTCTTGGGTTCAGTTAGGCTGTTCTTGGACAGTTTCCCAGGCTGAGCTGAGGCACAGTGACATGTATATAACTGGTTATGGATCAGAGTTCTTCTCTGTAAATCCCCCTAGAATGGCCTCACACACACAAACAGAGCTTTAGTTTCCACAGGCTCAGCGTGCGTCAGGTTCCTAACCTCAGAAGCAGGGTTGTCTTTGGCCATAGTTCTCCCAACACTAACAACTAAGAACAGAGAGACCACACACACACACACACACAGGACACACACAGGACACACACACACTTAACGTATGTGACGTGACCATGTCATCTCTGTGTTTTGGACGCAGGTTCATGAATGGCCGGGTCCCTTCCAGTAAAAGATACCAGCCGACCGAGTATGAACATGCTGCTAACTGTGCCACACATGGGGTGAGACACAAACACAGAAGAATCGCTTTGTTCTGTGTGACAAATTACATCTTGACACGCACACACAGACATGTGAAGTTGTTCAAACAAAAATGGCATGTCACAGCAGGACACTCCCACCCAGGGTGGAGGACATGAGAGAGGCAGACTCCTCCTGGCCTGGGGTGGAGGGCATGAGAGAGGCAGACTCCTCCTGGCCTGGGGTCTATCACAGCACGGTTGGGTCTGCGAGAAAACATGAACACATTTTAATGTGGGAACGTAATCTCTGAGTGGGGCCGTGGCTTCCCTCCCTAGTCTGTAATCTGCTGTAATCTCTCAGAATAAAGCCACAGCTGGATTACAGAGCAGACAAGCAACAGCCAGGCCGATAACACCACTCTAATGACAGGGACAGGATATGACAAGCTTCTGGTGTGTTCCTTCTCAGGACCACCAGACTGGCCTGATCTACATTCCCAGGACCTGATGTTGGGTTACACTTACTCAGTTGAGCCCTCAATGATTGGATTTGAAACAGTCAGAAGTCATCCTCACACCTGCTGCAAAGAAGCTCAGAAATCCATTAAAACATTAGACCGTTTTGTAGGAGATTGGGCTTTCGCAACTCATTGATTCTATATTTTACCCATGATGCTCCACAGTTATTTTACCCACAATTCTCCACAGTTTTATATTTTACCCATGATGCTCCACAGTTTTATATTTTACCCATGATGCTCCACAGTTTTGGATCCTCCCTAGCCTGATGGGTGGGTCAGTCCTCTACTTCCTGTCTGTGGACCAATGGCATTGCGCCGCTGCTTGGCTGTACGGGGCGGGGCTTACTGGCCTGTTTGTCACCTCAACACTGTTTCACACTGTCGCCTGGAAGATCAGCCATCTCCGGTGAGAGGGTGTGTGTGTCAGAGGGTGTGTGTGTGTGTGTATAGGGAAGGGGGGCGTTACAAGGGCAACTCAAGTCCCAGGAACCAGTCTGGCTAATGACTTAACATACAGTCAACACCAGCTGTTAGAACTATATCTCCAACACTGGGTTAAATCCTTCATCTCTATATTGGAAGAGATGTTCACACATGGTCATTATGGCCAGCCTGAGGGCCAGACATATGCACAAGATAATGAATGTTCAAATAAAGAGCTCAGATCCTCCAGAAAAGTAAAGATTACACGCTCACCTGCACCGACTTCACAACCGTTTACTGCAAACAAGAAGCTGTGTTTACTTTCACCCCCCTCCTCTCTCTCTCTCTCTCTCTCTCTCTCTCTCTCTCTCTCGCTCGCTCTCTCTCTCTCTCTCTCTCTCTCTCTCTCTCTCTCTCTCTCTCTCTCTCTCTCTCTCTCTCTCTCTCTCTCTCTCTCTCTCTCTCTCTCTCTCTCTCTCTCGCTCTCTCTCTCTCTCTCTCTCTCTCTCTCTCTCTCTCTTTCTCTCTGTCTCTCTCTCTCTCTCTCTCTCTCTCTCTCTCTCTCTCTCTCTCTCTCTCTCTCTCTCTCTCTCTCTCTCTCTCTGTCTCTCTCTCTCTCTCTCGCTCTCTCTCTCTCTCTCTCTCTCTCTCTCTCTCTCTCTCTCTCTCTCTCTCTCTCTCTCTCTCTCTCTCTCTCTCTCTCTCTCTCTCTCTCTCTCTCTCTCTCTCTCTCTCTCTCTCTCTCTCTCTCTCTCTCTCTCTCTCTCTCTCTCTCTCTCTCTCTCTCTTTCTCTCTGTCTCACACTCTCATTCTTTCTGTCTATCACTATGTTCCAGGACGGTGTGTTGAAGAGTGTATCACCATCCACACTGATCCTTTTGTTGTACTGTGTTGTATTTGTGAGTGTGTGTGTACCAGGGTGCAGATGTACTGTGTTGTATTTGTGAGTGTGTGTGTACCAGGGTGCAGATGTACTGTGTTGTATTTGTGAGTGTGTGTGTACCAGGGTGCAGATGTACTGTGTTGTATTTGTGAGTGTGTGTGTACCAGTGTGTAGATGTCCATAACCAGTCTCTCTCCTTGTAGGAGGGTGGAGCAGCGCTTTCACATGTGTGACAGAATGGCGATCTACTTCTTCATTGCTGCCTCCTATTCTCCATGGTAGGTTAGGTTGTTGCAAATACATTACATTGTGTGCGTGTGTGTGTGTACATGTGTGTGTGCACATGTGTGTGTGTGTGTGTGTGTACATGTGTGTGTGTGTGTGTGTGTACATGTGTGTGTCAGAGGGAACGTTGTATGTATTTTATGTGGATCAGTCATGTGATCTCACCCTGGTTTTTCTGGGACCCAAAAGTCAATCCCCCATTTGACCTGTTCAACATACCTTTGTGTGCAGGTTTGTGTGTGTGTGTGAGAGAGGTAGACAAATGTGCCTCTCACTCCCCCTGGTGGTCATGTTGTTAGTTGGATGTGTGATAGTGTTAACGTGTGCAGGTTAATGCTGAGGGAGTTAGGACCTTGGGCCGTCCACATGCGCTGGCTGGTCTGGCTCATGGCGTGTGTCGGCTCCACATATGTGTTCTTCTTCCACGAGAGGTAAAACACACCCTCACACACTCTTACACACTCTTAACACACTTCACACACACCCTTTCACACACATCACACACCCTCACTCCAGTGCTTAAGTCTCCTGCATGAACCAGCTCTGCCCGGTTCTTATGCTCTCCTGATAGTATGTGGAAAGTACCACTTCCTGTTATGAAGAAACACTGGCATGACTTTGCTGACAGTGACATGTTGTTTTGACTTCCCCATAGGTATAAACTGATAGAGTTGCTAGGATACATTGCCATGGGGGCAGTCCCTGCACTGGTCATTCTGTCAATGGTAAGACAGCAATGTGCCGTCTTATCCACCAATCACAAGGTCGGCTTTTTCAACACTTAACCGAGAGAAATGGGTCTTAATGTGTGTTTGTGTCTGTTTCAGGTGGACCGCACAGGTGTGTGTGAGCTGGCTGTGGGGGGAGTATTCTATGTGGTGGGCGTGGTCTTCTTTAAGAGTGATGGCCTAATCCCATTCGCCCATGCTATTTGGCACTTGTTCGTTGCTATGGGAGCAGCTGCCCACTACTATGCTATCTGGAGGTACCTATACTCACCTGGCCCTGCCGTGCAGACATCCAGGTGACTGACCCAGACGTCCAGATGACTGACCCAGACATCCAGGTGACTGACCCAGACGTCCAGATGACTGACCCAGACGTCCAGATGACTGACCCAGACATCCAGGTGACTGACCCAGACGTCCAGGTGACTGACCCAGACGTCCAGGTGACTGACCCAGACGTCCAGGTGACTGACCCAGACATCCAGGTGACTGACCCAGACGTCCAGATGACTGACCCAGACATCCAGGTGACTGACCCAGACGTCCAGATGACTGACCCAGACATCCAGATGACTGACCCAGACATCCAGGTGACTGACCCAGACGTCCAGGTGACTGACCCAGACATCCAGGTGACTGACCCAGACGTCCAGGTGACTGACCCAGACGTCCCAAACACAGCCACACTCAACCCAGACCACAGACAGCACATGAAATAGAGTTAAATATACTAAATAGACCACATTATGAATACTATACAAAGACTACAGTGTATGGACTGTGGTCAGACTGCACCTGCCCAGATCCCTGCTGCTAACCACACACGGCACATTGCTGTGTTCATTTAACCCCAGGACGACCAGTGTGTCTGGAGGTCCAGCCCATGAGAGGCTCTGTACCTGACGGGGAACATGAACACTCCTGGTCTTACAGAAACACCTTGCAATGTGTTGTGGAGTGATCATTTCTTTTGATGCTAAGAGCTACATGATAATGACAACTAAATTGTAGTTGTGACAGAAAATACAGTAATGGAGCACAAAGTGTGACATGCACATCATCTCTTACAGAGCCCCCCCCCCTAGACAGAGCCCACCCCCCCCCAGACAGAGCCCCCCCCTCAGACAGAGCCCCCCCCTCAGACAGAGCCCCCCCCCCCCCTAGACAGAGCCCCCCCCCCCCAGACAGAGCCCCCCCCCTCAGACAGAACCCCCCCCCCCCAGACAGAGCCCCCCCCTCAGACAGAGCCCCCCCCCCCCCTAGACAGAGCCCCCCCTCCCTAGACAGAGCCCCCCCTCCCCAGACAGAGCCCCCCCTCCCTAGACAGAGCCCCCCCCCCCCTAGACAGAGCCCACCCCCCCCTAGACAGAGCCCCCCCTCCCTAGACAGAGCCCCCCCTCCCTAGACAGAACCCCCCCCCCCCAGACAGAGCCCCCCCCTCAGACAGAGCCCCCCCCCCCCCAGACAGAGCCCCCCCCTCAGACAGAGCCCCCCCCCCCAGACAGAGCCCCCCCTCCCTAGACAGAGCCCCCCCCCCCCCAGACAGAGCCCCCCCCTCAGACAGAGCCCCCCCCCCCAGACAGAGCCCCCCCTCCCTAGACAGAGCCCCCCCCCCCCCAGACAGAGCCCCCCCCTCAGACAGAGCCCCCCCCCCCCAGACAGAGCCCCCCCCTCAGACAGAGCCCCCCCCCCCAGACAGAGCCCCCCCTCCCTAGACAGAACCCCCCCCCCCCCAGACAGAGCCCCCCCCTCAGACAGAGCCCCCCCCCCCCTAGACAGAGCCCCCCCCCCAGACAGAGCCCCCCCCCTCAGACAGAGCCCCCCCCCCTCAGACAGAGCCCCCCCTCCCTAGACAGAGCCCCCCCCTCAGACAGAGCCCCCCCCCCCCTAGACAGAGCCCCCCCCCCAGACAGAGCCCCCCCCCCCAGACAGAGCCCCCCCTCCCTAGACAGAGCCCCCCCCCTCAGACAGAGCCCCCCCCCCCCCTAGACAGAGCCCCCCCCCCAGACAGAGCCCCCCCCCCCAGACAGAGCCCCCCCTCCCTAGACAGAGCCCCCCCCCCCAGACAGAGCCCCCCCTCCCTAGACAGAGCCCCCCCCCCCCAGACAGAGCCCCCCCTCCCTAGACAGAGCCCCCCCCCCCAGACAGAGCCCCCCCCCCTAGACAGAGCCCCCCCCCCCCCTAGACAGAACCCCCCCCCCCCCAGACAGAGCCCCCCCCTCAGACAGAGCCCCCCCCCCCCTAGACAGAGCCCCCCCCCTCAGACAGAGCCCCCCCCCTAGACAGAACCCCCCCCCCCCCAGACAGAGCCCCCCCCTCAGACAGAGCCCCCCCCCCCCTAGACAGAGCCCCCCCCCTCAGACAGAGCCCCCCCCCTAGACAGAGCCCCCCCCCCCCCAGACAGAGCCCCCCCCCTAGACAGAGCCCCCCCCCCCCCCCTAGACAGAGCCCCCCCTCCCCAGACAGAGCCCCCCCCCTCAGACAGAGCCCCCCCCCTAGACAGAGCCCCCCCCCCCAGACAGAGCCCCCCCCCTCAGACAGAGCCCCCCCCCCCCCAGACAGAGCCCCCCCCCCCAGACAGAGCCCCCCCTCCCTAGACAGAGCCCCCCCCCTCAGACAGAGCCCCCCCCCCCCTAGACAGAGCCCCCCCCCCCCCCAGACAGAGCCCCCCCCCTAGACAGAGCCCCCCCCCCCAGACAGAGCCCCCCCCTAGACAGAGCCCCCCCCCCCCTAGACAGAGCCCCCCCTCCCTAGACAGAGCCCCCCCCCTCAGACAGAGCCCCCCCCCCTAGACAGAGCCCCCCCCCCCCAGACAGAGCCCCCCCCCTAGACAGAGCCCCCCCCCCCCCTAGACAGAGCCCCCCCTCCCTAGACAGAGCCCCCCCCCCCCCCCCAGACAGAGCCCCCCCCCTCAGACAGAGCCCCCCCCCTAGACAGAGCCCCCCCCCCCAGACAGAGCCCCCCCCCTCAGACAGAGCCCCCCCCCCCCCCCAGACAGAGCCCCCCCCCTAGACAGAGCCCCCCCCCCCCCAGACAGAGCCCCCCCCCTAGACAGAGCCCCCCCCCCCCTAGACAGAGCCCCCCCTCCCTAGACAGAGCCCCCCCCCTCAGACAGAGCCCCCCCCTAGACAGAGCCCCCCCCCCCCTAGACAGAGCCCCCCCTCCCTAGACAGAGCCCCCCCCCTAGACAGAGCCCCCCCCCTAGACAGAGCCCCCCCCCCCTAGACAGAGCCCCCCCTCCCTAGACAGAGCCCCCCCCCCCCTAGACAGAGCCCCCCCTCCCTAGACAGAGCCCCCCCCCCCCCCCAGACAGAGCCCCCCCCCTCAGACAGAGCCCCCCCCCTAGACAGAGCCCCCCCCCCCCCCCAGACAGAGCCCCCCCCCCTCAGACAGAGCCCCCCCCCCCCCAGACAGAGCCCCCCCCCTAGACAGAGCCCCCCCCCCCCCCCCAGACAGAGCCCCCCCCCCCCAGACAGAGCCCCCCCCCTAGACAGAGCCCCCCCCCCCCCCAGACAGAGCCCCCCCCCTCAGACAGAGCCCCCCCCCTAGACAGAGCCCCCCCCCCCCCCCAGACAGAGCCCCCCCCCTCAGACAGAGCCCCCCCCCCTCAGACAGAGCCCCCCCCCCCCCAGACAGAGCCCCCCCCCTAGACAGAGCCCCCCCCCCCCCTAGACAGAGCCCCCCCCCCCCCCCAGACAGAGCCCCCCCCCTAGACAGAGCCCCCCCCCCCCTAGACAGAGCCCCCCCCCCCTAGACAGAGCCCCCCCCCCCCTAGACAGAGCCCCCCCTCCCTAGACAGAGCCCCCCCCCCCCCCCAGACAGAGCCCCCCCCCTCAGACAGAGCCCCCCCCCCAGACAGAGCCCCCCCCCCCCCTAGACAGAGCCCCCCCTCCCTAGACAGAGCCCCCCCCCCCCCCAGACAGAGCCCCCCCTAGACAGAGCCCCCCCCCCCCCCCAGACAGAGCCCCCCCCAGACAGAGCCCCCCCCCCCCCCAGACAGAGCCCCTCCCCCCCCCCAGACAGAGCCCCCCCCAGACAGAGCCCCCCCCCCCCCCCAGACAGAGCCCCCCCCCCCAGACAGAGCCCCCCCCAGACAGAGCCCCCCCCCCCAGACAGAGCCCCCCCCCTCAGACAGAGCCCCCCCCCAGACAGAGCCCCCCCCCTCAGACAGAGCCCCCCCCCAGACAGCGTAGAGAAGTATGATACATTTTAGGAATGAGCCAAGTGTTAGATTCAAGAGCAGTCCAATGTGTTAGCATCTCAATCAACTTTTGTAACATAGAAACAATCTCTGTGCAAATCTCAATGCATACAATGTCAGTGCTTATCTGTATTAAGATGATCTTATTCCTTATGTGGATTAATCATTTAAAAAACTAGCAGTGAAAATCTAACACACATTCCAATGATAGAGCACTTAACTAATCTGTTGACCAGACCAGTTCCTCCAGACCACGGCCTATGCAGATCTCATGACGCCGTTACACAAGGAATGTGCTCCACAGAACACTTTCTTCTTTTTATAAAAGTTTCAAATGAAAGTTTCCAGCATTCCAGCATGTACAACATTTACATGTTGTTAGATTTAGCTGTGTCTGTTATCAGATAACTGACTCAGGAATTGTATTTCTATCAAATTCTATTTTGTAAAATTATATTCGGGTATAAAATGATTGAATAAAAGAGATCTAGAAATAACTGTGTGTGTGTATATGTGTGTACATGCATGTGTGTTAAAAACAAATCTGGACTCAATGAATGCGTTCAGTATTTTTCTTTATTTTAATTTAAAAAAAGACATTATATTTTAAAGAAATTTGATAAATCACTGAAGATGCTGATGCTATTCGTCCAGTACCGGGTTGATTAACAGGTGGCTAATGTGAGTGTGTGTGTGTCAGTGTGTGTGTGTGTGTGTCAGTGTGTGTGTGTGTCAGTGTGTGTGTGTGTGAAGCTTGTTAGTGCTCGGAGTCGTAACGGCAGTGCAGAGTTAGTGTCTCTGTGCCACTGAGGGGAGGTGGCACAGGGAGGCGGAGTCAGAACACTCTGAGCTACGCTTGGAAGCTTCAGTAACGACCACAGCTCCTCCCCTCGGGTTACTATGGCAACCACATCCTCCTCGTTGGAGCACCATGCCACTGAGCCCCCCCTGGACAGGGTCCGCATCTTGGAGAGGAACAGAGAGACCCTACACACACACACACACACACACGTGTGAGTACTGCTTCAGATTCACAAGGCTCCACAGGTTATAAACCTTGGTAGGGTAGGAGGATGTGTGTGCGAGTGTTTTACCTGGGTATAAGGTCATGTGACCGAGATGCTAGCTTAGCCAGCGCGCTCATTAGTGAGGTGATTACCCTTGGGGCGGGGCCAGACTGTCCAGGGGGCGGGGCAGAGGAGGTGATCTCAAACAGTACCGCTTCCAGTGACTCGAAACAGGAAGTGATGCGCTCCACGGTGCAACGAGGGTCACATGACACAGACAGATACTCTCCAAGCACCCACACCTGAAACAGGCATTTAACAGTCATGACTGAGTCACTGGTGTAACACAACACACAGGACTCAGAACACTGCACCCTTACCACGTGTGTGTACAAATCAGCTTTGCTGTAGACGTTTCCTGTGGTTCCAGCAAACTCCAGCAGCTCATGCCATTGGTCCACGACCAGGGAGGGGCGGAGCTTACACATCCTCAATAGGTGGCAGCTAAACACTCTAGAACGAGGAGGGAGGGAGAGGACAAAGGAACAGCACTGTAAAGAAAGATAAGAGTGTGTGTGTGTGTGAGAGAGAGAGTGTGTGTGAGTGTGAGAGAGTGTGTGTGTGTGAGAGAGTGTGTGTGTGTGTGTGAGAGAGAGTGTGTGTGTGTGTGTGTGTGAGAGAGAGTGTGTGTGAGTGTGTGTGTGTGTGAGAGAGTGTGTGTGTGTGTGTGTGTGTGAGTGTGTGTGTGAGAGAGTGTGTGTGTGTGTGTGTGTGTGTGTGTGTGAGAGTGTGTGTGTGCATGTGTGAGTGTGTGAGTGTGTGTGTGTGTGAGAGAGAGTGTGTGTGTGAGAGAGAGTGTGTGTGTGTGAGAGAGAGTGTGTGTGAGAGTGTGTGTGTGTGTGTGTGAGTGTGTGTGTGTGTGAGT
>NC_140377.1:587500-702500 GCF_054491055.1 Hypomesus nipponensis | reverse complement strand
TAACCTATCAGGAGAGGGCTTAGGCAACCACAACCAATCACAGCAAAAGGGGTCGATAAGTTGGTCACACTCATAGGCCAGATTCATGCATGTACCATGATTGAAGTTAAAAAGGGTGAGAATTGTTAAGAGAAGATCCTGATTAAGAGAAGGTCTTAGGAGAGAAGAGTTCATCACAGTTCACTGTGTCAGGTCAGACTGGCCTGTGCTGAGAACCAGAGGGGTAAGATCAATGTAGCCATGCCAATTAAGATCTCCTTCCACACACACACACACACACACACACACACACACACCTTACCGTGAGAGTGTGACAGGGAGAGACTGAGCAGTAGTTTGTTTGCTGGAGCTGATAAAAGCACAGAGGAACATTAAAGTCCCAAATATTTATAAACCAATCAGAACGCTCCCTGGCCTCAAGGTCAGGAGTCAGGGATGAGGTCATACCTGCGTCTTGGCTCATGTTGCCGTCGGTAACAGAGTGATATGTCAGCAGCCAATGGCGGAGCATGGAGAAGGAGTGGACATTCATCCATTGGTCTTCAGAGAAGGCCTGGCTCACACACAACACTGTGAAGAAATCCCCTGAGACAGAACCATCCAGCTCTGCTATGGGTGCTGCCTGAACCACACACACACACAGACAGAGACAGACAGACAGAGACAGACAAGGTGTTGTGAGACAGCTGGTGTGTTTGCAGAGGAGCCGTGGGAGAGAGAGAGAGAGAAGAAGAGAGAGTATGAACCAGTCAGAGGCAGGACCTACCTGTCGAGACCTGGGCCCCGTGAAGAACCCTCCAGAAGACAGCACTGTCCCCTGTTGAGCAGTGGCGTAGCACAGCCAATCAACCATCTTCTTGCTAAGCAAGGTAACATGATCTAGACTCACATGCACACACATACAGGCAGACAGACAGACAGTAAGACAGACAGACAGAAAGACAGGCAGACAGACAGTAAGCACAGGGTTCACACAGAAAAGAAACGTAGTCTAAGTGTGACTATGCTGAATATATAAAGGTTCAATTAAACAACCACATGTCTTTATGATACTCAATGCTGAAAATGCAGAAGTGTGTGTTTGTGTGTGTCTTACCTTCAGTAAGGCTCTCAGGACTATGGGTGATGATGGCATTTAGCAGGGGGAGAGTGTGTGTGTGGGAGGGCAGGAGTGTGTGTGAAGATCCATCAGATGCACGTCCCTCCAGGCTACGAAGCATGACAGAGGAGAGTGCAGCCAGACCTGCCTGGGAGCCTGCCTGGGAGGGAGGGAGGGAGGGAGGGAGGGAGGGAGGGAGGGAGGGAGGGAGGGAGGGAGGGAGGGAGGGAGGGAGGGAGGGAGGGAGGGAGGGAGGGAGGGAGGGAGGGAGGGAGGGAGGGAGGGAGGGAGGGAGGGAGGGAGGGAGGGAGGGAGGGAGGGGGTGGGGTAGAGCAGTAGAAAGAAGACAAAACTGAAATCTGAACTGTGACAGTAGTGTGTGTGTGTGTGTGTGTGTGTGTGTGTGTGTGTGTGTGTGTGTGTGTGTGTGTGTGTGTGTGTGTGTGTGTGTACCTGTGAGAGCAGCAGACCAACGGCATGGCTGGTGAGGGGGCTGTGGTCAAGCAAGTTGTACTTCTGTCCCTGTCCACTGGGGGGCAGTGTCTCTCTGAGCACTGCTGAACTCAGCACCTGCAGCTGCTCCACAGAGGAAGACACCAGCAGGGAGGCCAGGTGCCTCTGCAACTCATCTGGCAGGCTGGAGTGAGCAGACAGACAGGCTGGAGTGAGCAGACAGACAGGCTTGAGTAGCAGACAGACAGGCTGGAGTGAGCAGACAGACAGGCTGGAGTAGCAGACAGACAGGCTGGAGTGAGCAGACAGACATGCTGTAGTAGCAGACAGACAGGCTGGAGTAGCAGACAGACAGGCCGGAGTAGCAGACAGACAGGCAGTAGAAAAAGGCAATGCCAGCTGTGGAAGCGAGTGAGATGAGAATAAAGTTCTCATCTCAAGTTAGAGAAAGAAAAATTTAAGACGCAAAAAGGAAACCCCAGATGAATGTAGGAGTGGATTACGTTCTGCTGAACTTGGTGGCGGACAGGATGAGGCGTAGTCTCTGGAGGGAGTCGATGGTCTCGTGTCCGTGGTCCTTTCCCTGTAGCAGCTTACTGATCCTGCAGTAGAACTTCTCTAGCTCCCCCTCCTGGATGTCCCTGCACACAGGCCGAGAGGAGACAACATAAGGATTTCTACTGTTACCTGAAGCGGCAAACATGATCAACCTCTTCCCAATTTCATTAAAAAAATCGACATCCCAAACACAAGTGCAAGTAGCCTACATGAAACTTGAACAACTAAGCTAGTGCAGAAGGAGAGTGGAGCAATGTTGTTTGCCACCAGGAGAGACAGGGCTACACGCATTTCCACCAGTTCACACGCTCTCACGCAACACCTTGTATTTCTCACACTGAGAGGTAAAGGAGAACTTGTCCCGCTAACACTAATGGACGAGGCTCAGGCCTATGGAGGGAGGTTCTCTATGACATAGAATCATATGGACATCGTTAATTGTCATTTTGGGAAGATCACCCAAACTACCCGTGAAAAACAGCATTCTGTGTGCCAGAACCAACACAACTGCTAACTGCCGGAATTTATTGAACTAGTTCACCCTGGGATCTGCTACGGTGACCCCTTCATCCTCTGCCAGGAACCTCGGGGTTACCATGGATGATGAGCTCTCCCTCACTGACCACGTTGCTGCGGTGTCCCGGTCGTGTAGATTCACCCTCTACAACATCTGGAAGATCAGGAGATACCTGTCTGAGCACTCCACCCAGCTGCTAGTCCAAGCACTGGTCCTCTCCAAGTTGGACGACTGCAACTGGCTGCTCGCTGGTCTCCCAGCATGCACAGCCCTCCCTCTCCAGAGGATTCAGAATGCGGCGGCCAGTCTGGTCTTCAATCTACCCAGAAGTTCCCATGTTCCCCCGCTCCTCATTTCCCTCCACTGGCTTCCCATCACGGTCCGTATTCAAGACCCTGGTACTGACCTGAGTGGTGAACGAGACTGCACCCAACTACATCAAGTCTCTCCTGCAGCCTTACACCCCCACCCGTCACCTACGGTCTTCTTCTAAGAACCGCCTGGTGGTCCCACCGCTCAAGACCGCCCGGTCCCAACACAAGCTCTTCTCCTGTCTGGCCCCCCAGTGGTGGAATCAACTCCCCACCTCCATCAGACACTGACTGTCTCTCCACCTTCAAGAAAGGCTAAAGACGCACTTGTTCCGGGAGCACAAGGGTACTTAGGAATGATTGGCTGGACCTGATGTTTCCTCCAGGATCACAATGACTCTTATTGAAAGACTTCTTGCTCAGTTCTTGTTGGTTAGTTTTAACTGTCTAACTATTGTAATTGCTATGTAATATATTTTTTGAGCTTTTTTTTCATTTTTTTTTCACAGGTACACCCTTGCACTTTTTGAGGTTTATGTTGTTAAATTGTTTAATTGTAACTTGTTCAACTACATGCTCTTATGGGTTTTCCCTTTGGGACTTATTTAGTTTTCACAATGTATGCTTCATGTTTTGGCTACCCGCAATGTTTGGGCTATCTCGTTGTTATGATCAGTGACCTATGCACTTTTGTAAAGCTCTCTTTTGGAAGTCGCGTTGGATAAATGCGTCTAGCATTTAATGCATAAATGTAAACCTAATAGTTTATGGAATATGCGCAAGTAATTTCCGCTTTTGAAATCCGGTTTGGAAGATACAAATCTATATTCCGTGTTTATATTCAGTAAAGTACTAATACAAGAAAAATCTACTTAAGTACAATAACAAAGTATTTGTACTTCGTTACTTCCCATCTCTGCTAGTTCAAGCTTGCAAATAGGCTAGCAATAGCTTCTACCTGGCTAAACAGGTTAGCAATACCTTCCTGCAACAGCAGACCACAGACAGCAAAGTGATACTCGTAGCTAGCACATGATTATTTTTTAAATTAGTGAAGTTCCCCAACAGCACCCTGTGCAGACAATCTGGAGTGTGATGCTGCAGCCAGAAATCAGGAAGGATCATTTTAGATTACATGACAGTTAAAACTGAGGCAACATTCCCCCGGCTGAATACGTAGACTTACCGAGCCTGTTTGATCAAACTCTCGGAGCCAGTTGCATACATTTTGAAAAACCTCTTGAGCCCCTGTCAAGTGCCAAACCCCAGACAGTAGGTTAAGTAGTAGACTGTACACAGTCCGATAGTGTAAAAAGCCCCCACAGAAAATCACATGACAGAACTCTAGTTCCGCTTTGCAACAGTTCTGTTCCACGATCATCCGATAGATGGCGGTGTTCTGTTGAAAGCCCTTACACATAGCCTACTGTGAATACACTACACACTATCACAGGATACAATATCTTTACTAAGCTATTTTGGGGGTTTGTAAAGCCCATTTTTTGATGGATCGTACATTTCACCATCCTTTCTTGGTTGTCAGGCTATGATGGAGGAGACGCTAGGAGTGAATGATTTATAATTCAGCTCTACTACATCGTTAGATTTCCCCAAAACGTCCTTCATGAGGTAATATCTCACCTCTCCCCTTCAACTTCTGCTAAAATAATAACTCGACAGACTGTGACTACCTCTGGAGATTGAAACGAAGATAGTAAGTTAATACAACAGTCTTAGCTCTGTTTTGCCATGACGTCACGTCATAACTGACATGCAAATGACACACGCTGTAGGTTTTTATATCTAGAGAAACACCGCCAGGCCATGAACGCCATATGTTCATTATTGTTAAACATACAAGCAGAACAGAGGAAACCCAGATCATGTATATCTCTGATTGAGCTCTCGAGTTTGATCGTTTACGGAGCTTAATGATACATTTAAAATAAAAGTTTAAAAAAAAAGTTTTCTTGGGAGTGATTCAGACGGAGTAACCTATAATAGTTGGTAGACCTAGGGTATGTGTTAGGCGGAGTTATTAGGTTAGAGGTAGTGTAATTAAGCTTACTGATAAAATGTAGGCTGTAGTGCCTCGAGCGTCTTCAATGAAACGCACCAATGCTCACAGCTATGGCTCACTTTCAGCGTGGTTCTCTTGTTATTTCCATCCTTCATTTTCACAGCCCGCCCCCGATGTCTCGCTCTCTCCCTCCCTCCCTCCCTCTCTCTCTCTCTCTCTCTCTCTCTCTCTCTCTCTCTCTCTCTCTCTCTTTCTCTCTCTCTCTCTCTCTCTCTCTCTCTCTCTTCTCTCTCTCTCAAAAAGTTGACCGACGTGTGGTCATCACTAGTGTGTCCGGCATCTGATCTAGTTAATCCCGATATCTACATTGGCGATGGAGTTGAGTTGAGAATCTCTGTCGATATGTAGCCTAAACAAGCGGAGTTTTTCTAAAATTTGAATAAACAACCAGTTTCTCCGTCTTTGGATGACAGCCTGCTCCCCGACCCGTCTACGCTAACCTACAGGTAAATAATGACATGTTGTGTGCATTTTTTTCACAAACTGTACATCGTTGTGGAAAGTTACTTCAGGTCCTCACAATGTATTTTATTTAGGGTAGCCGTGTTGAATTGAAACAGGGAGTTATGGTTGGATGCGCACTTCGCATTCATGAGATCGATGCACAGTCTACCTTTCAGTGTAGTTTGCAAGGGGCCTATAACTGCGACGGATTTAGTGTCATTCCTGGATAAATGCCAGAATGTAGGCTACCTTCTGAATACCAAGCTGCTTAATGCTACTGTATTATTTTTGCCGGGTGTAGAAATGTGTTATTGCTACCTGATTAGTGTGATAGCCTTAGGATGGAGATGAATAGAGCTTGTTGCCTGTTGCTCCTTCCTCTCCCGCCCTCTCTTCTTCCCTGTCTCCCTTCCTCCAACTCTAAGCAGAGGAACTACATATCACATTCTTCTACCTTCAATCATTCTATTAAACAATGGGTCCTTTATGAACCTTGCAGTGCACCTGAAATAGTCAAACCAGTCAGTCATTCGGCCGCCCTGCTATCCTGTCATCCAGCCAGGGCTGTCCCCACCAGCCCCCAGCCCCCTGTCACCAGCCCCCTGTCTCCAGCCCCCTGTCCGCACCAGCCCCCTGTCACCAGCCCCCTGTCACCAGCCCCCTGTCACCAGCCCCCTGTCACCAGCCCCCTGTCTCCAGCCCCCTGTCACCAGCCCCCTGTCTCCAGCCCCCTGTCCGCACCAGCCCCCTGTCACCAGCCCCCTGTCACCAGCCCCCTGTCTCCAGGCCCCTGTCACCAGCCCCCTGTCACCAGCCCCCTGTCTCCAGGCCCCTGTCTCCAGCCCCCTGTCTCCAGCCCCCAGCCCCCTGTCACCAGCCCCCTGTCACCAGCCCCCTGTCACCAGCCCCCTGTCTCCAGCCCCCTGTCTCCAGCCCCCTGTCTCCAGCCCCCAGCCCCCTGTCACCAGCCCCCTGTCACCAGCCCCCTGTCCGCACCAGCCCCCTGTCACCAGCCCCCTGTCACCAGCCCCCTGTCACCAGCCCCCTGTCTCCAGCCCCCTGTCTCCAGCCCCCTGTCTCCAGCCCCCAGCCCCCTGTCACCAGCCCCCTGTCACCAGCCCCCTGTCACCAGCCCCCTGTCACCAGCCCCCTGTCTCCAGCCCCCTGTCTCCAGCCCCCAGCCCCAGCTGCCTGCAGGCTGCTTGCAGGCCCCCAGCTCTGGTGCAAGGTCTCCAGGCTTCCATGGGGGGGTTGCATTACTGGATGAGAAGGATAAAAGCACAAAGCTGCTAGAAAATGGTTGGTTTGTCAGTGGAGAGGGAACCACTAGGGGATGTAGTTTTATAGAACTGGAAACAGAGAGGAGATTAAATGCTGATGTAATTAGCTGCAGCGGAAGCTAGCGGCTAAAATGGGGAATCATAGATGGTGATAGATAAGGATGGGAAGATCATTACAACTGTGCCATCTGGTGTGAAAGGAGGAAGTGGAGACAGATTTTCTTAGTAATGAGAAGAGAGAGATGAGGAAACTTGGTTATTGAGGGTCTGTAAATGTGTGTGTGTGTGTGTGTGTGTGTGCGTGCGTGTGTGTGCGTGTGCTTGTGCGTGTGTGTGTGTGTGTGGTGTCTGGTGGGGCCTGTGCATGCAGGCGGTTGTATAGTGTTGGTGTGAATGGGTTGGTGGTTGTGTGTCTATATTTACATGTTTGCTCTCAGCAGAGAGGATTTGTGCTCAGTTGGACACCTAACCTCACACCTCAGCCAAGTGTAGACTGGAGAACACGTTCTGCTGGTCTGGGATAGAAGGTGAAGCTCTGGGAATCATTTGACTGTTTTACATTACTGTACACATCAGATGCTCTTTCATCTTGATAGATGCTCATCACTGTGACCTGTGATAGTATGAGAGAGAGAGAGAGAGAGAGAGAGAGAGAGAGAGAGAGAGAGGGAGGGAGAGAGAGAGAGAGAGAGAGAGAGAGAGAGAGAGAGAGAGACAGAGAGAGAGAGAGAGAGAGAGAGAGAGAGAGAGAGAGAGAGAGAGAGAGAGAGAGAGAGAGAATGGGAAAGGTATTTGGTGAATCTTTCATCACAGTGAGGCTTAATTCTGACGACTTCCTGTATGTTATGACTGTGCTTCCTGTGAGATTTGTGGGTTTCGATCAGAGGGGTGGAGGGTGTACTTGTATTGTATTTTAATGAGTGTGCAGGAACCAACATATCACTGTCTGTCCGTCTGTCTGTCCGTCTGTTTGTCCTTGCTCTCATTTTCTTTTGGACACAAAATTCTCACTAAATTCTTCTGTCTTTCTTTTGCTCACTGTCTCTCATTCCCGCTCTCTCAATGTCTTTGACATTCACTTTGTCACACATCTTTCTTAATCATCTTTCTCAGTCTCTGTCTGCGTCTGTCTGTTTCTCCATGTGTTGAATATAACTCTCAAACAGTCAATACCTTGTTATCGTGGTTCTGTCTTCTCTTATTTTAGATTTGAAATGATACAACATGATAACTGGTTACAGGGAAGTTTTGTTTTGATTTTTTATAAGGTTATTATAATGTCCTACAAGTGGTTCAAAGTATGTGGAGCGCTCCACAGCACCAGGTAGAGCAGTACCAGGTAGAGCAGTACCAGGTAGAGCAGTACCAGGTGGAGCAGTACCAGGTGGAGCGGCACCAGGTAGAGCAGTACCAGGTGGAGCGGCACCAGGTAGAGCAGTACCAGGTAGAGCAGCACCAGGTGGAGCAGTACCAGGTGGAGCAGTACCAGGTGGAGCGCTCCACAGCATCGGTAATGTCAGCAGTCGCGGGGGGACTGTTACTGCTGCGTCTCACTGGGCGTAAACAGCTTCAACAATGCTTCACGCCAAAAGAGAGCCAACGTCACAACACACTTAGTAACGCCCACACAAACACACCAGAAGTCAGATAACAGCCATATATGCAAAGGTATATGTGTGTGTGTGTGTGTGCGGGTCAGATATGGATGATTTGCCTGGCTGGAGGGTGAGTGTCACAAAGCATGATTGTGATCTGCACCCCCAGTGAAAGGGAACGCAGAGACAAGAAAGGACAGTTTGGGCACGTGTGTGTGTAGCATGTGTGTGTGTAGCATGTGTGTGTGTAGCATATGTGTGTGTAGCATGTGTGTGTGTAGCATGTGTGTGTGTAGCATATGTGTGTGTAGCATGTGTGTGTGTAGCATGTGTGTGTGTAGCATGTGTGTCTGTGTAGCATGTGTGTGTGTAGCATGTGTGTGTGTGTAGCACGTGTGTATGTGTAGCATGTGTGTGTGTAGCATGTGTGTGTGTGTAGCATGTGTGTGTGTAGCATGTGTGTGTGTGTAGCATGTGTGTGTGTAGCATGTGTGTCTGTGTAGCATGTGTGTGTGTAGCATGTGTGTGTGTAGCACGTGTGTATGTGTAGCATGTGTGTGTGTGTAGCATGTGTGTGTGTAGCATGTGTGTGTGTAGCACGTGTGTGTGTAGCATGTGTGTGTGTAGCATGTGTGTGTGTAGCACGTGTGTATGTGTAGCATGTGTGTGTGTAGCATGTGTGTGTGTAGCACGTGTGTGTGTAGCACGTGTGTATGTGTAGCATGTCTGTGTGTAGCATGTGTGTGTGTAGCATGTGTGTGTGTAGCATGTGTGTCTGTGTAGCATGTGTGTGTGTAGCATGTGTGTGTGTAGCACGTGTGTATGTGTAGCATGTGTGTGTGTAGCACGTGTGTCTGTGTAGCATGTGTGTGTGTAGCATGTGTGTGTAGCATGTGTGTGTGTAGCACGTGTGTCTGTGTAGCATGTGTGTGTGTAGCATGTGTGTCTGTGTAGCATGTGTGTGTGTAGCATGTGTGTGTGTAGCACGTGTGTCTGTGTAGCATGTGTGTGTGTAGCACGTGTGTCTGTGTAGCATGTGTGTGTGTAGCATGTGTGTGTGTAGCACGTGTGTCTGTGTAGCATGTGTGTGTGTAGCACGTGTGTGTGTAGCACGTGTGTGTGTAGCATGTGTGTGTGTAGCATGTGTGTGTGTAGCACGTGTGTCTGTGTCAATATAAGGAGGATTAGGAATGATGCTACCTCAATGATGCTAGCTCAATTCAAACATTTAGTTTGAATTCAAATACCAGTTTGGGCATTTGTTTACAATTGCAGATACACTTTCTCATCAGTCTGAAGCAGAATACATCTTATCATCAGTCTGAAGCAGAATACACCTTCTCATCAGTCTGAAGCAGAATACACCTTCTCATCAGTCTGAAGCAGAATACACCTTCTCATCAGTCTGAAGCAGAATTGTTTGAGCGACAGGAATGATGGGATTCCTTTAGGTGTGTTAGTGGGAGAATGAGGTGTAACAGGAGCTGGGATGCCGTGACAAGGAGTGGAAGAGAGGATAGACAGATGAGGAGAGGATTAGAAGAGACAGATATTTATTAGTCCTTTCAGACTTTGTGTGCCATACAGTAATCACTGGTCACAAGCAGAAGAGGACAGAGGTGGGAGAGACTTTGTGATTATTGTCTCATCCCTGCTTTTGTTTCTATGTTTGGTTCTCTCTGAATGTTGTTTCAGACCTCAAAGAAAAGCAATGGAGGTACCTGCCAGCTCCCAGGCCAGTGAGACTTCCTACATGTCGTGTAGTCAAGTGTTTCAGTGGCATGCTGTGCTTCAGGAGCTGGGTCATTCTGACTCTGTTGTTTACTGGAGCTGTGGGGAACATATTTGCTGGCTGTGTGAAAGGGAACGCACAATGAAGAGGTCAAAACATGGATTGTACATGTTTGAGACAACTGTTGTTAAATGGTGTTGGCTTGATGTAGCTACTAGTTCCTCCATATGAACTCATGACGTGTGTGAAGGTTCCTCATGTGTCTTCCCTTCTGTCAACGGTGAAAATGACGGTGTGCCTTGTGTGTGTGGTGGTGTGTGTGTGGTGGTGTGTGTGTGGTGGTGTGTGTGTGGTGGTGTGTGTACGGTGGTGTGTGTATTATGGTGTGTGTGTGGTGGTGTGTGTATGGTGGTGTGTGTATTATGGTGTGCGTATTATGGTGTGCGTATGGTGGTGCGTGTGGTGGTGTGTGTATGGTGGTGTGTGTATTATGGTGTGCGTATGGTGGTGTGTGTGTGGTGGTGTGTGTATGGTGGTGTGTGTATGGTGGTGTGTGTGTGGGTGCGTTCGGCAGGTGTAGGAGATGGAGAACAGCGGGGAGGCTGCGTGCGCGGCGGGCAGCGTGGGTGAGGATGTGGAGGCGCAGTGGGAGCGGGTGGAGAGTAACCGTTACATCCTGAGTCGCTACATCTCCCCAGGGAAGCTGACTCCCTACCTGCGCCAGTGCAAGGTGCTGGATGAGCAGGATGAGGACGAGGTGCTGAACTCTCTGCTGCTGGTCAGCAAGGTCAACCGCACAGGTGGGGAGGACCAGTGTGTGTGTGTGTGTCTGTGTGTGTGTGTCTGTGTGTGAATGTATTGGTGTCTTATTAACTATGAATTAATGAATGTGTGTGTGTATTGTATGTGTGCATAAACAAATGTGTGTGAGTGTTTATGAAGGAATATTTATGCATTGTTTCTGTGCGTGTGTGTGTGCGTGTGTGCGTGCGTGTGTGCCTGTGTGCGCGTGTGTGTGTGTGTGTGCGCGTGTGTGTGTGTGTGTGTGCGTGTGTGCGTGTGTGTGTGTGCGTGTGTGTGCGTGCGTGCGTGCATGCGTGTGTGTGTGTGTGTGCGTGCGTGTGTGTGCGTGCGTGCGTGTGTGTGTGTGTGCGTGTGTGTGTGTGTGCGTGTGTGTGCAGGTCGTCTGCTGGACATCCTGCATACTAAAGGTGAGCGTGGCTATGTGGTGTTCCTGGAGAGTCTGGAGTTCTACTACCCTGACCTGTACAAGCTGGTCACCGGCAAAGACCCCACACGCCGCTTCTCCACCATAGTAGGTGAGGACTCAGCTCCTCCCACTCAGCTCCTCCCACTCAGCTCCTCCCACACTCAGCTCCTCCCACTCAGCTCCTCCCACACTCAGCTCCTCCCTCACTCAGCTCCTCCCTCACTCAGCTCCTCCCACACTCAGCTCCTCCCACTCAGCTCCTCCCACACTCAGCTCCTCCCACTCAGCTCCTCCCACACTCAGCTCCTCCCTCACTCAGCTCCTCCCACACTCAGCTCCTCCCTCACTCAGCTCCTCCCACTCAGCTCCTCCCACACTCAGCTCCTCCCACACTCAGCTCCTCCCTCACTCAGCTCCTCCCACACTCAGCTCCTCCCACACTCAGCTCCTCCCACACTCAGCTCCTCCCTCACTCAGCTCCTCCCACTCAGCTCCTCCCACACTCAGCTCCTCCCTCACCCAGCTCCTCCCACACCCAGCTCCTCCCACACCCAGCTCCTCCCACACCCAGCTCCTCCCTCACTCAGCTCCTCCCTCACTCAGCTCCTCCCACTCAGCTCCTCCCACCCAGCTCCTCCCACAACCAGCTCCTCCCACACCCAGCTCCTCCCACACTCACCTGTGTGTGTGAATGTGTGTGTGTGTGTGTGCGTGTGTTTTGTATGTGTGTGTGTGTGTGTGTGGGTCCACCCCTAGTGGAAGAGGGTCATGAGGGCTTGACTCAGTTCCTGATGAACGAGGTGATCAAGCTACAGCAGCAGGCCAAGGCTAAAGACGTGCAGCGCGTCGACCTGATTGGGAAACAGCGCACCCTGGAGGACGATTACAAGAAGCTCAATCTGGCCAACCAGGAACTGCAGGCATTCCAGCAGAGTGAGGATTATTTCATGCTGGTTTGAACCAGAAAACAGGAATCAGTTATTATACAGGAATCTTGGACTTAGTAGAGAAAGGCTGTGGAAATATAATTTATTCAAATGGTAAATAATGTATTGTGCATTTATGTAAATTGGGTGATTGTGATTGGCTGGTCTGGTCTGGTCTCAGTATCTGGACCTGTGCTGTGATGTCATGGTTCAGCACCGGCCAGTCGGGGGGGTTGACCTCCTGATCTGTCAGTCTAACCCTGCAGCCCCCCCTTTCCTGTGACTCTGTCAGGATACAACAAGATGAAGGAGGAGAGGAACAACTACAATGACGAGTTGCTGCGGGTGAAGGAGGAGAACTACAAGCTGGCCATGAGGTACGCCACGCTCAGCGAGGACAAGAACATGGCTGTGATGAGGAGCAGAGACCTGCAGCTAGAGGTACACACTCACACCACACCACACACACTCTCTCTCTCTCTCTCTCTCTCTCTCTCTCTCTCTCTCTCTCTCTCTCTCTCTCTCTCTCTCTCTCTCTCTCTCTCTGTCTGTCTCTCGTTGTCTCTCACTCACACACACTCAGTTGAATCTGTGTAGTGTTTGCATGATGGTGTGTGTGTGTGTGTAGATAGATCAGTTGAAGCACAGGCTGAACAAGGTGGAAGAGGAGTGTAAGATGGAGCGACGGCAGAGTCTCAAACTGAAGAACGACATTGAGAACCGGCCCAAGAAAGAACAAATCTTTGAGTTGGAGCGGGAAAACGAGGTTCTGAAGATCAAAGTTCAGGAGCTCCAGTCCATCATACAGGTACTTACTCTACCTGTGTGTGTCTTTATGTGTGTGTGTGGCTGACAGATGTGCTGTTTCAAAAAGGATGGAATGTTATGTCTGTAGTCAGCCTTTGTGTGTGTGTGTGTGTAGCCAGGGCCTTTGCCTGCTTCTGACAAGGCGATCCTGGACATTCTGGAGCACGACAGACAGGAGGCCTTGGAGGACAGACAGTACCTGGTGAACCGCCTCTACAACCTCCAAGAAGAAGTCAGACAGGCAGAGGAACTGAGGGACAAGGTCTCATCTCCAGTCCTGCACAGCCTCACCCTCACATACCTCACCCTCCTCTGAAACACAGCCTCACCCATATCTCCATCTAGGTAACGTGTGTGTGTGTGTGTGTCCGTGTAGTACCTGGAGGAGAAGGAGGATCTTGAACTTAAGAATTCAACGCTACAGAAGGACTGTGAGATGTACCGTAACCGCATGAACACCATCACCATCCAGCTGGAGGAGGTGGAGAAGGAGAGGGACCAGGTAACACACACACACACACACACGTTTCACCATCATCACAAAGTGAGGGATTGTGACAGGGGGTGCGTGTTCAGGCCTTCCGGTCCAGGGATGAGGCCCAGCACCAGTTCTCCCAGTGTCTGATGGACAAGGATAAGTACCGGAAGCAGATCCGAGAGTTGGAGGAGAAGAGTGATGAGCTGCACATCGAGATTGTACGCAAGGAGGCCAAGATCGTCACTCTGGAGTCCCGCCTGCGGCGCCTATCCAAAGACAACACGCTGACTCTAGATCAGGTGACATACATTCACACACACACATACATTCACACACACACATCAATACTCAGAATGAGTACTGTGAGCTCATTTAACCTTAGCCACACACACACACACGCGTGTCTCACATCCCGTGTTCCAGCAGAGCCTCCCGAGGGACGCCCGGCCGCCCGTCCTGGATGAGGGCCCCAGGCCGCAGGGGCACTCAGAGGCCTCCAGCGACGAGTCCCCCGAACACTTCTTCCAGCAGACAGAGAGTCGCCTCAAACGCAGACTCAACCTGAAAGGGGTGCTGGTCAGTTCCTATGACACACACACAGACACACACACAGACACACACACAGACTACACACACAGACACACACACAGACACACAAACAGACACACACACAGACTACACACACAGACACACACACAGACACACACACAGACTACACAAACAGACTACACACACAGACACACACACAGACTACACACACAGACACACACACAGACACACAAACAGACACACACACAGACACACACACAGACACACACACAGACACACACACAGACTACACACACAGACACACACACAGACACACACACAGACACACACACAGACTACACACACAGACACACACACAGACTACACACACAGACACACACACAGACACACAAACAGACACACACACAGACACACACACAGACACACACACAGACTACACACACAGACTACACACACAGACACACACACAGACACACAAACAGACACACACACAGACTACACACACAGACACACACACAGACACACAAACAGACACACACACAGACACACACACAGACTACACACACAGACACACACACAGACACACAAACAGACACACACACAGACACACACACAGACACACACACAGACACACACACAGACTACACACACAGACTACACACACAGACACACACACAGACACACAAACAGACACACACACAGACTACACACACAGACACACACACAGACACACAAACAGACACACACACAGACACACACACAGACACACACACAGACTACACACACAGACTACACACACAGACACACACACAGACACACAAACAGACACACACACAGACACACACACAGACACACACACAGACTACACACACAGACACACACACAGACTACACACACAGACACACACACAGACACACACACAGACTACACACACAGACACACACACAGACTACACACACAGACACACACACAGACACACAAACAGACACACACACAGACACACACACAGACACACACACAGACACACACACAGACTACACACACAGACACACACACAGACACACACACAGACACACACACAGACACACACACAGACACACACACAGACTACACACACCTCCAGTCATGCCTCTTGGTTCTTGTCAGTAACATCAGGTGTGTTTGTGATGTGTAGAACAGGGTCAAGTCTCCGGTGTGTGCCCTGAAGGCCCTGGACCTGCAGCAGAGCTCAGAGGGAAACACTGCTGGAGCAGGTACAGAACCACCACCACACCCAGCTCCTCTCAACCACCACCACACCCAGCTCCTCTCAACCACCACCACACCCAGCTCCTCTCAACCACCACCACACCCAGCTCCTCTCAACCACCACCACGGAACCAGGCTAATCTCCTGGTTGCCTCTGTAATAACGTCCAGGCTAATCTCCTTGTTCCCTCAGTAACAGGTGGAGATGGAGATTCGCCCGTCCAGGTGATTGCAAGCACGAGCACCTTCCCCGCCCTGGTCACCTGCACCCCCTCACAAGCCTTCCCCTCCTCCCCCATCTACCTGCCCTCCCCCTGCCCCTCCCCCTGCCCCTGCCCCTCTCCCTCCTCTCTTCCAGCCATGGTGAGTCTCCACCAATAAAAGAAAAAACAAAAACACACTAGTTACTTTTGGCCAATGAGACAGCATCCAACTGCAAATAACCAGCGCACGACATCCTGTTGTCATGGCAACCCACCTTTTGTAATCTTATTGCACTGACCTTCAGTAACCAGAAGTAACCTGCTGTCATAGCAACAGTGAGTGTGTAACCCAGTGCTGTGTCCCTATGTGGCAGCTCCGTTACCGTAACGACAGCATGATGTCCATCGTTGCCGAGCCACCAGGAACCGCATCACTGGTCCGCAGAACCCGGGAAGGAGAACATGACTTCAGACCTCGCAGGTGAGCCGTCCTGACCCACCCTAACCTAGCATTAACCCAGTCCTGACCTGTGTTGTGGCCCTGTAAACCCTGACTTCCTGTCTCTCTGACTTCCTCTCTCTCTGACCTCCTGTCTCTCTGACTTCCACTCTCTCTGACCTCCTGTCTCTCTGACTTCCTGTCTCTCTGACCTCCTGTCTCTCTGACCTCCTGTCTCTCTGACTTCCTGTCTCTCTGCTTCAGTTTCAGCCACTGTGAGTTTGAGGACGACAACGGGGACAACGAGTTTGGTAAAATCTTCTTCTGAGACTGTTTGGTGGATCCGGAATCAGCTCATTTTTTTGCATGTGCACGTGTATATGTGTGTGTTCATGTCTTATTTCTCTCTTTCTACCTCCTACTGGTACTTCCTCTCCTCCTCTCCTCCTCCTCTTCTCCACCTCTCCTCTTCCGCTCCTCCTCCTATCTTCCTCTCCTCCTCTGCTCCTCCTCTCCTCCTCCACTGCTCCTCCTCTCCTCCTCCTCTCCTCCTCCTCTCCTCCTCCTCTCCTCCTCCTCCTCTCCTCCTCTCCTCCTCTCCTCCTCTCCTCCTCCTCTCCTCCTCCCCTCCTCCCCTCCTCTTCTCCTCCTCTCCTCCTCCTCTCCTCCTCCCCTCCTCCCCTCCTCCTCTCCTCCTCCTCTGCTCCTCTCCTCCTCCTCTCCTCCTCCCCTCCTCCCCTCCTCTTCTCCTCCTCTCCTCCTCCTCTCCTCCTCCCCTCCTCCTCCCCTCCTCCTCTCCTCCTCCTCTCCTCCTCCTCTCCTCCTCTCCTCCTCCCCTCCTCCCCTCCTCCTCTCCTCCTCCTCTCCTCCCCTCCTCCCCTCCTCCCCTCCTCTTCTCCTCCTCTCCTCCTCCTCTCCTCCTCCCCTCCTCCCCTCCTCCTCTCCTCCTCCTCTGCTCCTCTCCTCCTCCTCTCCTCCTCCCCTCCTCCCCTCCTCTTCTCCTCCTCTCCTCCTCCTCTCCTCCTCCCCTCCTCCTCCCCTCCTCCTCTCCTCCTCCTCTCCTCCTCCTCTCCTCCTCTCCTCCTCCCCTCCTCCCCTCCTCCTCTCCTCCTCCTCTGCTCCTCCTCTCTCAGACGAGGAGGTGACACATGGCCCCCCCTCCATCCACTCCTCCTCCTCCTCACACCAGTCCGAGGGCTTGGACTCCTATGACCTGGAACAGGTCAACAACATCTTCAGGAAGCTCTCTCTGGATAGGTAATACACAAAGACATGTATGAACACGAGCACACATGTATGAACACGCACACACATACAAATGTTCATGCATTATATATGCATTCTGCCCTGATAGAAGGTGTGTGTGTGTGTGTGTGTAGGCCCTTCCGTCCTTCCCTCTCCTCTCTCTCCAGGACGAGCTCATCACTGAGGCCAGTACAGGAGCTGTTGTTGCCAGGAGACCATGTACTGAATGACATCACACTGGTGGGCGGGAACGACAGTGGAATCTTTGTGTCGTCTGTCCAATCAGGGTCCAGAGCTGACAAGGCGGGGCTACGTGAAGGCCACCATCTACTGTTGGTGAGACATGCTGGGGGGTGGAAACATGACATCAGTTTCTACTTATCAACGTTTTTGTGATTGGATCTGATATACTCTTTCTTTCTGTGATTGGTCGGACAGCTTGAGGGGTGTATCCGAGGGGAGAACCAGAGCATTTCATTGGACACCTGCACCAAGGAGGAAGCCCATTGGACACTGCAACGTTGCAGTGGACCAATGCAGCTGCATTACCGAGTCAACTATGATGGTATGGTGGTCAGCACTAACGCACCAGCCTCTGAACCATCACCCCTTCTGCTCATGTTCCATTATCCTAATCCTGTTGGGGGTGTGCATGTGTGTGTGTGTGTGTGTGTGTGTGTGTGTGTGTGTGTGTGTGCGTGTGCGTGCGTGTGCGTGTGTGTGTGTGTGCGTGTGTGTGTGCATGTGTGTGCGTGCATGTGTGTGTGTGTGTATCCAGGTTACTGGCAGCTCCAGAATGACATCAGTGAGGGCACTGTCGTGTCTGGAGACTCATTCTACATCCGCTTTAACCTGAACGTGTCCGGCCAACCAGAGGGCTGCTCTCTTAGCGTGCTCTGTGACGAGGTAGTGCATGTG
The DNA here is from genome assembly GCF_054491055.1 of Hypomesus nipponensis. Lineage (NCBI taxonomy): Eukaryota > Metazoa > Chordata > Actinopteri > Osmeriformes > Osmeridae > Hypomesus > Hypomesus nipponensis. The sequence continues at coordinate 684,409 of NC_140377.1, read as the reverse complement.
GTGGACACCATGCACCAGGGTCACAGTGAGTGGCTGTGTGCCAGAGTCGACCCCTACACCGGGACAGACCTGCCCGAGGGAGGAACCATCCCCTGCTACTCACGGTAGGAGGTGTGGCTGTGTGCTGGGAGGTGTGGTAGTGTGGAGGGAGGTTTGGTAGTGTGGAGGGAGGTGTGGCAGTGTGCTGGGAGGTTTGGTAGTGTGGAGGGAGGTTTGGTAGTGTGGAGGGAGGTGTGGCAGTGTGCTGGGAGGTGTGGCAGTGTGCTGGGAGGTGTGGCAGTGTGCTGGGAGGTGTGGCAGTGTGGAGGGAGGTGTGGTAGTGTGCTGGGAGGTGTGGCAGTGTGCTGGGAGGTGTGGTAGTGTGGAGGGAGGTGTGGTAGTGTGCTGGGAGGTGTGGCAGTGTGCTGGGAGGTGTGGTAGTGTGGAGGGAGGTGTGGTAGTGTGCTGGGAGGTGTGGTAGTGTGGAGGGAGGTGTGGCAGTGTGCTGGGAGGTGTGGTAGTGTGGAGGGAGGTGTGGCAGTGTGCTGGGAGGTGTGGCAGTGTGGAGGGAGGTGTGGCAGTGTGCTGGGAGGTGTGGCAGTGTGGAGGGAGGTGTGGCAGTGTGCTGGGAGGTGTGGTAGTGTGGAGGGAGGTGTGGTAGTGTGGAGGGAGGTGTGGCAGTGTGCTGGGAGGTGTGGCAGTGTGGAGGGAGGTGTGGTAGTGTGCTGGGAGGTGTGGCAGTGTGCTGGGAGGTGTGGTAGTGTGGAGGGAGGTGTGGTAGTGTGCTGGGAGGTGTGGCAGTGTGCTGGGAGGTGTAGCAGTGTGGAGGGAGGTGTGGTAGTGTGCTGGGAGGTGTGGTAGTGTGCTGGGAGGTGTGGCAGTGTGCTGGGAGGTGTGGTAGTGTGCTGGATAGTAGCGTAGTATGTTGGATTGTGGTTTGTAATAGTGCAGTGTAGTATGTAGTAATAGAGTAGTCTATATGCAGTATTTGTATTTGGCTTTTGATAAAAGCATGTGCTGAATAAATAAAATGTCAAATGTGTGTTTGGATTTTTTGATGTGTGTTCTGTGTACTTATATGTTATGTTTTGCCAGGTGCTTGCATTGTCTTGTCTTAAGAATTTCAGTGCCCAGTCTGACCTTGTGTTGTTCTGTGTACCTGACAAATAAAAGACTTGAACTTGAACTTGGATGTGTGTGTAGGGCCCAGCAGCTACTCCTGGTCAAGATTCAGAAGTTGGTTTGTCGAAGCGGGAAAGAGGACAGCGAAATCCAGCGCAATATTAGGGTGTGTCACCTTCCTCAATGCTTTATAAATGACATCCATACGCATGTCACCTTCCTCACTAACACTGTGTTCTGTGTTCTGTGTTCTGTGTTCTGTGTTCTGTGTTCTGTGTTCTGTGCGGTCCAGACGTCGCTGCTGCCAGAGGAACCCAGCCCCTCCACAGACACCAAGTCCAGCCCTCGCTTGTCCAGGGCCAGCCTGTTCATCACCCAGATCATACAGGCACACACTCTTATCTCTCTCTCTCACTCACACACACACACATTGCATATCCCAACAGGTCTAATGTTCCTTCTTCTGAGGTCTGTGTGTGTGTGTGTAGTTTGTCAGCAGAGTAGACAACAAGTACAAGCGCATGAACAGCAGTGAGCGTGTGAGGATTGTCAACTCGGGAAATGCAACCCTGCCTCGACCCGGTTTTGAGACTCTACGACCGGAGGGTGAGGAACTGCGTGTGTGTTGTGTGTTACGCGTGTGTGTGTTTGTATGTGTGTGTGGTTCTAAGTCGTGTGTGTGTGTTCAGACCTGGGGGACCCTGAGAGTGACGTGAGCAGGAGTCTGAGCCTGGTGCCTTACAGCCTGGTCACCCCGCAGCGCGTGCACAGGAGACGGCCTGTGCTCTTCAGCCCCAACACCCTGGCCAAGACCCTCATCCAGAAGATCCTCAACATGGGAGGAGCCATGGACTTCAACATCTGCAAACCAGGTCAGGATGTGTGGGTGTGTGTGTGTGTGTGTGTGTGAGAGGGGGAGCATTTATAGTGATTAGTGAGAGTCTTTATAGACTGTTGTATGTGTGAGTAAGCGTGTGAATAAACTCGAGCAGTTTATTCTCTGTTGAATAAGAAAGTGTCACCTGACCCCTTTCTTCCAGTTTAGAATGTCAGGGAGAACAAGGGGGAGATGAAACTGGAGTGAGGTGGGAGGTGTTCTACAGAACCAGTGAACAGTGAGGAGGGTGAGGGGGTGAGGGGGTGAGGGAGGGGTGGTATGAGGATTCCTCCAGTCCATTCCAGGTCAGTCATTGTGCTGTGTTTTTCTCGTGCTATGCTGTGTAACTGGAGCAGGGATGATGCTGGTGTAACACACAGATAATCTGACAGTGTGTGTAAAGAAGTTAACCATGCACCCTTTATCCTCAACTTCAGATGCGTTTAACACCTGTTTGACACCTACTACTGACTTTACAGTAGACGTCCTTTTTAGAAAGTTTTTTTGTATGAGTGATCTTAGACGTATCAGGATCTAGAAGTAGGCTGGCACCTGGAGAGAATGTCAGGTCAAACTCTTTTACTGTCTGCTGCTTGTTCTGTCTCCACTAGACACCCTGACCAGGGAAGAGTTCCTGAGGAAGCAAAGTATTGAGCCCATCATCCACTCCAGAGAGAAACAGGCCAACATGTATGAGTGCATCACCCCAGAAAACATTGAGGTTGTTGCTTCAAAGGTGTGTGGCCACCTGTTTGTGTGTAGGTGTGGGTATTCAAACGTACTTCTGCCCAAATGTGTGTCTGTCTGTGTGTGTTCCTGAGTGTGTTCTTACGGTATCTTTGTGTGTGTTTCCCCCCTTCACTCAGGGTAAACACTGCCTGTTTGAAGCAGAGCTCAGCAGTGTCAAAGACCTTCTGAGGAGAGAGATCTACCCCATCATCATCTACATTAAGATCTGTGAGAAGAACATCAGACGTCTACGGTACGCACAAACACACGCCTCACAACACCGCACAAACACACGCCGTAAAACACGCACAAACACACACCATACAACACCGCACAAACACACGCCTCACAACAACGCACAAACACACGCCTCGGAACACCAGCCTCCTCCCCCCGCTAACCAGCATGGCTCATGACTACCGAGAACCCTGTTCTAAACATAACCACAGCCACACTTCCTTCCTCCTTCCTGCCCCTGACAGGAAGCTGCCTCTGCGGGTGGAGTCTGAGGAAGACTTTGTGCGAGTGTGTCGGTCGAAGGAGAAGGAGCTGGAGAAGGTTCCCTGCCTGTATGCTAGCGTGGAGCCTGAGGCCTGGGCTGGGCCAGAGGACCTGCTCAGGATCATTAAAGACAGAATTCTGGAGGAACAGAGAAAGACTGTCTGGGTGGAACAGGATCTGCTGTAGCAGAGACACACACAGACTTGGGAACCCTTACACACACACAAATATACACACACACACACACACGTACACAAACTGGACAACTTTATACACACAGACACACCCAGTGAAAGGCAGTTGTTCCCTGCCATATACACACATGTGCATGCACAACTTGTACATACACACTCACCCACAGGAATACACACAACAGACACAAAGACGAGCACCATTTCTCGCTTTCTACGTGCGCACAAAAACACAAACCTGAACCGACAAACTATAGATTGTGTTACTATTTCTGTATTCTACCAATAAACAGCTTTCAAAAAATGATGTTTATGTCAATCCATGAGTTTAAATTAAAACAGGAAATTTAAAGGATTTTCAAAAGAAACCTGTCAGGATGTCCTCTTTCTAGACGCCTCCTCAGTGAACTCTAGTGGCGTCCAGCTGCAGTACAGGGATCTTCTGTTGAGGATTATTTCATATTTCACTGTTCCTCTCACAAATGCCCATGCTCACTGTTCTGTGCTGAGAGCTGCCAGTCGGCAGGTGCACAGATGGAGCTGTCTGTGTTTGGGCTGTCTGTGTTTGGGCTGTCTGTGTTTGGGCTGTCTGTGTTTGGGCTGTCTGTGTTTGGGCTGTCTGTGTTTGGGCACGGCAGCTGTGTGTGGAGATATCATCTGTGTGTATCAGAGAAAGGACCATCTGCTACTGGAAGGGTACTTTGCCACATTTAATCCAATAGATTAATGAGAGGATTGTAGTTACTAACCCCCAGTCTGGTTTCCTGCCACAACGAGACCGAGCAGATTTAGTTACTGACACCCATCACACGGATGGATGGTTTGATGGATGGATGGTTTGATGGATGGATGCACTTGTCATCTAAATAGAGGTCTGTCTTCACTCTTTTAGTAGGTTCACTCGTCATCTCACGACAAAAAAGTATCTATTTGTATTTTTTATAGGTTTCACATTTTTTGGGACTAACGTAATTCTCAGACTTTCATCATTTCCCTATTACATCATGGGGTTTGTCTCCCTAGCTACCACAGGATTTAATGGTTAAAGGATCATAGTCTGTCTAAAACGTAGTTGTGTTCATTTAAAGAATTCTGTTCATTTTTCTGAGTGGCCAGTGAATGATTGTTGACCCAGAAAGTGCGAGGTGGCCTCTTCTCGTTTGCACACAGAGACATCCCATGTAATCTCGCGATGCCGTGAACAACGGTCGATCCAAAAACAGCGTGATCGCGCATCTCAGCAGCTGACGCGGCGGGGAGAAGAGAAGACCCCAGACGAGGTAAGGGCGCTTTCTTTCTCGGGATATTACCGTTATTTTCAAAAACAAACAATAAAAGTCTGTCACAGTAGCAGCGAGTAGACTTTAAAAGGTTTTCCAGGTCACCGGACTTAGGTTCTGTCTCTGACAAACTGGGAAGCAGAATCTCACTGAGATGAAGAGACTGTCCTGAACCGAAATGATCCCCCTCTTAGTTCTACACTACTGCCGTTTAAACCAAGATTTCATGTTTCTGTCTGATGTCCGTTCTGCTTTCTCTAACCGATATATGCCGTGTGGCGCCTTCTGCCTCCGCTGCTCGTGGCGTGAAAGCCTACATTGTGTCCGCTAGAACGGACCGCCGCACGTCACTTTAAAACACAGTGTGACCGTTTGAATAATTTCATAGAATTATGTTTCAACCTCTCTACTGTTATTTTAGTTGTTACCGAATAACGAGATGAGCCCGAATTCGTAGCTCCTCAGCCCGCACCGTGTGATCTCACCGCAACCCACTTGGAGCAGTCTGCGGCAGAGTTGGTGGAGGTTCCTGTGAGAGAGGAATAAGGATGTGGAGCCACAGTTCCATATTTAGAATCTCTGGAATGGAAACGTGACGTATACAGGGACTTTAAAAACAGGAAGGAAAGATAAAGCGACCCGGTATTGTTCAACATAGCTTAAGAGAACTACGGTAAAAATGTAGTTTTTGATTCAAATGTGTTTTTTATTTGCAGTAGGCCTTTACATGTTTTTGAATGGTAGTTTCATGGGTGTATGGCTGGCGGCAGGCATTTGGCAGCTACGTGTGAGTGAGTCTCCGGAGGCTAAAAAGCTTGGTAGCCACCAAGCTGCATTCTTCAACCTGTTCAAACCGTTTCCATCCTCATCTACATTATGTGTGACTGTGTGCACCCACGTGTGATCACACGCATGTGTGGAGGCCTGTTCAGAGCGTCAGGAACCATTTGCTGTGAAAATATTGCAGTTACACACTGCTGGTGTGATCACCTACCTCAGTTTAGTGTTGCTGTGTGTCTTCAGGGCATGCTGAAATGGAGCTGGGGTGAGGGAGGAGCGTGTCCAGCCAGCCTGACCCAGAGCAGCAGCACGGTGAGCCCCAGCACGGTGACCAGCTCCTGAAGCCCACACCATGGGGAAGTCCCGGCTGTTCCGGATCTCTCTGATCCTGGGTTCCGTCTTCATGATCCTGCTCATCATCCTCTACTGGGACGATGTGGGGGCCTCCCACTTCTACCTGCACACCCCCGTCTCCCCTATCTCCCCCCCCGGGCCCAGGACCCCCCGGCCCCCCCAGCCCGCCCCCCTCACCCCCCACGCCCCCTCCTTCCTGTCCGACATCGACGCCTTCGTCAACCAGTTCCTGGAGGGGACCTCCGACCCCACCGAGACCGCGCCGCAGGAACCCATCAACCAATCGGAGCGTGCGGAGGAGCGCTACGTGCCTCCGAGGGAGTGGAAGATCCACGTGGGCCCGGTGGCGCCGGAGCAGAGGCAGAGGCAGGACGCTCGCAGACAGAGGCTGCAGGAGCTCTGCCACGACGACACGCTCAGCTTCCCCGGGAAGAACCGCACGTTCGACGACATCCCCAACAAGGAGTTGGACCACCTCATCGTGGACGACCGACACGGCATCATCTACTGCTACGTACCCAAGGTCTGTACACACACGTACAGCATCACTTACCTCAGTGTGTGTTCAAGATACACACACACACCTGGAGATAATACCAACCATTTACTTTTCTGTTTTGACCCTACTTTAATGTTTTGTACACTACTGTTCTATTAAGCCTTAACTCTTCTCTGCGCTGCGCTAGGTGGCGTGCAGTAACTGGAAGCGCATCATGATCGTTTTGAGTGAGAGCATGCTCCTGGATGGGGTCCCATACCGTGAGCCCTCAGCCGTGCCCCGAGACATGGTCCACAACAGCAGCCTGCACTTCACCTTCAACAAGTTCTGGAAACGCTACGGCAAGTTCTCCCGCCACCTCATGAAGGTCTGTGGAACCTCTTCACATGGAGTTTGAAGGAGCTCCTGTAAATGGTTTATTGACGTATAACCTAAAACATAATTTTGACCCCATTGTTTGATAAATTCTTAACACTAGGGACCTTATCTCCGTGTATGAGACTGCAGTGAATAGTTTAAAAGTTTTGTGAATCAATATATTTAGATAAAAATAGGAATCAACTATGTCATATTCTGAAAAAAACATGTTACTTTATGCTCTTAAGATCTCAAGTGGTTCTGTTACTGTTTCCATGGTTCTTGATGAACTTTGACCTGGTTTTGAAGGTGAAGCTTCAGAAGTACACCAAGTTCCTGTTTGTCAGAGACCCTTTTGTCCGTCTCATCTCCGCCTTCCGGAACAAGTTCCTGCTGCCCAACGAGGAGTTCTACAAACGCTTCTCCCAAGTCATACTCCGGCGCTACGGCAACCACTCAGACCTGCCCACCTCGGTGGACGAGGCCTTTGCCGCGAAGCTCCGCCCCTCCTTCTCCCAGTTTGTCCAGTACCTGCTGGACCCCCACACAGAGACAGACATGCCCTTTAACGAGCACTGGCGTCAGGTGTACCGGCTGTGCCACCCCTGTCAGATCCAGTACGACTTCGTGGGCCACCTGGAGACGGTGGAGGAGGACGCAGAGCACCTGCTGAGGATCCTCAAGGTGGACAACGTGGTGGAGTTCCCCACCTCTCATAGGAACCTGACAGCCAGCAGCTGGGAGGCCGACTGGTTCAGCACAGTGCCCTTAGTGGCCCGGAGGGAACTGTACAGGCTCTATGAGCCAGACTTCAGACTGTTTGGATATGACAAACCTGAGTCTCTTCTAAATGACTGATACTGATGTGACACACACACACACACACACACACACTCTTGCCAAGTGTACCAGGCTGTAGAAGGTGTGAACTCTGACCCTGCTGTGGGTTATGTAGATGGTACATGGTTCTGTTAGCTTTGAATCTCACGTTTAAACTCCCGGTGGAACAGGTGAGGAGGGCACACCTGGAGCAAACTATGATGTCAGAAAGAAGACTTGTGATGTCACACCTTGTATGCTGTGATTTCACAGATCCTCGTAGCTGGCTGTGTCACAGAGCCTTTGCATTTTTTATGTGACACAGATTATTCCATCTGTGATGTCACAGACCCCTTGTAGCTATGACATCACCCTACTGATAGAAGCCTGGGTGTCAGTGAGGAGTTTTAGGGCATTTGTTTTCAAATCTTTTTACATTTTTAGAGGCACTTTTAGAGCAAACTAATTTTAATGCACAACATCTTGGTGTAGTGTTTATGTTCCAATCAAGCATGAAAGGGATTTGTGTTATGTTTTACATTTTGACTGCTGTTAGCATCTATACCTCAGAATCTGGAAAAAAAAGAAAAATTGGGACAGTTGCAAATCCATCTGTGTCCCACATTTACAACAGCTGACGATCGTGATGTGAGATCTGAACTTCAGGCGTCTGCTTTGTTCCTGTTTCAGCATGAAACCTTGTAGAATGTTTGTCATAGTAGAATGAGTTAAAAAAGGGGAAAAAAAGAAAATCACCATTTCAGTACATGAGACGAAGGCTGTGATAGGCTGTGATGATGGGCTGTGATAGGCTGTGATGATGGGCTGTGATAGGCTGTGATGATGGGCTGTGGTCAGGTGTGTGTTGATTGTGTGATGCACATGATTCAGTTCAGAAGTGGACGTTAGGGAAAGACCCTCTGTGTGACTCAGAGGAACCATTGAGTGTTGAGATGAAGCACACCTTGTGGCCCTGTCTCCGCCAGAGAAGGAGGCCTCGCCATTCTTGTCTTTTTCATGTGTCATTTTGTGTCAGCCATTTGCTGATTAAGACAACATTTTTGGCATTTTGTCTATAGGAAAATAATTGATGCCATAAACAAGGAATTGTACTATAATGTGTTGATTTTCATAAGTGAAATTTCAGATACCGACATTGTTTAAACCCAGTAACTGGTTGCCATTCACAGTGTTGCCGTGCAGCGTTAGATATTAATGTCAGTATTGTGATGTCACACTGAATAAGGGACATGTTCAAGAAAGCCTTTTTTGGGGGGGAGGGCAAAGGGGGGGGGCAAGGGGGGGGGCAAGGCTTGCAGCTACAGGGTATGTAGCGTTTGTGTTAAGTGTGTATTTACCATCTGATTGGTCATTGCTGTACAGTGTCCCCAGGCTCAGCAGGCCTGTTGAGCTGGCATTCAGAGCTGGCTTGGGCTCATGTTTAGTGTTTATGCTAAATGGTCAGTCGTGTTTTGGTCTGGCAGGGTCATTGTTCTGTACTGTCCAGGCCAGATAAAGTCAGTATTGTTGCTATGGAGATCTGATGTTGGCCTGGAGAAGGTGAAAAGGAGACAGTGCCTTTTGGTTGCTATGGAAACAAAGTTTACACAGCCCAAAAAAAAAAAAAAACACTAACTAAAATATTTTTGTATCATGACTTTTTATGTTGAATTTGTCTCTTTATGAAAACGTATCTTTGATATGCTGTTGGTGGCCAGCTGGGGGCCTCTCTCTGACCTTGGGAATTAGAAAGCAGTGTTTGTTCGTAGTGTGCTCAGTCTACATGTGCTTTACCCGGCTCCTCCCCTGGGGTCTCATGCACCTTGTCTTCTCGGTATTTGTCATTTTGCTTGTACACACGGACACTCTGGTGTGATATGTACAGTATGTTGTTTTATGGAGACAATCTGTGTGACAACCCTGACTTCACCCAGAGCAGAGGGTGATCATGTTGAACTGTCAGCGTTTTATTGCCTTTGTTCTTAATTATTTTTTATATTTTTTAGAAATTATGGCTCAGAATGGTGTCTGCATGGAAGCCCTAAGGCCCACAGGTTAACTTCAGAACTAAGCAAACTACACAGGTTAACTTCAAAAAAGCCCCATTTCTACCTGGAACTAAGCAAAGAGAACAGGACTGTATAACAACTGCTGCTCCCACCTCACCAGACCCAACCATCTCCCTGCTTCCTGCTTCCTGCTTCCTCTCTCACAGGGAGAAACCCACACACAGGGCCTTTAAGCAGGACAGAATTTATTTATTTCAGTATTATTATAACGTGATATTAAGTATGAACTTCTGCTTAATTTTTTTAATACAAGAAATAAAGTTTGTGGCATGACGAAGCCTCTGTTGTGGTTTGTGTCAAAATTAAAATGTCACAAGGCTACTTTCTAGTGGTGAACACATCATGGTTGCATTTCCCTCTGCAAGTATTACAACTAGTTTGGAATACTATTACTTCCGCAACTAAACTAGCCATGAACCTTTTCAGTCACATTTTCTATACCAGTTTGTATTTAGTAGACACTTTTATACAAGGTGATTAACGGGGTATTTGAACCTGTGGCCTCTCTGATCTGCAGTCAAACTCTGTCCCGCTGAGCTATACCCATCCTCTTTAAGGGGCCCAGTGGAATAGCTTTTCATGGGACATGAAATTCCTGGACTGGTCTTTTTACAACACATGAATCAGCCCCAACAGCTAAAGTATAGGTTACACCTTAGAGCATGAGCCTGGATCTAAAATGAGTGACCCGGAACATAAACACCTTTAACAAGCCATATATGATTACAACAAGTAACTTCAACATTTATTTTCTGAATGTACGGTGAACTTTCTGATACAGTAAATCAAGAAAATTGAGAAAAAGAATATTGAGTGATGCTGTGTATGTAATCTCGCCGCAGGCCGCATTACCAACCCTCACAGGGCTTCACATAACACCTCGTTTCAGTCTGTCAATACGTTTATTATCATAACATCTTTAAAGGGTTGCAGCTGACAAACACTGTATACTTTTTTTCAAATATATGTACACAATCTGGATAAGATAAAAAATCACTTTAGCACCAATTAGACAAAGCACCAGCAAGACATATTCTAGTACGCTTGAAAAGCAAAGCTGAACCAGGGGATGAAGTGAAGCCGTTTGTACTGATGTCCAGTGCTTCAGTCCCTTTGAGTCCGTCACTCCGTGAGAAGGCGGTGAATGGGAGGCTGGAACATCACATCCTGAAATCTCACTTCTGTTACTGTTTGTCTTGGTGAAGCTGAGGTTGAGTCTACCAAACAAGTTATCATGCAGTGAAGCAACAGAAATTATTATTGCAACTATTATTATCTCAAAACAGTTAAACTATCACACGTTTTAGGACCAAGGTTATGAGCAGCCTTTACCACAAGGCCCCAAAGAAAGTAAGACTGAGACTTACAGGCAAAAAACGCCTTAAAAACATTAGAAAAGTCCTATAAATGAAACATGATGAACAACTGGAATCCAACAAGGGCTAAGTGCCAGACAAGAATATTTTGAACCTCTAATTACTCTGACATTCATATATATCTTTTTTATTTATATTTTTATTAGGCCAAGAGTGTCATTCAAATTCTAGCCCTAACCCTTGAAGCTACCGTGTAGGCAGTGTTTCTAGGGTGAGAAAGGCAGCCTCCTCTGTTAGAGACACGCTGCCTAAAGGAATTTCGATGTGTGTGGTTTGGAAAGGCCATCTTGTGCCTGGTTACATCAGTGACCGCTCCAGTGCGATTGTTGGACTGCTGGTTCATGCATCTGGTTATCCACTGGTCTCCACTGGGAGGTAACGAGATCCAGGACATCAGCTGCACTAGGAACAACCCACCTTATGGTTTGTCATTCCTGATTGGTTGTTGAGGTAGCCTCATCTTCACCTTTGACCTTGCCCTCCCTCCATCTAACATTGTCGTCCCCCAGTCTAACCTTTTCCACCCCTAACCTTGTCCTGCCCCGCCCCAGATCGTGTCGGAAGACAAAGCACTTTTCCTCTTCCTCTCTCCTCATTCTTTAGGGGCGATTCATGAAGTAGACTCACCTTTATCTATGACCATTTCTTTCTTTTCCTCCTTTCCCCCTATTCCCCTCCCTCCCTCCTCCCCCATCTTCCTCCTCTCCCTCCCTCCTCCCCCATCTTTCTCCCCTCCCTCCCTCCTCCCCCATCTTCCTCCTCTCCCTCCCTCCTCCCCCATCTTCCTCCTCTCCCTCCCTCCTCCCCCATCTTCCTCCCCTCTCCCTCCTCCCCCATCACTCGCTGGTGGGCTTGATGAGGTACCCGTTGAAGGTGATGTAGATGTCCACGTCGTCGCTGTAGACGGCGTTCTCCCTCTGACGCTTGTACAGCCGCACCCACACCTCGTCATTCAGCTGCAGCTGCAGCATCAGGCTCTGGCTCTGCATGATAGAGCGCTCGCTGGGCTGGGCGTACAGGATGGCCTGCTCCTGCTCGTTCTGCATGATGTGCAGGTAGGTCTCCTTGAAGTTCCACGTGTGGATGTTGACGTTGAAGAAGTAGATCCCAGGAACGAAGCAGTAGAACTTGCCCTTGAACATGTCAAAGTGGCCACGCAGGTTGACGAAGACCGTGTCGAACACCAGGGCCTGGTAGTGTTCCAGGCTGTGCAGGGACTTGCGGCGGCCCACAGAGAAGGCCGAATCCTGGGTCTTACAGGGGTCCCCTGGGAGGCCCGCTGAACCTTTGTCCCCTTTAGAGCCCATGGTGCCCTGGACCCCTGGAGGCCCGCCATGGGCTGCTTTACCTGGTGTTCCTCTGTCCCCACGGTCACCCTTGTCTCCTGTGAGTCAGAACGGAAACACATTCACTGCTCAGAAGACTGGACTGCTTTGTTGGTTGTTTTTGTTCCCATCATTATTAGCTGTAACTGAGATGTCACTGTCGCACTGTACCAGTCTTTTTGGTTGGCCGTGCCTGCTAGCTGAGATGAGGTTACTTGTCCATGTAGCTGGTGAATCAGAGCGTTTATAGACTCTGACCACCAGGATACTGTAGATCTGTGCACTTCTGATCCTGGATCTTCTACCGTACTTTCTAAACTATTTGTAAGTCCCTTTAGATAAAATAATCTCCTAATTTGATCAAAGTAGGCTTCTACTGATCTGAGACAATGCAACATCATGGTTTGATGAGCTGGAATCAAACCAAGGTCAACATCACCAGATGTGGCTCTTGTCAAACTAGGATAAAATGACACTAAACTATACGAACTATGGATATGGATTAAATCATTGTTTTGGTGCTGTGTCTTTCTGAATACACTTTGTTGACAACTTTCCAGCTGCAGGAATGCAGTCCTCAAAAGGCTCCATTTATTTCCATTTTCTGAAACTGTTTTGGAGAAAAATGCTGAGGTTTAAAGTTCTGTCTAACAGTACATTTTTCCTGTTTTTTAAAAGCCACAAAGTTCTTTCCTTCTTTTCGTCTCTCTTTCTTTCTGAACGCCAGAAACAGAAACACCCACACTAATAGAAGAGGTCATTTTTCTGCCACATAAGCCTGTTAGAGGCCAGGATGAAGAGCCCTGCATGAACACAACTCTTTAGCCCCAAGAGAAGCTTCTGAACTTGGCATGGACTCTATTGGCTGACAAAAACAGATGGAATGGTGAGAGGAATGGAACCACATATTCTCCTTAGAACCCCGAGGGCAGAGACATTCTAACCCACTGAAGCACAGGTGCACCAGAACAGCCTCGACCCTAACCGGGCCTCTGACGTGTCAGACTAGGCCGGCCTGCGACAGGGAGCGCCTGACAGTGAAGGTATTTCAAGGCTTTTCTCTGAGCTATCAGCTGGGCTCTGATGAGAAAGATCTGGATTGGCTGATGATTTCTTCTCAATTCTGCAGAATAACACAGACAACGTTGCTTCTACTTCTGTCTCAACCAGGAGCTTAACCCTAACCCTATCTGACCTCTGTCATAGCTCAACTCAACCAGGAGCTTCATTGCTGACCTCTGTCATAGCTAATGCCACCCACCTTTGAGGATCGTCATGTTGATGTAGGTGTGGACCTCCGAGGCCAGGTTGGAGGAGCCCTCATGCGGCTCCAGGGGGTCGCAGCACCGGCGGCAAGGGCTAGAGGAGGTGCCAGGGGGAGGGACAGAGACCACCCAGGAGAGCGAGAGTAGGAGGGGGAGCAGGAGATGGCTGTCAAACATAATTGCACCTGAGAGGAGGGATAAGGTCAGAGGTCATGTTGGCTTCCAGGAAGTGTTGTGAATGTATTGCCCCCTCCTAGTATTTATGAGAATGACAATGCTGTGCAAATTCTTCTTATTCTTAAAAAACACATGGTGACACTGGAGAACAGTCAGAGCTTAGCAGCTAGCACATAATGTCTTCTTGTGTTCCAGGACTGTGGAAAAGAAGAGGAGACCTGTTCCAGAGAAAACATTTACTATCCCAGAGAGGAGAGTTAGGAATGGCCAAACAAAGGTCATTCAGAATCACTTCTGTTTTAGTTTCTGAAATTCACATCATCGTTCCTTTGCTCAAATAATATAAGATCCGAAACACAGCAAAGACACGTCAGAGGGCATTAGTGCATCTGGTAATAGCATTAGTTAAAAAGTTGTGTACATTGGACTGAATCTGTGGGGCACTATCAGTGGCAAGGTGAATGTGAACCAGCTGCTTCACTCACCCAGACATGTCCACACTCACAGAAGCACACATTGTTTGAGTTAAAGTCCATAAGGAAAGGCATGTCTGGCCTCCAAACTCTGAGCTCCTGTCTGACACTGTGTCCGTCTGGTGCTCTAGTCCACGGTGAACTCGCTCCACAGTAAAGGGCTTTGGTTAAGTGAAGAAAAACACCGGATGGATCAGGGGGACAGAACTTCATAGCATCACTTTTCCGACAGTCTCTTCATTGTGCTGTATGAAAGCTGTGCTGTATAAAAGCACTTTAATTAAAGGCATAGGCCAACTAATAGCTTGTAAATACCCTACTAAGGATGTCTGTCCACGTAGTGTTTGTTCAGTGGTACATGCTTAAAGTAATAGTGAGCAAGAGTATTTCTGAAGTTTCTATTAAAACGGAACGTGCTGCAGTGGCGGGCATCTGAAATGCGGTTCCACAGAGTCAGTTTGACTGATAGATAGTAAATGCGACAAAGCAAACTTAAACTCACCTGGTTTATGTCTGTGTCTGGCTTTGTGTATATCCACACAGAATAACCTAAAACGCCTCAATCAGTCTCTTTCTCTCTCGCTCTTCTCTCGCTCTCTCGCTCTTCTCTCGCTATCACTCGCTCTCTCTCTCTCTCTATCTCTCGCTCTCTCTCTCTCTCTCTCTCTCTCTCGCTTTCTCGCTCTCTTGCACTCTCGCTTGCTCACTTTCTATCTCTTTACACACTACCATTTAGATCCCTACTTGTCCATGTTCACTTACAGATGTAATTCGACTCCGTCCTACCTTGCAATGCATAATAATCGGAAAAAAATGGGTTTGCTATATACAGTTGGCTATAGTTGGCTCTGCTATTTGGCTCTGCCCATGTTCTGATTCGTCCAGAATATGTCTGGCAGATAGAGTAGTTTATGTTGGCAGTAAGCTTTCTCCATCAATTTCTGTGCATGAAATTCAACTTGACATTTACAGTCTGTAAGAACAGGACCGCGACGCGCCTCAGTCATTAAAAGTCCGTAACTCATGAAAATGACAGGATCCTGCAAGGACCATGACACAATCATGTACACTATGGATCTGTTGCTAATGACTTGATTTATTGATCAAATCCTTGTTCCACGCCAAGTCCTGGTCCTGGTCCTGGTCGTTGTGTTTAACACTTAGACTGCTGGCTGGCAGCAGGATGTTCGGATATGGCTGTTTCTCACCAGCTAAAATGAGGGAGTTGGATTACAGAGATGGAGGAGACAGTTTTAAAGTCCTTATGTGATTGTGCTCTACAGGCAAAATGAACAATAGCCTTTCCGTCCCGATATTATGGAAACCTAAAAGTTGGATCTGAGAGCTCTGCTAGCCACGCTGGAAGAACAGACGCTCTGTACACGTGTAACATGAGTACATCTGCTGCGCGTTAGCTCGTCCTGCCTGAGCCTGCTCAGAACCCAGTTAGCCTGGCTCTCCTGGTGGAGCTGGTGTGTTTGTGTGCCTCATGTGTATGTGAACCCTCTCCCATACCAGCAAAGTTAGGGTTGGTTCTCAACAGCTTCCCTCCTCGCTTCGAGTGTGGGTGGAGACACAGACACAGACAGACACAGACACAGACACAGACACAGACATAGACACAGACACAGACAGACACAGACAGACACAGACAGACACAGACAGACACAGACAGACACAGACACAGACACAGACACAACACCAGTGTGCTTCACATGGAGACCTACAGACACTGTCCTTTACTAACATGGTGGTCTTGAAGAGGTAAATGAGTTAACATGTCTCAGAGAGGCAGACCATGATGTAGAACACAGAGGCAGACCATGATGTAGAACACAGAGGCAGACCATGATGTAGAACACAGAGGCAGACCATGATGTAGAACACAGAGGCAGACCATGATGTAGAACACAGAGGCAGACCATGATGTAGAACACAGAGACAGACCATGATGTAGAACACAGAGAAACAAACCTTTCAAAGTCTAATTGTCATTTGAGCTTTGTCTCCCCCTTGCTGCTAGAAGGCCACTTACCCTGACCACAACATGAATTCCTAAACGCTGAGCACTCCTCCGTCATTCCGGATGGGAATCATTTATCCTGATGTAGTATCAAGTACCACATCCAATAGTGATGTGTATGATCAAATAGCACTGTAGTGATGTAGGAATAATCTGGTCTGTGCGTCTGTCCAACATCCTTCCATAATGAGGCATCTACTTGGAATCTCAAGCCTCAGAAGCTGCTCTCTAGAGGTGGTGGAACCTCAAGCCTCAGAAGCTGCTCTCTAGAGGTGGTTGCTAAGCTAACAGTTTCATCTCGACACCTGCAATATCATTCGTTTTTATAATCGTTTTTTCCTGTGTTGTTGTGTTTCAGACGAGCATGTGAGCTCTTTGTGTCAAGTAGGTGAAAGAAGCGGAAACCAGTGGTGTCCCAGTTAAATGTCAAACCACATAACTAATACACACACACACACACACACACACACACACGCTCCTGCTCAAGCTCAGGGCCACCTGACAGGACACACACACACACACTAAGTCATGCACACAACAACACAATGCACTCATGCAGACACGTGCACGCACAGAAAAACACACACACACACACACACACACACACACACACACACACACACACACACATACACACACACACACACACATACACCAGAACAGGGTTAGGGTCTAGACAGTGCCCAGTACCCAGGAGCCTTTGCTCTGGGCACTCCCTCAGCCAGAGACACTGTGGGTGACCTATTTCTGAAGTTTATTCTGGTCCTCATGCAAGCTGAGTGAGTGTAAATACAACTAGAGCAAACGTTCTGTTTCTGTGCAAGACAGACTGATTTAGAATACATTAGAAAACATGCAATATAGTTGTTTTAAAACACAATGAATACAAAGTATTAATGCAATGGCAATCCACTATTCCCAATAGTATGCAGACAAGAACCCAGATACAATATGAATATAATGCTTGTAAGGGCAGTTAGAAAGACAACGTACATGCTCCCTAATAGAAATGTATACAGATACAGTTTCAACAGCCGTGTCTAACATGCTCCATGACAGGTGAGGCAGCAGCAGTTCATTTCAGTAGGACACAAAGACATGAAATCAGAAATAAAACACTATATCACTGCAAATCTGTTTACCAGCCTTGGCAAAATGATGACAATCATCTAATGACCCCTTACATAAAGCATGCTGTTTAATAAATCATGATGTCATTCCCCTGATCAGGACGGAGCCTGCAGCCGGACAAACCCTGCAGCCGGACAAGCCCTGCAGCTAGACAAGCCCTGCAGCTAGACAAGCCCTGCAGCCGGACAAACCCTTAGATGGACTTCTTGCTGTTGGTGGTCTGCAGCTCTTTGATGGTCAGATACCCGCCTCCACATGGCCTAATGGTCATGGATGAGGATCTGGCCAGAGAGCAGTCTACAGGCCAGGCATTGTAGCTGCCACCCTGCTTCAGGGCAGAGTCCCCCTCTGAGCTGCCACCCTGCTCCAGGGCAGAGTCCCCCTCCGGGTTGGGGGGGGCATCCCTGGGGGGCTGGGAGCCTGGGAGAGGGCGGGGGGGGCAGGAGTTTCCCCTTGATGCATCAAGCAAGCGACCCGGGAGAGTGAGGGCAGGAAGACATGAGGGGGGTGATTGAAATGAACTGTTCCAACATCGTTCACGCTCTCTTCATCCTCGGACGGGATCTGGCTGCCCTCGCTGATCCCCGAGTCAGGGCTCCGAGGCTCCTTCCAGCAGCCGGGCCTGGAGGTGCGGGTGGTGCCCGGGCGCAGCAGGAGCTCATAGGAGTCTGGCCTGGTGAGGGAGGGCCAGGACACGGGGTGGAGGGGGTCTTCCTCGTAGGTGAAGTAAACGGGGCAGGACTCCACACGCAGGTGGCTGGGGTAGTTGGAGAGGAAGTAACCCATGTTGGAAAAGCAGGAGGAGGAGGATTGGTCACTGCTTTCTCCACTGGAGCCGTTGGCGGGGCTGGTGGTGTGGGCAGGGCTGGAGCGGTGGGCAGGGCTGGAGCGGTGGGCGGGGCCGTGGGGGCCATTGTACAGGAGGGCAGATGTCGCTGCGGTGGAGGTGGAGGGGACGACAGTTTCAGCCACCTCCAGCAGAGAGATGTCCTGGCAGGGCAGGGCTGGCAGGAAAGCATCAGCAGCAAACATGGGACTCAGCCAGCTCTGGAGGACAAGAAGACACTAGACTGGTATCATCATCCTCCACCCATCTGAGACAGAAAGGACCTGTGAGAGTATGTGTGTGTGTGTGTGTGTGTGTGAGGCTGCATCACACAGTGAGGCTGTGAGGCCGCAGAGGCAGTGTGTGATTTATCATGACAGACACTATATGAAACTGAGGTGAGGGATTACATGGAAGTTGCCGTCGTGGACAGAGTTGAGGGCGTGGAAGTATCTAGATGGGTCAGGGACATGCTGTTGATGTTTCCTACCCAATTGAAGGGAAAGACACAAATGTGAACCAAATTATACTTATGGACTATTAATACCCCACACAAGCACAAACTAATAAACATACACAAAGACACACACACAGACACACATTGAAGAATACTAACCCCTTCTTTGCGCACGTTTTGCAGAGGACCAGCAGTAGCACAATGATGAAAGTCAAACCAGCCACCACAACACATGGCACCACTACTGAGGTCCAGTCCACAAGCTCCACATCAGGGATGTCTGCTCTCCCGCCCTCCCCCTCAACCCGCCAGGAGGAAGTGGGACTCCACTCGCTCCACTGGGCCTTGTACTGGTCATCTGGACGGACCTTCACCCTGACCTGGTACACTCCAGCCTCTTTCATATTCACAATCAGCCTGCGCTCCAACTTGGATCGGGTTAATTTCAGGGAATCCTGACACACATACACACACACACACACACACAAGAGATGAAGGGGAGGTGAAACGCTTTCAGCATTAACATCTGAGTGAAAAGTCTCCCCTTCACACACATACACACACACACACACACACACATCCCACTCACCTCCCATTGCTGGTGTTCCTGTTTGATCTGCACCTGGAATTTGTACCCAAAGATCAGAGTGGAGAGAGGGTCCCCAGGGCCCCAGGACACGCTGGTGTCGTTGGAGCTGGTGTCGATCAGAGGAACACTGGGAGGATTCATTTTGACTGTCACACACACACAGACAAAGACGCACACAGACGCACACATCATGTAAATAATCCTGTGCATTCCTCCTAACCCTATCCCTAACCCTCCATGGGATTCTGGGGTGCCTTCTCACACTTTTTCAGCCAGGCCCAATTAATACGCTACTGTACCCCTATCAATACTACTGTTCCACTATCAATACTACTGTACCACTATCAATACTACTGTTCCACTATCAATACTACTGTACCACTATCAATACTATAAATACTATACACACTATAAGCACTATACACACTATAAATATTATAAATACTATAAACACTATAAATACTATTCAAACTATACATACTATATATACTGCCACTATAAAGACTTTAAATACTCTAAACACTGCAGGTGCCCTAAAGAAGGGCGAGCCCATCAGATGTCCTTACTGTGATCTGATGGTTTGAATTTTCTGAGCTCAGTTACCACAGTTTCTCCACACTTCACCCGCAGTGTCAGCCTCAGAGCTGAATTTAAGTTCTGAAAAGGAATCAAGTTGTGTGTAAGTGTTCTTACTCGGGCGCTCTAATAAACTGAAAAAGATACATTATTTCCTTTGAGGAAAAAAAACACATGCCAGTTTGGCAGTTTAAATCTTAGTGTTGATCATGTTTTACATTAGGAGTAAGCACAGTGAGACCATGAAGAATGGACTCACATGTATGCAGGCCAGACCACAGCTGTGCAACACAGCACCCGGGCTGCCCGATGGTTCCAACGCACAACTTCGATTTCTGAGTGAGACGACAAAAAGTTCCACACACATCCTCACACGTCGCTACGGATACAAGCATCCGGATACAAGCATACTAACCCCGGTACTAAAATCTGATGAAGCTGTAACACACTAAAAATGTGCAACTGCGAACAATGAACAAACAATTCCTAATGACACATATCTCCTTCATGATCTGAGAGATGTGACGCTTACACACAACCATGGCCGGACGCCTGGACCCTGCAGGACTCCCCATGGCCCGCACCTGAACTGTTCCACTCACAGGTGATGTTTCTGACGTGGTCGCTCACACAAGACAGGCCTGGGAAGAACACACAGCATGATCACCCCACACTCAGCCCTCAACCTCACGCCTGGTCTGACTTCCAAGGGTCTGGGAAAGCAGATAGAGTACCTAGACTCCAGGTGAACTGACTAGTAATGAGGTAAACAATAGATCTACTAATGAGATAGATAATAGATCTAGTAATGTAATGCCATGAATTCATTTCCTGTCATCATGTAATCACTTTGCAGACTCTATCCAAAGCAACATACGGGAAGGGATTTGAACCTGGGATCTGTTGACCTATGGTGACATGCTCAGTGGTTAACAAGCGTGTTTCCACAGACTCTGGTGAGCTGTGGAGGACAAGCTCTGACCTGGAGAACAAGCTCTGACCTGGAGGAGGTGTGTGAGGGGAGGGAGGAGGTGTGTGAGGGGAGAGAGGAGGTGTGTGAGGGGAGGGAGGAGGTGTGTGAGGGGAGGGAGGAGGTGTGTGAGGGGAGGGAGGAGGTGTGTGAGGGGAGGGAGGAGGTGTTCTGACCTGGAGGAGGTGTGTGAGGGGAGGGAGGAGGTGTGTGAGGGGAGGGAGGAGGTGTTCTGACCTGGAGGAGGTGTGTGAGGGGAGGGAGGAGGTGTTCTGACCTGGAGGAGGTGTGTGAGGGGAGACAGGAGGTGGGGGAGCAGAGGCCGGTGGGATGGAGAGCAGGAGAAGACACGCACTCCAGAGGGACTCCATCACTGCTGCAGGCTGGTAGGACAGCACATCACACAGAACATTATAACACAGAACATTATAACACAGAACATTATAACACAGAACATTATAACACAGAACATGATAACGTAGAACATTACAACACAGAACACGCTAACATCACACAGAACATTATAACACAGAACATTATAACACAGAACATTATAACACAGAACATGATAACGTAGAACATTACAACACAGAACACGCTAACATCACACAGAACATTATAACACAGAACATTATAACACAGAACATTATAACACAGAACATGATAACGTAGAACATTACAACACAGAACACGCTAACATCACACAGAACATTATAACACAGAACATTATAACACAGAACATTACAACACAGAACATTATAACACAGAACATTACAACACAGAACATGATAACGTAGAACATTACAACACAGAACACGCTAACATCACACAGAACATTATAACACAGAACATTATAACACAGAACATTACAACACAGAACATTATAACACAGAACATTACAACACAGAACATGATAACGTAGAACATTACAACACAGAACACGCTAACATCACACAGAACATTATAACACAGAACATTATAACACAGAATATTATAACACAGAACATTATAACACAGAACATTATAACACAGAATATTATAACACAGAACATGATAACATCACACAAAACGCAATAAATGAGCAAACAACATCATGTTGTTTGATATGTCTGCTGAGTCTGCAAATGGTGCATTGAACCAAACCACTTACTGCATCACCATGGCTGCAGTGATAAGCACCACTGACAAAAGGACTGGTTTTGCAATCACACAGTTTGAGTGGGTTAAGGATATGGAAACACATAAACCACTAACAGCCTCTGTTACCATAGCAAACTTTACCCATGGACTGTAGATGCTGACATTGTATGGCCTACTACAGCACAGTCAAACAGGTCATTTCATATCAAAACAGAAAAGATTACAAACAAATATGTCTTGCAAGTGCTGATAAAATCACATAGGACATAATTGAATGGCCTTTTAAAGTAAGAGAGAGTCTGTTTCTCCAATGACTCGACAGTTGGTCGTGGTTTTCCATCTTGTACTGAAATGAGAGGACCGGCTTCCTCCAAAAGTACTGACACATGTCACACTCAGTCACACATGTGCAAATAAGCACCAAGAAACCCTCCAGAGCCCATTGTGCAGGATGGGAACGCAGAGTCTACAAACCAGACACTCTCCAAACGTCATCCTAAAATACCTGTCACACCGTCAACTACCAAAATATAGAACTACAGCATGATGCAGCAATACTAAACATTTTTTATAAAATGATATACATTAAATATATAAAACTAATATGGCACCATAACTAAGTCATGGTAACAGTGTTCTGCAGGCCTTAACCGCACTACTGTGCCCGTGTAGTCACAGATACAAACCCAAACTGATGGTAATCTCACCCTGTCGGTCAACCTCCCGGTCAGTTCAGGTGTGCACCAGAGATCATTCTGCTCTTCCTCTACCTGACTGGTTAACTAGATGCTCTCTCCTCTTCCTGTATCTCAGGTAGATATAGCTCTCTCTTTGTGTCTCGCCCCTTCTGGATTGAAGTGCCCAGTGACATTTGTGAGTGACAGCTTTCCTGGGGCTGGTGTTAGCAGGAAACCGCCCAATACGAGGAGAGTAGAAAAAGCATCACTTCTAGCTGCCAACCTCTCTACAACACAGATGAAGTACTTAGCGTCCAAGGGGCCCATCACATGTCAAGGTAAAAATAGTGCAAATGTGAGAGGAGAGAGAGAGACAGAGAGAGAGAGAGGGGGGGGGAGAGAGAGAGAGAGAGAGAGAGAGAGAGAGAGAGGGGGGGGGGAGAGAGAGAGAGAGAGCACCATCAGATGTACCACATCCTGTATGAGTCAAACACTGAGCCACTGAGCCACTGAGCCCGAGCTAACTCTTCAACATTGTCAAAGTGAAGTCTACATATCAAATTTAGATCAGATTATCTGAATGACCAGACATAGCTGAGGCCATGAAAACCTCTGTCATGTCCAAAAAGGAGAGTGAGTTGACACAGGAGCAGCAGCAGACAGTGTTGACGTCAGAGCAGAGAACAGAAACAGAAGTGACCTCACACAAGCATCGTTTGGTTCCCATCTCTCTTGTGTTGCGGGACATCAGTGAATCACTCACGTGTTCACTAGAACCAGCGGCCACAGATTCTCCATGTCATGCATCATTCCTTTAAGTATTACGAACATTGATGTTTCATCTTGTCGAGTTCAAGCAGCAGGAGTAATTGTAAGGAAAGTAGCAGCAACTGTGAGGAGAGAACTGCAGCCCAGACGAGTCTGAGGCCTGCTGCCTCCTAACCCACCTGCAGCAGGCCTTCACCTGCAGCAGGCCTTCACCTGCAGCAGGCCTTCACCTGCAGCAGGCCTTCACCTGCAGCAGGCCTTCACCTGCACTTCTCCCCTCAGGGCCCGTCCGCCTGCACTCTAAGGGGGCATTGCGTAACCCTCGCCTGCTGAGTCGCTTGTTTGTAAAACCAAACTGACGGCTTGGAGGGGTTAGGCGTTGTGTTGCAACATCAGCTCAGCGGGGGCTGCTCGCCTGCTGGGGGAAAGAGCTACACGAGAAGGATGAGTGTGTGTGTGTGTGTGAGTGTGTGTGTGAGTGTGTGTGTGAGTGTGTGTGTGTGTGTGTGAGTGCATGCAAGTAAGTGTATGTTTGTGTGTGAGAATTGAGTATCTTAGGTGATGTGTGTGTGATGCGTGTTGAAAGGTCAGAGCATGTGGTCTGGTGGGGAAGTGTGAACGAGGTGTGTGAAGAAACAAGAAAACAACATTTCTGTTCCGACCACAGAAGCACAGAGGGGGGGGGGCTGGGGGGTGTGGCATGAAAGGAGGGGGGTGACGAGTCATATGTTGTAGGCTAGTTGTTCTAAATGCAACCCAATAGTTTTAGCGGGAACCTTGACACCTTGCTCAGCTCTGACCCTGAACTCTGTGTCATTTTCAACTGGCTCTTCCATGCTAAATACACCATTTGGTCTCAAAATCACATTGAAAGCATTGCTTGGCCACGCATACAGGTGCTCCCTTGGTCTCTTCCAGTAGAGACGATGATGTCATCAGGTAGCCAAGCAGGCCAGATTGTAGCAAGTTCACCTCAATCAGGAGACAGAACATAAGACAAAAGCCATATCTCACATAAAAGTTCAAACAGAGAAGAATATAACATTTGCGAAAGACTATACAGAGCAAGCTCAAAATCAACCAGGGGCCAGTACCTCTGTCAGTGATCTGGTGGAGAACAGAGAACAGACAGGAGAACAGACAGAACAGACAGAGAACAGACAGAACAGACAGAACAGACAGAGAACAGACAGGAGAACAGACAGAGAACAGACAGAGAACAGACAGAACAGACAGGAGAACAGACAGAACAGACAGAGAACCGACAGGAGAACAGACAGAACAGACAGAACAGACAGAGAACAGACAGGAGAACAGACAGAACAGACAGGAGAACAGACAGAGAACAGACAGAGAACAGACAGAACAGACAGAACAGACAGAACAGACAGAACAGACAGGAGAACAGACAGAGAACAGACAGAGAACAGACAGAACAGACAGGAGAACAGACAGAACAGACAGGAGAACAGACAGGAGAACAGACAGAGAACAGACAGAGAACAGACAGAGAACAGACAGAGAACAGACAGAACAGACAGGAGAACAGACAGAACAGACAGGAGAACAGACAGAACAGACAGGAGAACAGACAGGAGAACAGACAGGAGAACAGACAGAGAACAGACAGAACAGACAGAACAGACAGGAGAACAGACAGGAGAACAGACAGGAGAACAGACAGAGAACAGACAGAACAGACAGGAGAACAGACAGAACAGACAGGAGAACAGACAGGAGAACAGACAGGAGAACAGACAGAGAACAGACAGAACAGACAGAACAGACAGGAGAACAGACAGGAGAACAGACAGGAGAACAGACAGGAGAACAGACAGAGAACAGACAGAGAACAGACAGAGAACAGACAGAGGTGAACAGCATGGTTGAGGTGAGTAGTCTCCCTGATTGTGAATACTTTGATCCTTCCCCACAGCGAGGCAACGATTAAGAGATCGTTTTATGTCTGACTTGTCAGGAGATTAAGGTTAAAAGCTAGTTTCAGTGGTTTTTGCTTAAACCACGTCAGTGATGTTATCAGTTTACATTACTCTGTCACTTCCACAGGGGAACTGTTAAGTATCAGAAAAATTCCCTTTTTATGTCATTGTTTTAGCTATTTTCTTATTTCCTCTATGAATCAGACTTGTGGCATGGAACTGGTGTTATTTTATATTCCTCGCAAGTTCCAGTTTTACATTGAAGTTATTAAAATAAGAGTGACTTTCATCTGCTCAGACTCCTCGGTGGTGTTGACAGTTTGTCAACTAAACAGTTGACAACTTAGAAAACTACTTGCAACGTGGATGTTTCCAACATCTTTATTCATCCAGGGATATTTCATCTTCCAGGAATGTATATTTTGTTATACGATGTTTGAGTGAGTGGTTGGTGGCAGTGATGTGTAGGCATGCCTGTGTTCAAAGGTTGTTTTGAATCCTGTGTGACTTTGTTAAATGCAGCAGCACTAAAAGGTGGTTGGGTGTGTCGAGCTGTAATAGTGACTAGTCACTAAGAATAAGCACTCTGTGGTCAGGTGCTGAGACCAGGAAACTTCATTTGCTCTTCCTCTCCATCTGCTGTAGGGCCTTGTTCAGCTTCTGGTTCACAATGTTCCTCTCAGTCCATCTCACTACAGGGGAAACACAACAAAAGCCGGTCACAGTGCTACACTTCCACCAAAACACCCATGGTTCTTCAGGGTTAGGAGTTGTTCATGTATAAATTCAGATTTAGAAGCACCACATGAACTGGACCAATAATGTAAATGTCCTTAGCTGAGATTGTTGCTGTTTTGCAGCCCGACCTCAATAAGATTTTACATTTACATTTAGCAGACGCTCTTATCCAGAGCGACTTACAGTAAGTAAAGGGACATTCCCCCCGAGGCAAGTAGGGTGAAGTGCCTTGCCCAAGGACACAACATAATTTGGCACAGTGGGGAATCGATCCAGCAACCTTCTGGTTACTAGCCCAACTCCCTTACTGCTCAGCCATCTGACTCCGCTGATTTTAGAATGGGTAAAAAACAACAAACTTGTGATGAAAGTTTTGAAGACTAAGTGCATGCTTTTTGGATCTCCTCGAAAATTGTCTCTCCTACATTCCACTTCACTGACTTTGGTTATAGGAACTGAAACTGAAAGTATTGAACAGGTGAGAGAGACAGTTTTGCTGGGGCTTCACATGGACCAGTCACTTACATTGAATTTGCATGTCAATCATATTGTTGCTAAACAATCAAGGAACATCTCCCTTGTGAGAAGGCACGCATGGGCCATGTCTTATGAAGTCTGTAAGGTTGACGTATGTGCACTGTCTTATCAGTAGCACAGTACTGTTTACCAGCTCTAGCAAACATGTCTGAGTCAAACACTCGTAAGCTCCAAGTAGTGCAGAACAGAGCCTGCAGATTGTTGTTGAAATGCTCACTAGACACGCCTGTTGAACAAATCCACCTAGATCTGGGTTGGCCCATGGTAACAGATCGATTTGCCATTTGCACGTTGAATATTTTCATTAGAATACTTGTCAGTCATCAGCCCCAAAACTTTTATAGTTCCATAGTTCCCATCCATTCAACACACACATATTCAACTAGATTATCCAATTCCTACAGTTTTAAACTACGTAAGCCAAAAGCAAACTCCAAAAAGAGAACCTTTCTCTACCGTGCCATCAATCTTTGGAACACCCGACCACCAAACATCTGATCTCTGTCCAGTCTCGCTAACTTCAAAAAGGCAATTCACCATTTGTTCGCAAACTAGATTAATAGTTATGGGAATTTTGTAACTGTATATTTTATGTAATGATTATGTATGACTATGTTTCTTTGATCTGTAAGATTAGCCCTTATTGGGCTAAAGGGTATTGTAAGAAACCAATAAACCAAATGTACATTCAAAGAGGGAGAGACATGGGCATAGCTTTCCCCCCCAAAATCTTAATGTTGTGTCCTCAATTTTCTTTTATGTTTACTGTATTCAACAAAAAGCTATTTGGTGCAAACGTTTGATTTTGATAAGTGTTTCTGCAGTGCTTAATTTAGCAGGATATTCTGTATGAGGTGTTTCTGCCTTTGGGTATGTAGTTTTGTGAGTTGTGTTTTGATAAAAAATCTGCCAATTTTTTCCTCTTCAAGCGTTTGAAATGCATATGCTTTGGCTAAAGCTAGAACATCAGTGGGCAAAGTGTTTCAAATGTTCCTCCTGTAGTTAGCCAGGAGCAGCTGTGTGGTCAGGCTACACACCCAGGTCATCAGTCCTGCGGCCGCACCAGCGCTGTGGGTCTGGAGGAGTGGGGGCCGGGGGGTGGAGGATGTAAGACTCCTGAACCAGAGACTTCCACTCCAGAGGAGCCCCTCCAGACACAAAGGAGAGCAAATGTGGAGACAGGGAAGAGGAACAGACCATTCACAGGATCAATATTCTATTCAGTTCACTTTATTAATCCCAAAGGAAATGTATGTGTGAATTCTACAAGATGCACACCTACCAATGTGTGAACCTGGCCTTGAACTATCAGTTATTTCAAGCCTAACTGAGTAACAGTGGATGTTTGTGATGTGATGAAAGCATGTCATGGAGTTTCTTCCCCACACCATCACATCATCCTAACCAACCTGGGAAGATGTTGCTGCGGAGACAGTGTCCGAGGCTGTGATAGGAGGAGTGTGGAGAGGAGAAGGTTGTTCCTGTGTCTGAGTAATGAGGCAGCACGAGAAGGGGGGAACACGCTGTACCCCTCACCGCCTGGAAATTACACACGCAGGCTCGCTCACCCATTTCAACCTGGAAAAACACCTTAACACATCTGGAATCAATGCACCTATAGCTTATAGATAGTTCCAATTTACATGTCTCGCGTCGTCTGTTGCGGTCTCTGACTGGTCAAGGGAAGCCATGGCAGGGACTAAAAACAGGAAAAGCGGAGGTGTCAACATTCTAGCACATCGTTGTCACACCTTTGTGTTTGCAGAGACGTCATCTCAAAGATGCATAAACCAAGAACTCAAACCCAGCTTGTGGTTTTTAGTGTTTTACCAAAAATATTTCCGGTACTATATTGGGTACAAAGCTTACTGTGCCCATTTATATGACCCCAAAAGATTGTGGATGAGACTCTCATGCTGCACTCAAGCCTTAATAGCGATATCCGCCCTCTGGCGAATATCCCATGGAAGCTCAAACAAAAACACCAGGGGACCATGTGCCGCATCGGCCTCTGTTTTTTTTTTGCAAACGTTCCATAAAATCACTTGACTTTATTCCCCCCCAAGTTGAGTGTCAGTATGTCGACTGGGTTAAGAATGTATTGTTTTAAGTAGTTCAAACAATAATTAATTTAACAACAGAAGAAGTGAACCCCGTTGTCTGGGATTGTATACTTACATTTGTATTCGGTGCCGACGCCTCTTCCTTCCACTTCAAACCTTACCTCAGTGTTGGTCAAATTTAATAAATCATTGATTTTTGTAGACCCGCGCATCGACCAATGAACGTGAGAGGTGAACCGTTACCAGGATACTGATGTCACAATTAGCCTGAAAGGTTTCAGTAAATGGAGGGAAGCCTCTTCACATAGCAAGTTTGTGGTTGCCCTGCATGGCACGCAACACATTGAATACTTAGTAACTAAGTAGGGGAACGATGTTGTTCTCCATCCCATTCCTCTACTGGAACTCATACTTACACTGAAAACAGGCTAACAAATCGGTTCCCTTGTCAATTTTATTTCACATCATACATTTAATTGAGTTCATTACTTTTAATACCACACACACACACACATATATCAACTTGCTAAAACATTATAAAACATAGGTTCCACAACTCTCAATATTTATATATGTACATGCACTCATGTTTTCAGAGGTTAACCTCTCAGGTCTTCTATCTCTATGAAGTGCACTTAATTCAGTCAACCAGGTTAGTTGAAGGATCCAAATACAACCTTGAATGCTCCCAAAACAAGAAGTAGGATCAAAGTCAAATATGTGAAACAATGATCATATTTGGGGGTGTACGAGCAGAAATGATGCCAGACTGTGAACAATAACATCATATATTAATTCTGTGTGTGATTATTTTTCTGCAAATTACCAATTAATATGGGGTGATATTTCTGTAAAAAAGAAAAGGTAGTTTTACGGTCAAGGGTTTTGTTTTCTGTGGTTGTCAACATTCTTGTTCCATGACCTAAATATTTTTACAACATACCTACATAAAAATCACAACCCTTTCCAAGGTCTGTAGTAAACAATAAATGCTGAAACTGTAGCTGTTTATTGGAGTGGTCCTTTGAGTGCTGCCTTTCCATGGTCAGGAAGGTCAGGTGAAGGGCCTGACCAGCTCTA
This sequence comes from Hypomesus nipponensis, assembly GCF_054491055.1. Taxonomy (NCBI): domain Eukaryota; kingdom Metazoa; phylum Chordata; class Actinopteri; order Osmeriformes; family Osmeridae; genus Hypomesus; species Hypomesus nipponensis. The sequence continues at coordinate 654,721 of NC_140377.1, read as the reverse complement.
TGTCGGGGCAAACTTCTTGGCCTGTGTCCTCACCCTCTTCTCATAGTCCATTCTGTTCTGACTACAAGACAAAACAAAAAGGAAGGGAAATTAGCTTTCTATACCATGTTGTCTTGGAGCTGAGCTGAAAACTGATCAGGAAGACAGGAAACAGATTTTCTCTGGAAGAAACCTACTGAGCATGGAGCCAACACCACAACACGTCTGAATGCCCCTGCATAGGTTCCCCATCCTGACTTTGAATCCTACACCCTCTCACTGGCAGTGTCCCTGCCCCCACCAAGACCCTCCCCCTCCAGAGACACTCACCAGTAGATTGTGTATGCCTCTGCTTGTGCAGGGTCCTGGATGTTGGGTTCATTCAGCAGCTCTTGGATCCCCAACAGGATCTGGAAATACAAACCCAAGATTGACCTCCAATTTATTTTACAAAGTATGTAAATCAGATAATCCAACAAATGTGTGATGTTAGGTGTTAGCTGTGACCTGTTTGATGGTGATGGCCGGCCTCCAGTCTTTGTCCTCCTCTAGGATGGACAGGCACACCGTGCCAGAGGGATACACGTTGGGATGGAATATAGGCGGCTCAAATTTGCCTGAAAAGAATAATCGACAAGTCAGAAAAATCTATATTCATTTGATTTTTTGAAGATTGAGGCCCTGGCATCAAAAATCTTTGTCTACTTTCAGATAAAAAAACTGAGAAACAATTGGCATTGAACCTGGGTATGGTATACTAAAACATCAAAACTGAAAATAAATTCTTAAAGGAAAAGAAAAAGCTCTGGGATATAAACTCACATTTTGGTGGCGAGGAGGGATAATCATCTTTGAAGAGCATTCTGAGTTTGTACTGGCCTCCTTCCCACAAGGTCTAAGGAATGTATTAGAGACGGTTGTGATTCACTTATAATACACATTAAACCCAAACAGCTGCAATCCAAAAATGGCTGTAGCATATGACAGCCAGTCAGCCACCATAGCAGGTAGAGTTCTAACGAATTATTAAAAACACGAATAAAGAGCTCACCCCCTTCTTTCCTGGGATCGCACATTCCCAGTTCATCAGGTTCATGGTTCCATCAGGATTTTTGGTGGGTACGGCAACAAATCCCTGTACGAAGACAGACAAGCAATATAAAGTAAGTACGCTGATCAAATTGGACAAAATAATTATGTTCCGTCGTTAACAACACAATCATTTCCTATGACCCCTACACAGACAGAGCTGGAGTTGTCTAGTAGGCCTACTCACGAATGGGTGGTCTTTCCGCCATGCTTTGCGCTCCTGTGACAGTCTGCTAAGAGCGATGCCAGACATTGCTACTCATTAACGCCGCTCTGTGGTGAAAATGCAAAAACAATTAACTGAAAGCAACGTCTCTAACTTGATAGTCATACCAAATTTACACAGTGATATTCCATGTCAATGTTGGTCTTTGATTATTATTAGCACTAACCATATGTCCTGAACAGGTTTTACATTGTCCACATTACTCATTAGTTGCTAATGTGAGCGAGCTACGGTGGAAATGCTAAGCTAAAGTTAGCAAAGTAGGCTACTGGTAGCAGCTAACGTAGTCAACTAACGTAGCTTGCACATTTCTTAATACTTTCATTCTCTCTGTAATTAATTATGCAGCTATTTGTTTTACCTCTTTAATAACTTGAACCTGGGCAGAAATAGTGGAAGCTTGTAGATCGCAGTTGTTCTTGTTCTCTTGCAGCAGTGAGAGCTAGCGTCGATAGTCGATAGCTTGTTAAAGCTAAAAACAAAAGCCAGTGCCACACGGTTTTAAACACTTTTCTTGACTGTCAAATTAAAGCTACCACCTAAATTGCCGATAAGTGACAATTTGTTTATCTAGCAGAAATGCCGAAATCCCAAACAAGCTCAGATTTGATGTTTCTTTTTTCCTATTTGCAGCTTGCTTTTGAATGACACTGTTTCCGTTTTCACGTAGCCAGAACCACGATATCTCGCCTATCAAAAAAGGACCCCGATTTGTTTATTTCCTCAGGACCTCCAGGCACCTCGCAGGGCACCTTTTGAGATTCGCTTCATCGGAAACTCTTTGACTTCGTTTTCGGCCATCGTCGCCGTGGCATTCTGACAATCTGGCGACTTTATTCCGTTTAGTGCTACGTCAAAAAAGTATGAGCACATCTGAAGTGATTAAATTAAATATATAAATCACAATAGATTAATTAAATAAGCTATCATTACTTTTTTGTAGGTTTTTTTTTTACATTCAAATTGGGACTCGAACATCCACATACGTTCGATTTGGACGCCAGTTTGCTGTGCTAAAGATACCGCTTACAATCAGCAACGATCACGTATTACACAGCATGATCGAAAATACAATAACAGAATTATTAGTACACCAGAAAAATCAGGCACATTGGCAGACCCCCAAAATCCAACTTGAAACCGGATTGAACTGGTTCTAAATGTGTTCTGCGTCAGCTACTCCACTAGGATCTGCCCATATATGACAATGTTGTTTACTGATATAAAATAACCCACTATGAATATATGGTCCAGTACTCCCGAAAGAATGCACTGCACATTGTTGTATTTCCCATAATATTGGCCTATGCTGGCCAAGCATTCGTTTGCCGGATATTTGATTACGGATTGGTTACATAATGCATTAAGATACAATTCTTTATAAAATGTAACAAAACAAGTAGGCTATTATAAAAGTGACATTCAATATTCCAAATAAAAATCGTGTTTAAATATAAGTTAAAAAAAATAAAAATAAAGACAGGACATTTAGCCTAAACTTCAAACTAGTTTTTATTGTGAAATGTATTGCTCATCATGTTAGTCACAATGTAACAGTTGTCATTTGAACTCAAAAAGTGCACTTAGGTCTGCAAAAATGTTTGACTTGAAGTGCAATATTCTTCATCTGAGGATAGTAAATGAAACATGAAATAATTAAAGCTTAAGTGCCACTTAAGTTATTAGTCTCAACATCCTCTATATGAATTACCTAGGACTACCTGCACCACACTTCTCACCCCAGTGCCTCTTCATGACCAGCACCTTTTACACAGCAGCGGTTCCCCAAATCTGTGACAAACCAAGGCCATAGCCATGGAGTCAACATTGTCTGAGGGTCCCCCCCTGAAAATGTTTTACGTTTAGTTATGAATATGATTAAATCTTTGATGATAATTTCAGACAGTGTGCATATAACATTTATATTTTATTTATATGTTTATATCAATATATTGGGGGGGACATTTTGACCAGATTTGAATATTGGGGGGGATGTGTCCCCCTCAATATATATCATGATTACGGCCTTGTGAAAAACACTCAACCTTCTCTGATCTGAGGGTTTCTGAAGTAAAACGCCTTGACCTTTCCCCCTCTTGAGCACTTAGTAACTGTGGATTCAGTGCATTCATCTTCTGTCGTCTGATCAGTAACTTATGCTACATAAAGGGGTCTACTTCCTATTTCTTTCTTTCACCTTTATTTCTACTTTCATGTTCATTTCTATTTCCCTTCAGAGATAATATGCTCGGGCGCAGCTCTTTTATACCACTCAGCCCACGAGCCGTCGTACACAGACACTCGCGGAGATCCCAGCAGGTGGGCAGCCAGCACCACGTGACACGCCGTCACACCTGAGCCGCAGCTGGCCCAGAGGGGGCGCTCCAGGTCCACACCGGCCTTCTGGAACAGCTTAGTCAGCTGGTCATCCTCCAGTTCCCTCCCGGAGGCGTCCATGAAACTGGTGAAAGGCATGTTGATGGCACCAGGGAAGTGCCCGGGTTTAGTGTCTGTGGAGCATAGCAAGAGTATGGTTGATTTGAGTGAATTGTTGAGCTTCATTGATCATTCAGCTCTGTGTCACGATTGATTGTGTCCCCAACCATTACCTATTTTTTGTGATACATATTTTGGGAGCAGTTTGACACGTGCACCTGCGGGTGTTTACAGTTACTGATGGGGAGACTTACCATCCCTGGGCTCCGGCTCAGTTCCCCTAAACCTTCCAGCGGACCTAGCATCGATGACCTGAAATGCTTGGGTTTCGATGTTCTTCACGATATCGTCGTAGGTCTTTATCCAAGATTGATTGATGTTCGCCTTGAACTCTTGACGTTCTGGTGAACAATATTCTGATGTCACCTGACGCCCTTCATGAAGCCAGTTCTTCATGCCACCGTCCAGCACGGAGACAAAATTGTGCCCAAATAACTGGAACATCCACCAAACGCGGGGTGCGCTATATGATCCAAAGTCGCTGGCATCGTACACTACAACATGTGTGTCGTTCCCAATACCTAATCCTGACACGTACTCTGCAAATTGATTTTGAGTTGGCAGCATGTGATCCAGCGATGAAGTTTTGTCAGAACACTCATCCAGATCAAAGAAGTGTGTGCCGGGTATGTGTTTCTGTCTGAACTCTGACTTGGCATCTCGTTTCAGTTTCGGCAGATACCAAGAGGAATCAAGTATTCGTAGGTCGGGACCTATTCGGTTGCTTTTTATCGCATCTGCAAGCCACTGGGCTGAGACAAGTGCACGGGTCTGCGCCGCCATGACAGCTTTTAGCTAGCTGTACATCATTTGACAGGGTAAGTCACGTGTGCGATGTGACCACGCCCCTCTATGGGTAAAACTCTGACAAGTAGCCAAGGAACTTTTTACACATTTTGTTTAGAGATTAAGGTCCATAGAAAGCTGTTTTTTTTTTCTATATAAACATATGGAGTAATATATCAACATAAAAAATATGTTGCCACGTAATTCTGTCTATTGCCTTCTGGGGCTGTTGAAGGCAGAAGCACTTTGGTGATAGTCATGGGTTTGGGCACTCCTGTAGTGTGACTAAACAAATACCTGCCCCACTTAGAATTCTGCTGGACGTGTACAATCGTGTCTTGTGTGCCTTGCTTGGAATGTTGTCAACATGTCAATTCTATCTCTGAGACTCTTTGTGTCAAACTGGACTTTGGTGGCTGGTGTGGGTGTTAGAGAGGAGAGATGTGTTAGAGAGGAGAGATGTGTTAGAGAGGAGAGATGTCCAGAGGAGAGATGTGTTAGAGAGGAGAGATGTGTTAGAGAGGAGAGATGTGTTAGAGAGGAGAGATGTCCAGAGGAGAGATGTGTTAGAGAGATGTCCAGGGCAGACAGGACATGCTGGGGAGCGTGTGTCTTGTCACGAGCCTCTGATTACTCACTCAATGCTCGGCTTGTCAGACAGTTACCAGCCCAGTGCAGGACCATGTCATGGAGAGGAAATTACTAACCTGATGCCTGCCCTCCCCTTTCTCCTTTGTTCAATTTTACTTGATAGTCTACTTATTTTACTTCAGAAGCTCACAGATAAACTTCATTCTCAGAGCCTTCAGCTTTGTTGACATTAGCACTGAACACAAAGGGCTAGTTTCCTTGACATAGATAAACAAATCCATGTTTGGATAAAACTGGGTTTTTATAAACTCTGTATCATAGTCCAGGAGCATAATCTTCGGGCCCCCTCTGGTAAACAGTGTTGAATAGATGAATGTTCTGAATAATACACACAACAAAAGAAATGTGACTCACAAGCAATTTATTTTTTATAGTAATAAATGTCAAAGTACAATTTACAACTTTAAATGGCTGCAAAGACATCTGTAAAATGTCCTCCTGACGCCGTTTAATTTCTCTGAGTGGTGCAGTGTCAAAAACGTGTCTAAGTTGCATTTTAAATAAAAATCAAGAACAAACATCACTGCTATTCATTTGAAACCAATGCTTAAAATGGTGGGTACAATCATGGCTTCGTATTCAGAATATATAATATGATGTGAAAATGCAAAATACATTTGTATTCATACATTTTGATTTAGATAAAAGCATCTACTAAATTAATATGCAATGTTACATTATTATAATTTCTCTCTCTCTCTCTCTCTCTCTCTCTCTCTCTCTCTCTCTCTCTCTCTCTCTCTCCCTCTCTCCCTCTCTCCCTCTCTCCCTTTCTCTCTCACACACACACACACACACACACACTGCTTCAGTCCTCAGTTGACTGATGTACAGTATCTCTCTGTTAATTGACAGTGATCCACGCGTTGGAGGAGAAGGTTCTGATGAGAAGGTTCTGTTGAGAAGGTTCTGATGAGAAGGTTCTGAGGGCATGTCAGGGCATGTACTTCCTGGCTTTCATGCGGGGGATGATGTGAATGTCTCTGATGTCATCGTGTTGGAGCAGCCAGCACAGGTATCGCTCGGTGCCCATTCCCCATCCACTGGTGAGGAGAGGGATGACCTGCCTCATGTTGATGTACCACCTGTAGGACTCCTCGGGCACGAGGTGGTGCCTGAGGGCATCCTGCACCATCTCAGGGGTGGAGTGGCGCTCCCCCAGACCCACAGTCTCTCCCAGACCCAGGAGAAGGTCGGCTGCTTTGGCCTTGCATTTGCCACTATGTTCCACATAGGCCTGATAGAAAGGCACACCTAAGTGGTCCATCTCTGTCAGCCAGACGGCTCCTCCATACTTCTTAATCAACACCCGCTCTCCTTTGCGTGTCAGTTTCCTGCCAAACTGGGGTTGGCCATCCTGGACCCACTCCAGACAGTCTGCAGACGGCATCATGGGAATGGCCTGGTCCAACGTGACTCTTGGAAGAGGGGCTCTTCCATCCAGCTTCTCCAGCATGTCTTGTGCATGGGAGAGGGTCCCAGCAGTGTTCAGTATGATGTCCGAGTGCTTCTTGAGCATAGCTTTGGTGAGGTTGGCCACATAGCCCTCTGCTATGTTCATAGCATCCTCCATGTCGCCAAGCAGCTCACATTCCACATGGTAGAACTGGTTCAAGTGCGTTGCGTCTGGATCCTCTCCTCTAAAGCTTGGAGATACGTAGTAGGTGCCTGGCAGGTTCTCTTGGAAGCGCAGGAAATACTCCAGCACAAACTGCATGGAGTCAGCCAGGTAGACGCCCTGCCCCAGCATGTTGACAAACACAGGCTCAGAGTCTGATCCCAGGCCCATAGGGGAGGATATGGTGTCTGTGGTGAGAGGCGTCAGAGCATAGGAATACTGGCAGGTGTTGTGAAAGTATTCCACAGTGCTGTGGAAGAGAGTGTTCTGAATCTGGAAGAGATTGCGGTACCACTGGCTTCTAATGGCCAAGGCAGAGTGAGTCTGGGGGTCCTCCCAGGAGCGGGGGGGTTGGCAGAGTGAGATCCTGGTGTAGATCTCTCTCAGGGTCTCAGGGCTAGCGGGGGGGCCATCGGCAGATGAGACGTATCCAGGATAGGCCGTGACAAACTCCTGCTGCGGGGTAGCAGGCTCGGAGCTTGGTGAAGGGACCAGAGGGATCAGTTTAACGTGAGCGTAATCAATCTCAAAACCCTCGAAGATCAGAGCAACACCTCGTGCTCTCAGTCCTTCCACCAGCAGACCGGCCACTTTACGAGCCGCTAGAATCAGGGACGTGTAGTCAGAGTCTTTCAGGCGGAAGATGTCGCTGGTCAGTGGTTTGCGCGGCACCAGGACAGTAAGACCAGGCGTGTTGGGGTAAGGAGTGAGGAAGGCCACGTGGTCGTTGTCCTCCCACACGCGCCACTGTGGCTCCTCGCCACGCACGATGCGTGAGAACAGGCTATCGTCGGAAGGCTCTCCTAAATAATCATAGCTGGGGGGTGCGTTTGGTGTGGGGAGCTTGTTTTGAATCTTGGCCTGGACCTGGTCCAGATGGTGGTCCTCCCAGCGCGGGCCGCTCTTTGAGCTGCAGTAACCTGGATCATAGACCTGGAAGTCCTCCTCTGAAGCTAGGTGGGGCTTCCATTCGGCCTCCACGCTATGGAGCGGCAGCACTCTGATTTGGGCAGGCTGATCAGGCTGTGGTTGACATACCAAGGCACAGCGCTGCACCCCCATTTTTTCACACAGCAAACTAGCAACAGCCTTTGCCCCTCGTAACATTTCTAGAAAATCTGGCAGGGGTAACTTAAAGATGCTGTTTTGCCCACTAAGGGTCTTGCGGGTCAGAATGGTGGCCCCAGGGGTCCAGGGGCTGGAGTGTAAGGAAGCCACAAGGTTGTCAGTTTCCCAGATCACGTTACAGGAGCTCTTCATGGGTCTGATGACTTCAACGCGGGTAATCCCACTGATGATAGAGGCCACAAACATCACCCCAGCGTTGGTCTCAATTACAGCATCACCTTTGGCGTCTACAGCGATGATCCCAGCACAGTTCCCCTTCAGCTTCTCAGTCATCAGCTCTCGACAGGCCTGTCTCAGACTGGAGCCTTTATGGTGGTAGAGGCCAGCCACTTTCTGAGCAACTGTGTGGCGGAGGAACACATCTCCATCCCCCGAGCAGGTCACTGCTAACTTATCATCAGCATATATTCCTGCTCCAACCACTGCGGTGTCTCCAACTCTGCCTTTCCATTTCCCAACCAACCCGCCTGTAGATGTCGCAGCTGCTAGCTTGCCTTGGCGGTCCAATGCCACAGCACCAACAGTCTGCGGATGGTTGTTTTTGGAGGCGTGGCCTGCGCTAAGCTTTGTCATTAACTCCCTGCGACGAACATCGGTGTGAAAGTACTCTGCGCTCACAGGCTTGGCACTCCCCTCCAAGCCTTGTACAAACTCCTCTGCACCTTCCCCTACGAGCAGTGAGTGGGCACTTTTGTCCATAACGTGTCGAGCGGCATTTATGGGGTTCTTCACCGTCTGAAGGCAGGCCACTGAGCCAGAGGTCATCCCACTGCCATCCACGATGGTCGCCTCCATCTCATTCCTGCCTTCTTGGTTGAACACGGAGCCCTTCCCAGCATTGAAGAGGAAGCAGTCCTCCAGGGCAGCCACAGACGTCTGCACAGCATCTACACTGCTGCCTCCTCCCTGGAGCACTCGTGCCCCGAGGGTCAGGGCTGTCTGGAGGGCAAATTCAATGACTCCCACGACCTTCTGGTTCAGCATCATCACCTCCCCAGCTCCTCCATGGATCACCAAAGTAAAGTCTTGTTTCAAGTTGGCAGTGGCTGGGTCAGAGGTCAGGGTTTGCTTGGACACTTTTCTGCCCAGCCTTTGGCCTACAGGGACACAACTCCGGCTGATTTTCCCCTCAACCAAGTCGTTCATTTGTCCAGCCTGTCCTTCCTGTAGCAGGCACTCCAGGGCTCCCATCTGACCTGCAAGCGCATATCTGACAGCAAGCAACATTACCAGCTTAAGTGTGACCTTCAGGCTATCTCGTAGCCTCTCCAGGATAGTGGCAAAGCTTCCTTTCCCGTTGAGCACCATGCGGACTCTGTCGCTCCTTCCTAGGTACGTGACAGCCAGCTGATCTTTGGCATAAACGTTTCCCACCGCACACTCCACGCCCTCCATCACATCCTTGCCTGTGAGATACACGGACGGGCATCCAAAGGACTCCAGGAACCTTTTGAGAGGGTTGTCTGCAGACAGAGCCCAGCGCAGGGCAGCGAGGTGAGGCCCGACACCATGGCCACTTTTGGTGGCTTTGATGAGGTTCTTATGCTCCATGAAGGCAGCGTGGAAGAGGCGGAGGAGGTCAGTGGTGTACTGAGGGATGTTGTCTGGTCCCACACAGGACGCCAATGCTCCGATGAGCTGGCGAGACTTCATGGTGAGAGAGTATGTGGGGTCACAGCGGCCATGTTTGTAGTGGCGCATGTGGGTAGGTGTTACCAGGATGTGAGTGTCAGCAGAGTCCCCTAGAGTTTGCCTCAGGGAGAGCTGTAAGGAAAAGTTGATCCATGCATCGTATAAGCCCCTGTGACCTTGCAAGGTTGAGAATACATCTGCGTAAGAGGAAACCTCAAATGTAAGGACTGGGTGTGTTGCTTTAAGGGGGGGACTCGGGCTAGGGTTGGTTATACCCTGCATTGGAAACGACAGTGGACCTGGAGTGGAGGAATCAGTGTTAGCGATGGTGGATCCATCGCTGCTCACTACGTAAGCCTGGGTGAGGTCTAAGCTAACTGATTCTGACAAGTAGAAGACACTCTCAGCTACCAGCCCTGCCACCATCCCATCCAAGGCACTGTGCTCAAACACCATGCCCGCTGTGCTGTCTTTAAACACCACCAGATTCACCACCTGTGGAGAAAGAAAAATGGTTGTTGCTTTCTCGTGTGGTTTGCCAGTTGATGTTAACCTGAGGAAGAACCGCTTTTCTTCCAGTGCTTCTGTGAAGTACATTTTATTAAAGGAAAATTGTGGAGTGCAAATAACTCTGGGAGGGGTTGAAGACAAACTTCCCATCTGACTCAATATTGCATTATTCATTTAACTCAATCGATGTAATTTGTCTACTCAGCAGATAATCATGTTGTTTTTCTTTCAAACAAATAAGACCACATCCTCTGAGGGATGAATGCAGCTCATTCACCAGGACACCACATGACAGACATCCTATTTCCCGTACCTTGTCGTAGTATCTCAGACAGGACCCGTCCCCCCCGCCCAGCCGGACTGCGTTCAGGGTGTCTGCCAGATCAGACGGCGGATTGCAGTCTTCCAGGGAGAGAGCCACCAGCGCGCTCTCCATCACCCCCAGAGAGGCAGCAGTGGGCCCTCCTCTCCTCAGGATGTCCTCCCTGACGGAGCTCCATGCCTGGCGCTGCAGGGCCGACAGGCTGCAGATGGCCTGGGGATGGTTTTCCTCCCCAGCTGGTGGCTGGTTCAGCACCTGAAGCACCTGGCTGTAGATGTGGAGGAAAGGCAGAGGGGACATGGGCCCTCCTGTGGCAGAGCGCTCCAGTATGTTGACAGAAAACACTCCACCTGAGCTAAGGATGATGGCATGGAGGCTTTCTGGATACACCTGGGGAGAAAAGGTGACATTTGATATCGTATTAAAAAATACCCAAATAAGATGAAGTGGGCCTCTTTAAATCTTTTTTGGCCATAAAATATCTAAAAAATATATTTGTATCTAAAGATGTCACCTGAATCTGATCCTGAGTGCTGCCGGGAATGCGGCTTGTAGCAAAGACTTCAGACTGCTGTGTGCGTTCAGTTGGAACATCCCCCTCCACCAATGAGGGCTCCGTGTATAGCCTTGCCACCGCCCACATCAGGGCTGCTGCTCTCTCCGCTTGGGAGCGGTCTGTCTTGGGGGGCAGCACAGAGGGGATGGCGGTGGAGGTGGGCAGAGGGTCGGTGCATGACAGCAGCCGGGACTTGAACTGTTCCGTCACCCAGTTCTCCCTTCCAGAGGCAGCGGCTGCCAAGCGGGTTTGGGCCTCCTCCAGAACCCCCCTCTGCTGGCTCAGGGTGCTGATGTACTGGGGGTAGAGCTCAGGCTCCAGGGTGAGCTGGAGCACACGGCTGGCCTCCTTCAAGGTCACATCCAGCTCTGGAACGGGATAATCGAGAAGGGCCATCCTGCTGACAACCTAGTGAAGGAGAGGTGCAGAGTAAGGCCTAGTGAAGGAGAGGTGTACAGTAAGGTCTAGTGAAGGAGAGGTGTACAGTAAGGCCTAGTGAAGGAGAGGTGCAGAGTAAGGCCTAGTGAAGGAGAGGTGTACAGTAAGGCCTAGTGAAGGAGAGGTGCAGAGTAAGGTCTAGTGAAGGAGAGGTGTACAGTAAGGCCTAGTGAAGGAGAGGTGTACAGTAAGGTCTAGTGAAGGAGAGGTGCAGAGTAAGGTCTAGTGAAGGAGAGGTGTAGAGTAAGGTCTAGTGAAGGAGAGGTGTCGAGTAAGGTTGTGCTTATTCAGTCAAGTCAGTTGAGTCAACATACTGACCACCTTTGATTGTTGCGACTCTCTTGTGAGCAGCAAGATATTGTTTCAGTATTGGAAAAGTAGTACCTTTAAATGAATAATGTCTTATTTTGCTCTACCTCTTCCTTCTCCAATATAAAAAAAATAAATAATTCCCCTTCCACAGTTTATTAGTCCATTTTACATGGCTTCTTTCCATGTCAAACATGTTTTCAAACTAATTCTTCTTCTGTTGATCATCCAAAGCAGGAGGTCCTCACAGTCCAACAAACGGCTCTATCATGTGACATCACATTGATGGAAACAACAGCCCCCACCAGCCCCCTGCACCACCAGCCCCCCCCCCCCCCCACACACACACCAGCCCCCCCCCCCCTCGCCGCTGATCCTGTGAGACAAAGCTTCCTAACCTCAGCCCCTACTGACATACTATCCTAACAAACCCAATCCACGTGCCACGTACCCCTCTTAGTTAAACCAGAAAATTGCCCCAGTTCCACATTAAGAATAGCATGGTGTTTGTATTGCCAGTTGTCATGAGAATGATGCCTCATGCTGCAGGACCATGTGGGGAAATTAGATTAGTGCTGATTGGTCGACTCAGTTGCTGTCCACAATGTTGACAGTTAGTATTCTTCTCCAGGGTAGATTTAGGCTCTCCAGAGATGCTGGTCTTGTGATTGGCCATAACAGCTATGACATGACCTCTAAACTAAGCTAGAGTTTCACTGATTCAAGGAGAGAACAGATGTGATGCGTGTTTAGAAATGCAAATGATGCATGGTTTGTTTCTAAATGTATATTTTAATGTCCCTCATTTTTTTGATATTGCACTACAATACTATCATCCATAGTTATGGATGGTCTTAATTTCCATTTGACTCTCTTGTATTACAACCTCTCACATTCCTTTGACACATCAACTCAGATCGTACAGCTTGTAGAGCTTGGTTGTATACGTTGTTCTTTTTAAATTTTGTAAGGCATAACTGCAGTATTGTTCTATCTACAAGAGAATAATTCCACAACCTATAGCGTATAATTGTCACTATTCTTACCAGTATGTTTAAGCCCTCAGTTTATAAGTAAATTCCAACCCAACAGATGCTCCTTTGAAAGCAGCGTGTCTTTTCGTTTCACATAGACAGAAGGATAATTACATCACACACTACGTGTGTCAAGATGCCCCGGAGTGAAAAACAATCTGCTCACAGTTCAGTTGTGTAAATCTAACACAGCTGGGATTCATCCAAGCTTCTCTGACATAACATCTCACAACATTTGATGATCAGATGAAGTTATCTACATACTTGACCTGCATGTATACAGTACATTTCAGTATGATATTAGTCCAAATCAAGGAGTCTCACTAACAAAATATGACATGCTAATATTTATGGGGGAAAGACAACACAGTATAAAAAAGACAAGGATCTTACAGAATTCCTTACATTTGTCAAGATATTATTCTTTAGTATTGACTTCATGTCTAAAATGATTGTTTATAGTTGTATTTGCTTACCTCAGTATGGAAAACAGTGAAGACCTGGACAGTCCGTAAGATGCAAGTCTAGTCTGAGGGGCAGCCAGTGCTGTGGGTCGACACAAACAGGGCAGGCTATAATATATACCTTGTGATTCCAATTAAAGAATTCAATTTCCTGTCTCTCCATGAAGACTGGGTGAACCGGGGACAGTCTCTCCCTGCACCCTGGGCCATGCTCCACAGAATGGACTTTTTAGATAGTCTTTTAGATACGTATTTGATTGTATTGTATCTGATATCTTTATTAAATAAAGGATCATTCTAAGTCCACAATCACTCTGATTAATCTTGAACGAGACATTTTAACCTTGTGACTTCTCAGGCATCTAATAAGTATACGTTTACTGGTTTTGTCCATCCACGTTGTTATAATTAGATTTAGGTTACAGTAGAAGAAAGAACATGCATGGGAATCACTTAGCTCCCTGTCTCTTACCATCTCTCGTGTTGTCTTCAGTTACAACGGTCTCATGATTTAACCTGATTTAAACCCCATATGCTGAAGCCTACAGGAAGTCAGTTAGTTGGAAAGTTCAATATTTTCTGACTAAAGGTTTTCAAAGGCCGTTTTATGCTTGTGCTAAGGCTATTTATACATTTAAAATATACTGTGGGGCCAATTTTCATGTTGATTTGATAATTTTGTGGTGAAAAGCAGGCTTCTTGAAGTATGTTTTTAGCACAACCAAGTAATCAAGTTCTTCAAGGACTTAAGCCCAAGACTTTGTAATTTTAGGTCGTGTCATATGCTACTCGAGCAATATTTCTACTTATTATTAGAATTGCCTGTTGTTTCATGATTGGTTTTAATGATAAAATCGGTAAATATCGCATATATTTAATATGATTTATTTACTTGACATGTCACGTTCAGACACTTTTGAGTTTCTTACACCGGATGTACTAACAACAGGTGTGAAAATATTTCGTCATTAACTTCCGGGATACATGTTGACCCCGGCGTGAGTGATTTGCTTGTTCTGGTGGCTAAGGACAAATATTTGAAACAGTTTTTGAAACGTAAGTCAGCTGCTTGTTCTTGGCAAAGCTTGTAAATTCTAACTGTACATGTTGATTGTGCGTAGCACTATAGTAGCTAGCGGATCCAAAAGTGTTGATCTGTAGCCTAGCATGGATTATTCTGAAAGCTAACTCGCTAACTTGCTGTAAGATAGGCTAACACACGTCAAGTGGTCAAATGATCTCGCCTACCATTTCTCCGAATGAAAGTGACACTGATATCCAAGTATATTTGGTGTATATCTGTAGCTATGGTACTCACTGTGCACTGGTACTCAAAGCCACATACCTGGTTAGTAGCTAAATTGCCTACCGTGGTCTACGCTAGCTAGCTTTAGTAGGCTTGTGACATTAGTGCTGCCAAATACATTATTTTGCGACTCCTCTTTCGATTTGGTGAATCCTCTTAGCTAAGACGTTGTTATTTGGCAACTCGGAACAAACGTTCGGAGTAGAAAAGTAAAATCCTTGGTCCAGACATTTTAACATATCACTTCATTTATTAGTGTCTGAATTATCTGCTTCTCTGTTATGAGATGAGCAAGCTTGAACAATGATTGATTTGTTAAGTGGATATTTGTTAATAATTCAATTGTAACCAAACTTGAGAAATGATATTTGGTTCATTTCGCGAAAGACAGAGGTAGATGGGTAATTTTTAGGGCTTTTTGCCCATCATACAGCTGCCTAGTGCAATAGACCTCTGTGGATATCCTTCAGTTGTCAGGAATCTACGTTTATTCTTGAGCATATTCCGTCTCTCAATCAAATCAAGAACAAACATCATTGGTATTCATTTGAATCAATGCTTGCTTATTCATAATATATAATATGATGTGAAAATGCAAAATACATTTGTATTTGTACATTGGTATGTATTGAGTATAGAGCAGTGGTAGAGCATTTGACTGCAGATCATGAGGTTGCAGGTTTGAATTGATTTAGATAAAAGCATCTACTAAATTAACATGCAATGTTACATTATTATAATGTTTCCTCTCTCTCTCTCGCTCTCTCTCTCTCTCTCTTCTCTCTCTCATACACACCCTCTGTCTCTCCATCTGTACTTCTTTAAACTACTCATTCTGTTCTCCTTCCTTCTCCCTGTTTGTCTCTCCTGACTTTGTTTCCAACAACTCTGCGTTCTGATTTCCTGCTGTACTCTTCATGCCCTAGTCCCCCCTGTATGTATGTTAGCATCTACTGAAATAATAAAATGTAACCCCCCCCACCCCAGGAGCCAGGGACCCCTCCCCTCTCCATGTGTGTGCCCTGATGGGCGGCTGGTCTCGCAGTGCGGTGCTGGACCTGTACCGGGCTCTGCTCCGTGCAGGGCGCCATCTTCAGCACACTGACCGCAACTACTACCAGCGTGCCGTGGCCCGCGAGTTCCGCCGTTGCCAGGCACTGACGGTGCCCACAGACAAGGAGGACGCTCTGAAGAGGGGCCAGTTCTTCCTCAGCAGCCGCCTGGGGGGGCTGGTGTAGCGGGGGGCTGGTGTAGCGGGGGGCTGGTGTAGCGGGGGGCTGGTGTAGCGGGGCGGCGGAGATCACGTCTGTCGCAACCAAGAGCATTTGAAATCAAACCACTTAATCAGGTATGTGTCCTGGACTGGTCTTGCAGACACAGATTACGCCTGTCCTTGATCAAACTTACTGGGATTGTCTATAGACGTTCAATCAGTTCTGGAATTCAGACCTCAATCCTCTTGTTTACTTAGAGATCTGTGATGCCAGAGATCGCTTTGATAAAAGTGTCTGTAAAACACATTGACTGGGTTTTTGGGGTATTTCACACTGTTCCTTAAGTTCTCCGAATAGGGTATGTAACAATGGTTGGGTTGAAAATGGCCTGGGTGCTGTTCTATGCCCACTGACAGATCCTCTGAAATGTTCCCGGGAAAAAACACTAGCTTTTCTCTTTTTATGGTATGCTCATTAATATTTAGATGAGTTGTGCGCTGATTGGTTGGTTTTCAACGAGTGAAGCTGGGGAGCAAAAACGCAACACGGCCAACAGCAGCACTCGCTGAATCACCGAAGTTGAAGACTTGAATTAAAAACGCGCAAATAAATCTATTGTGTCTACACAACACTGTTTAACAGATTGACTATATGTCATTTGAAATGATAACTTTACTTGTTTCCACTTCTGTTGTTGAAGCAAACTGGATTGACTTGGGTGGGTAGAACGTTGGGCTACAGTTTAATAGCAACCAGACCATATCCTGATTCTACTCGGCTTCAGTTAGCTAGCTAGGCTAGCTCTAAATAACTTGCTGAAAAATAACATGACCAAGATCTGGACAAACATGCATCGTGAATTGTAGATTTACATTACACAGGTTATTTATTTGAATGAAACACAGTCAGGAACATGAATCAACGTTAGCCCCATTGCCAATAAACTAGGCTAAATTATCACACATTCTACCAATGCTCTTGCGTTAGCAAGCTAAACTTGTTTACATGCCTACAGTCTACGTGTTACAAGTAACAGTTACTAGCAATGCTAACGTATCCTGTATCAAGCACCTGCCTTTCTCCAGTTCTTTCAAATAGATTATCTAGACAGGCGTTAGCACTAAGCCAGACTGCTGTTCGTTTTCTGACTTTTTCGGAAGCTTCCCTTCTAATGCCGACTACAGCTAGTCTCGCTAGAGTTATTTGATGTGTGTAGAAACTTATTTAACATTCTACCTGGTATGCTATATTATACAGGAAACGTTAGCATTGCTAATAACTGTTAGCACAACAATATACTGTCCTTATAGCTTGCGGTTGCAATGAGCATACGGTCGGAACAGCACCTCTTTTCAGGTTCAGCTTCCTAGCAAATCCTGCTTGCAATTTTCCAAGGTTGTCAAAACTGTCTTGGGTGAAATTTTCAGAGCAAATGAATGATTGAATGTCGAACTTCGCCGGGATCTTCTCATAGACAACAGCAGCCATGCCTATTGAATGTTTGGCTCCTTGCGAAGACTTTGAGTGTTAGCCTTCCCTGTACAGCCTGGAACACAGCATTTACGACCGTGGTCCATTTTCAATATCCTTGTTATAATTCAAAACGTTCTTCTTTGTAATTCCTTATAAGTAGCTTACACAGAGCAGAGTGCAGCTAAACTAGTATCGGAGATAGACGCTACCTCTTGCTGGTCTGGATGTAAATTTGGGGCGACAAAGATACAGACCAGAGCCAAAAAGGGCGGTCCCCGGTCCTACGTAGGACCGGTAGCTTTGTTGAAAAGCTAGCGTTTTACAGCAAAAAAAATTCTTTTTGGGATTTGAATAGGAAAGAGGTGTCAATGGACTTGGATATTCACGGTATGTTCATTTTACCCACCGAACTGTCGTTATTCAACTATGACTATGAAGGTAAAATCGGTTTTGCAGTCAATTGCCCCTTTAATGTATTCATTTCCCTTTCATTAGTAAGCAGCTATTTTACAATATTATTGTCCATCGCTCCCACACACGATTCCACACTGACCATATTTCACCAAGCCGTGTCTTCCCTTTGGGCGTTCCACCTCCATAGAGAAGCAAAGATGGCTGGTGTGAACGGTGACCGGAAAGGAAAGAAGGATGACAACGGAATAGGCGGCGCCATCGACTTCATGCTGTCGAACGCCAAGCTGGTGCTGGGTGTGGGCGGTGCAGCCATGCTGGGCATAGCAACACTAGCAGTCAAACGAGTGAGTGGCACAGAAGGGCGAGCTGCATTCAGGACAAGAAACAGACAACAAACAGTCTATTTCAACGCAGCAATGTGATGCATGGGGAAGTTTTCTTTTCTTGTTTTTATAAATCTGATTACAGAACTCCGTCCGATCCCTCTGTTCAGCTGAGTTTTATGTTCCATGTTTTAGATGTATGATCGAGCCATCAGTGCCCCCACCAGCCCCACCAAGATGGACCAATCAGGGAAGAGGAGCTGGGAGGAGCCAAGTTGGATGGGCTCGTCTCCAAGGGTACTGAACCACGACATGAAGTCGACAGTGAGCCGCTCCCTCCAGTCCTTGCCCACCTCCTCCCAGTCATTTGAACCAGGTGATACGGCTGAAACGGCTTCAGAACTGTCTGTCACAGCCCTACACTCTACACAGCCCTACACTCTACACAGCCCTACACTCTACACAGCCCTACACTCTACAGAGCCCTACACTCTACACAGCCCTACACTCTACACAGCCCTACACAGCCCTACACTCTACACAGCCCTACACTCTACACAGCCCTACACTCTACACAGCCCTACACTCTACACAGCCCTACACTCTACACAGCCCTACACTCTACACAGCCCTACACTCTACACAGCCCTACACTCTACACAGCCCTACACTCTACACAGCCCTACACTCTACACAGCCCTACACTCTACACAGCCCTACACTCTACACAGCCCTACACCCTACACAGCCCTACACTCTACACAGCCAGTGGCAGGCACTGTATTACACTCTGTGTCGTCTGTTCCCTGATGGTTGACCCTCTGTTGACAGACAGGCTGTTCCGTGGATTGCTGTACTTCCTGTACAGTGAGTGATTTTACTGACTGTCTGAGGTCGTTGTAGTCTGAGGTCGTTGTAGTCTGAGGTCGTTGTAGTCTGAGGTCGTTGTAGTCTGAGGTCGTTGTAGTCTGAGGTCGTTGTAGTTTGAGGTCGTTGTAGTTTGAGGTCGTTGTAGTCTGAGGTCGTTGTAGTCTGAGGTTGTTGTAGTTTGAGGTCGTTGTAGTCTGAGGTCGTTGTAGTCTGAGGTCGTTGTAGTTTGAGGTCGTTGTAGTTTGAGGTCGTTGTAGTCTGAGGTTGTTGTAGTTTTCACACAGTTGTGGACTGTAGTCTAGTAAACCCAGCCGACTGACTAGGGTAGCCGGTAGTGAGCTCCAGTCTTGCTGTTGTGACGAAGTGTAAAGCAACATAAACAGAGGAGTAGAAGTTGAGCTTCAGACAGAAGTCTGTATGTGCCTGTTCCTCCCTGTGCCTGCTGATCACCTGACCACACCTGCTGATCACATGACCACACCTGCTGATCACATGACCACACCTGCTGATCACATGACCACACCTGCTGATCACATGACCACACCTGCTGATCACATGACCACACCTGCTGATCACATGACCACACCTGCTCATCAGCACAGTCCTCAGAGCACAATAGTGATGGGGGGGGGGGGGGAACAAACACATGGTAGACCTTCAACTTTCTTAAGGTGAACTGGTTATCTAGTATCTCCCCCCCACACACACACAAACCCTCTCCTAAACGTAGAAGCCCCCCTGACCCGTGCTGACCTCCCCAGACTGCATGCGGAGGGCGGCGGGGCGCGGAGCGGCAGGCCAGACGGACATGCTGCGAGCGCGGATGCGTCTGTCGCTGCAGGAGCGGCTGTGGGAGTTCCACCAGGAGCGGGTGGCCATTCCTGCTGAGGAGCAGGCGGCCGCACGCAGGGCAGCCCTGGACATCTGCGCTGAGCTCAGGGTCTTCCTCCACGCCAAGCTGCCTGACATGCCCCTCAGGGAGATGTACCTGAGTGGGAGTCTGTACGACGACCTGCAGGTGAGGGAGGGAGGGAGGGTGTGAAGGATGGATGTTTTGTAGAGGAGCATGAAGGGGATGTGTGGATGAAGGGGTAAAGGGAAGGGAAAGATGAGGTCATTCTACAAAATGCCATGCAATTCTTTTTCAGTGTAATTTTCCCTCGATTAATTTGTTGTACTTTATAGAAGTTTACACACTTTCTGTGTGGCTCTCTTGAGTATGTATGCTCCTGCCCCCCCCCCCCTCCCCAGGTGGTGACCGCAGACCACGCCCAGCTGATGGTGCCCCTGGTGCTGGAGAAGAACCTGTGGTCGTCAGTGCCCGGGGAGGACACCATCATGAACATCCCGGGGTTCTGGCTGCTCCGCAGGGAGAACCTGGAGTACTTCCCCCGGGGGAGCAGCTACTGGGACCGCTGCATGGTGGGGGGTTACCTCTCCCCCAAGTCTGTCCTGGAGCTGTTCCACAAGCTGGTGGCTGGATCCATCAACTGGCCAGCCATCGGGAGTGTTCTGGACTACGTGATCCGGCCGGTGGTGCCGTCCGAGACCCTGACGCTGGAGGTGCAGTACGAGACGGACCGCCGGCTGTATGTGGACTTCCTGCCGCTGCTGGTGATGGAGGACGGAACCTCGCTGATCGCCAAGCCCCACCGCTTGATGGCTGAGCGCCACGACAACCTGTGGCGACAAAGCTTCCGCGTGGCGGAGACGGCGCGGCTGCGGGCGCTGGACCAGGAGGACGGCGGCTGCCGCTGCGCCTGCCTCAAGGTTGCCAAGGCCGTGTGCAAGCTGAACCCCGCCCTGTCACGCCTCACCGCCAGCCAGCTCACCAACGCCATCCTGCTGCTGAGCGAGAAGGAGGGCGACTGGACCCAGGAGGCACTGGCTGACCGCTTCCTGCAGCTGCTGCGCTCCTTAGTGGGCCACCTGGAGGCTGGGAGGCTGCCCTGCGCCCTGGTCCCCAGGGTGGACCTGTTCTGCGAGCTCACGCCCCAGGAGGTGGACGAGCTGGGGTACACTCTCTACTGCGCCCTCTCCGACCCGGAGGACCTGCTCAGGACTGCCGTGCCGCCATGACGACCTGCCGCGGCAACCACGAGCGCACCTGAGGTGGTGTGTGATGCAACGTGAACATGTAGCCGAGCATATCATCACAAGCTGTCCAGAAGGAAGGCTCTGGCATGTTCTGCAGACCGACAGCAGGATCTCTAAACTGGCTCTGGGCCTTTTTGCTTTTGGATTCACCTGTGTGTGACAGCAGCAGCAGCACCAGGTGTTGCTGTGTTCAGTCATGTCTGAAGATCTACAAACCGGTGTAACCTCAGCCCAGTCCAGGTCACGCCTCTCAACAAATACCCTCTGGTTCACACAGGCTGTTTCGCTTGGTGCTGTTTGTTTGTTTAAGTTGGTGATTGTAAAACAGGGTGACACACACGTATAACTAATCTGGAATTAAATAAAGATGATATTTAATGTTAATTTATGAGTGGATGGAAATCCACTTGAGTCTTTTTTAAGGAATTTGGTCACCATCAGTTCCGATTTAAAAACTGAAGTTGTGGGGGGAATGTTAGCCTTGCCTGTGAAACAACATCTTCATCAACAGACATGGCCCAACAATATATTTTGAGCATAACACTTCAATTGTTTGGATTATTAGTCAACAACATAAACCCTAATACTGTGGGAAGCTGAGACCTGAGATCTGCCTCTCAGCACTGTGTGAAAGGATGAACAGAATGTGATGCTGGGAGTCACCAGGAAAGCCAATATTTGACCATAAGATTAGAGAGTGATCTTATGCTCATGTATTTGACCATAGTTATGTAGAATTTCTGAGACATTTCTGAGTTAAAAGAAGAAAAAAGTCACTTTGTGCAGCCCTGGTTAATAATTATTTTCACCATGCTTTACAAAAACACAGGGGTTAGGCTAACATCGAGTCTCCCAGAGTAGAGGGTTGTCATGGTGACTTAACAAACCACGTGTCTGCTGAAGCTGGTGATTTTCGAGCAACAGAAAAGTCTTTGATCTAGAAGTTGAATGAAAGAGTTGTTAAAAGTAGTCTGTTTAGGGCTGTATGCTGTTTGCATGAGTATCCTGATGTCTCTTACCCTAAAGCTCTGTGCTGTCTAGTTCTAACGTCAGATGTCATGTTTAAAGGTTTATATATGCATACCTGGTTGTTATACAACAGAAAATTGAACATGGCATCTTCATCCAAGATCTAACATTGTGTTTTTCAAAACTCTCCACCCATGTAATTGTATTGCTTTTAAGATGTGCACCATCAATAAGACACTGAGCTGTTTATCAACAGAGTTGATAAAAAAGGAAGTCGTGGTCAGGGTGCTGATTGGCTGGTTCCTTGATGGCAAGGTGCAACAAAAGGTGCAACAGAAGGTGCGTTCGACTTCATGCAGCGCCGGTGTCGCCTGCAGCCCGGCCGACTTGAAGCAGCCAATGACATTCTCAGCTTCAAGGCAGCCGACTGCGGCTCGCATGAAGTCAGTCCATGTCAAACGCACCTATTGTTGCAAAACATTTGGGCCATCAAGTTTACTAAAGAACTTACTTCCTGAACTGACCAGAGCCCATGGGGCGGAGCGTTATGATTGGATGCCAATGATATTATCTCTTCCTGTTAACAGAAGGATAGATCCTTTTGAGAATATGCATCTGTGTCCAATATATTTGAACAAGTGTTTCCACAGGTCAGTGACGAGACACTGATCTGCAAGAGCTTTAACAGAGTCACCTGCTTTATTGATCTCCCGTCAGTTTTGCAAGCTTGTTAAAGTATGTGTATACCACACTGCAGGGGAGGTGGGTCTCAGCCCGCTCAGTCTACAGTGGCGGCTCATCTAGTATGGAAGGAAGGTTTGCTGTCCAACCAGGGAGGACGTGAAGGTGGTAATCTAGTGCTGTCTGGGACGCAGGCCAGCTGCTAGGATGATGGTTACTGAAGCAGGTCGTGTCCACGTGTCTTCCCTCCAGCTGGTCAAACGTGGACCTCTCACTCTCCTCGTTAGGGTTAATCATTAGACAGACAATCCCCTTGAATACATTTAGGATGTTACTCAAGCTGAAGGATGAGGAATACTGGGCCTGTAACCTCTCTTAATACCACAACAATTACGAAACAATTCTTCTTGTCGTGGAGACTTGTTAGTATTTTTGTATTTATTGTACATTTGTAACCCAAAAAAAAGAGTATTTATGTTTGCAAAGAATACAAAACACTGTGCTTAAGTGCTTCATAATGGGTGAAGCAGTCGTGGGTCTTAGTTTTTTTTTTTTTTTTGTAAATTGGAGTCTTCCTTTGCTTGCAGACCTGACAAAGATATAAACCTTGGTGAGGTAACTGTGCCACTCAAGTTTGTGACGTTTGTCTGTTGGTGTCAAGAAGCCCAAAGTGCTGTTTCCAGCTTGGGGGGTTCAGCCTAGATACTGTATGTGCATGCAATGTATCGTTTTTTATTTGTGACTCATTTTCTATTTAATTTGAGTTGTCTGAAACTGAATGGAACACACAGCACTTTGTAACTCCAATAAATGTTACGACGTATGTTCAGTATGGTTGCTCTGTCTGAATCAACTCACAAAACCAAAATGTCTCACAATAAGTTTATTTTGTAAATGAGGGAAATTGTGGGCAGTGGTTAGATGTAGGCATTCAGTCAAAAAATGCACAGCTGAAAGCTTATATCAAGTTGTAACAGTATTCTTCAAAAAACAATAGCCTCTAACATGCCAATTCAGCATTCTGACATTTAAACCATCCTGTGTGACAAAACCTTGAAACAACATGACAATGAAACACATCTGCACTCATAAGCTGGTTTCACACCAACAATTATTGGAAAAACTCTTAAAACATCTTTACTCATCTTAAATTACTCCCCCAAAAAGCACAAATCTAAAAACAAAGCATTGTTGATCTGGAAAAAGATCTCATCTTAAAATAGGACTTGCAAGCAGACAAACTGAGCAGAAAAGTCCCTTCAAAATAGTTTTTCTTTTTGGTTTTGTGTTAACAGATTTTGCACCAACTGTCAACTTCCCACGGCGACTTCCTGTTGTCGTTTGGATCAACACTAAAACAACTTCCTCTTGAAGCTGGTCAACTCTTTTTACAATCGATCTGAAAACAAAATGGAGGACAGCCTTTGGAAACTCTATTTGGCCGGAGCGAAGCCCACCCGGTCCAGGTCTCTGTCAAACACAGTGTAGTAGCGGCCGATGAATACGTCTCCCAGGATCCACAGCGGCCCAGCAGGGGGGGGATGTCCATGGCCATGAAGCCTGACAGGCAGATGGACTTCCCCATCTGGGACTCCTGCAGGGGACAGGAAGTGACAGACTGAGCAGGGGACAGTCCCTAGAAGAGTCGTGCTCCAGTTGTTCAGCGAGAGCTCTCAGACTGACAGTGTAACGTGTCTGGATTACCTTCATGACGTAGTCCTCTCCAGTCAGGTTGAACATCTTCCCTCCCAGGTTGAAGGAAACCACAGGCAGGGTTGGGATCTTCTTACAGTCAATCAAATACTAGACGCAAAATAAAACACATTAGACTCACACAGCCACACAAACAAAAACATCTTGGAACTGAACTGAGTGGGGATCTTCCAGTTCTAAGACATGTTGGAAAATTTCCAACTTCCCCTTTGAATAGATGAGATTACCACCATGCTGCTTTCACATGGCCAGCCCCCTCAGGACCCCACAGGTGAATGGGAGGAGCTTAATGCTAGCTGGGAGGAGCTTAATGCTTGCTGGGAGGAGCTTAATGCTTGCTGGGAGGAGCTTAATGCTTGCTGGGAGGAGCTTAATGCTTGCAGTCCAGGGCAGTGTGACAGTACCTCTCCCATGATAAGGGGCAGTGCTCCGATAGCTTTGTGCAGCGCCCGGATCTCCTCCACAGGGCCTGTGATGAGGGATGTTCCCGTGTCAACAATCGCCTGGCAACCAGCCTTGCACAGAGTCAGCTGGTTCCCCACTTCAACACTGAAAAAATATGGATAACTGCAGTCAGTTTAGATCACAAGGCAATGAGGCAACATATACATTTTTGTCATTTAGACACTTGTACCCAAAGTGATAGTCACAGTGCTTGATTATACACCTGCACTCCTATCACACACACACACACACACACACACAGACACACGCTACATGATGACATACACGCGTCAGCAGGACCCACCCAGCCATCTGGATCTGCCAGTACGCCTTGCGTGTGACGTTCACGTAGTGCAGCGCTCCACTGAAGTACTGCGGGTCAGACCCCCCCAGCATCAGCTCGCCCCCTACAGGAGAGGAGGCGTCCCTGCAGAGCACAGACAGACACATCAGAGCTAGGACGCTCGTCTGTTCTCTCACACCTCGTACTGAAGAGGCTGAGGAACACAAGCCCTGCTAAACATGAAGCCATAACACACTTCTCCATCTCAACAAAGAAAGGCACACGTATGCACACCAAGTGAACAGTTACATAAGTGTCCCCAAAGTGATACTTCTTGTTTGCGATGACAAACTGAAGGGTTTTGGCAGATGTTCAACCTGACATCTGGAAACCTCTCCACTCACCAGCTCCTTCCTGCGGGTGTTTGGGAATGTCACCTGGGCCCTTTAGGACCAGCCACACCCACCTGCTGATGTAGAAGGAGAAGATGTTCTGAGGCAGCAGCTTGGCAGCCATGGCGGTGTCGAACACTGGGGTAACCTTGGCAACAGATATGGTGGGGTAGCCCATGCCGAGGATTCCATCAAACCGCGCCACAGCAAACGTGATGCCAGGCTGCTTCACCGCCTCACCAAACTGCTGACCTACAACTTCCATTCCAGCCAACTGACAGAATGAGAGGACAGAGGGACAGTAGTCGTGTTAAACTAGATCATCATTAGTGAGGTCCTACAGAAGAGCCAGTGAAGGAGTAGGTGAAGTACAGCACTTCTTCTCTTAATTTGGTCAGCAGTTTAACAGATGAATTATGCTGC
Source organism: Hypomesus nipponensis (assembly GCF_054491055.1). Classification (NCBI taxonomy): domain Eukaryota; kingdom Metazoa; phylum Chordata; class Actinopteri; order Osmeriformes; family Osmeridae; genus Hypomesus; species Hypomesus nipponensis. The sequence goes on along the minus strand of NC_140377.1, from coordinate 628,881 downwards.
TTGAATGTGCTTAAGTGGGAGGAATGTAACTGAACAATGGACTGTGGCTGTGTTGTCTGTGAGAGGAGATGATGATGTGTGTGTGTGTGTGTGTGTCCACTCACAGTAACAGTGTGTGTGTGTGTGTGTGTGTGTCCACTCACAGTAACAGTGTATGATGTGTGTGTGTGTGTGTGTGTGTGTGTCCACTCACAGTAACAGTGTGTGTGTGTGTGTGTGTGTGTCCACTCACAGTAACAGTGTACGTGTGTGTGTGTGTGTGTGTCCACTCACAGTAACAGTGTATGATGTGTGTGTGTGTGTGTGTGTGTGTGTCCACTCACAGTAACAGTGTATGATGTGTGTGTGTGTGTGTGTGTGTGTGTCCACTCACAGTAACAGTGTACGTGTGTGTGTGTGTGTGTGTGTGTGTGTGTCCACTCACAGTAACAGTGTACGTGTGTGTGTGTGTGTGTCCACTCACAGTAACAGTGTACGTGTGTGTGTGTGTGTGTGTGTGTCCACTCACAGTAACAGTGTACGTGTGTGTGTGTGTGTGTGTGTGTGTGTGTGTCCACTCACAGTAACAGTGTATGATGTGTGTGTGTGTGTCCACTCACAGTAACAGTGTATGATGTGTGTGTGTGTGTCCACTCACAGTAACAGTGTATGATGTGTGTGTGTGTGTGTGTGTGTGTGTGTGTGTGTGTGTGTGTGTGTCCACTCACAGTAACAGTGTCCCCACTGATGAACCCTGACAGGCTGCCTCGGCCATACTGGATGGAGAACTTGGTTCCGTTCTGGACGTAGGTGCTGGACTTCTTGGAGTTGTAGCGATGGTGGAGCCCTGTCGGAGCAGGGGAGAGAACACGCCGTCAGGCATGACACACGCCGTCAGGCATGACACACGCCTGCTGCCATGACACACGCCTGCTGCCATGACACACGCCTGCTGCCATGACACACGCCTGCTGCCATGACACACGCCTGCTGCCATGACACACTGTCTGTCCACTGACTAACATGGACCCAGACAGAATTGAGGACATTCTAGGCATGATTAACAGATGGAAGATCTGCTGTGTTCACCCTACACACACAGCTCATCCCCCTGAACTCACAGCAAGCCACGTCCAGGAAGGAGCAGTGGATGGAGGGCACCCACAGGTTGGATGAGCCGGTGTCAAACAGCACTGTGAAGTCCTGGGGTGGGGTCCCGATGCTGATCACCCCGTAATACTGAGCCTGGAGACACACATCAAGTACACCAGGTCATATTAACAAGCACATACATACACACATTTATACACACATATAAAAAAGTAATTATTTTCATTCACATTCTGATTGGTTTATAGTTTAAATTCAAGGTATTGGTTTTCAGGCGTACATCCATGAAGTTTGTCAGCCTCTCCACTGGTAGTTGGGGGGCTGGGGTGGTTGTGGGTGTGGGGGTTGTGGGGGCGGTAGTTGTAGCCGGGGTCAAGTGAAGGTTCTGGGTCTGTGTCCTTATGGATTTGCCCATAGCTTGGAGCTCCTCCAAACTCATACCATTATCGCTCATCAGGCGGCGCACAGTCCGCGTCTTGTGAAGGTGAATCCTGTGGGAGAGTTTGCAAGAACCGGTCCCATTATAGTTTGATATCGTGTAAAAGCGTAGTCGTATTATTTGGTTTTCAGCTGACAAGTATTGATTGAAGTCATGTGAACAGGAGATCATGTGCTCTTCACTTCCTGAGTCATGTGTAGCCTCGCGAACAGTTCGTTCTGTTACATTTTGAGGAGCAGACTGTAACTGTTCACAGTCTATCAAGTCTATAATTTGCGAAAAAGTTTAAGCTTTAAATAGCCAGACACAATTTAAATTTCATAGTTGCAAGAGGTAAACGTTAAGTACGCTAACTTATGTAAACGCGTCTAAGAAACAGCCTAGGCTACAGCCATTACCTAAAACATTTCAAACAAATAAAGACAACCATTCAATGCAAGTATCGCTGCAGATATCGTCGTAGTTTACGAAGCGAAGAAAATAGTCGAATGTTCACAAAAAAGAGAACTGTGACAACACAACAAAATATTTTACCTGATCACAGAAGCACTGTTAGCAATCAACAACGCGAAAGTGACTACACATATGTTGAGTAAAGACATATTTTGTTTTCGTTAACCAATTTGATATGGCTAACTCGTTTTCACTTTTAACCACTTTGATATCCGAACAGAAGACCACCTTCCCAAACCGTCGCTCTTGATCTGTAGGCTATATCCTTGAATACACTTCGATACTTTCCGCCAACTCTCGGTTTTCATTATACTGGGTCTGTCCCTATTGGACAAAACTCATGAATCTCAAATTCTCATTGGTCTAATGAAATGTTCATCAATTTAGATTAGGCACCATACGCACCTCAGAAATCGCCTTCAGTGAAGTCAATGCACAAACTGTACCTTAATTTCAAAGTGTTCTGAATATATGATAAAGTTCGCTATAGATTGAATGCTGTAAAACAAGTTCCGTAGATTGCTGTCAGAAAGTGTTATGGACGCTAATTAAGAATAGTGACAGATCGGCCACAGTTATTAGTCACACCTTCACACTTCAACTGTGGGGCCCGCAGCCTGCGTGCCTCTGTAGGCTAAATTACTTATCAGACTACAACTAATCGTTTGGTTGTTTTATCATTAAAATGACTAAATGTAAATGTAATGTATCACAGACGCTGCACTAAAAGGCAAACGCTACAGCTTTATGTTGAATCTACAATTCATAAAACATTAGGCCTACATTGGCATTTTAACATCTCTGGTTAATAGTTTGTAGCCACGGAATTGCATGTCATGGAAAGAAGACACGTATGTAGACTGGTCTGTCAAGAAAAGTCTCTCAGTCTCCGTGAAGCTGAACAAGGAGATTGCGCTTCAACGCTTTAACTTTTTTCTGTCTTTTGTTCCCGAGCAGGAGCCGGCACAACTGTTTGTCATTAGGAATGCGATGGTAGATTAGTAGCAAGCAAAGACATCTCCACTCAACAACAGGTGTTTCATAACGCAGGATAGTTGTTCAGAGTTCAGCTGGCTGAAAGAGGACGGCCACCCGGGGGAAACAGAAATCCCGTTTAAGATTCACAGGATAAAGACATGGCAACGGTAGGGTATCATTCATTATTTGAACTGATCTGAGGATATACAAGAGTGAATCTTGAGTCTGTCACATAGGTCAATTCTTATACGGTTAGACATACTCAAGATAGCTGATTATTCACCCACAATCAATGTGTCTTTATTTTAGACCATCGCTTTCACTTAGTCAGTTCTTAATGAACCAGAGTAAAGCATCTGAGATTTTTTGATTATTTAATTAAAATATTTTATATTTCTTAAACAACAATGGGCTACTTTAGTATTTTAGTGGGAAACAAACTGCTAATAAAAGTGTGCAACCTGACACAGTTGACTCACTGTTGCATAACCCAAATACCTCAGACAAGGCATGAAAAGATATTCATAGAAACACAACAGGCCAGACCAGTGATCTGTACAAAAACCAGCATGTCAGGAACATTTCACCTCCCCGTCCAAGTACTCGAAGGTGACCAAGTCAGTATTAGGCCTACATTACATTTTTGTTCTAATTCAGTGGTCCTTTAATATACACATGTGTGCTGCTCTTGTGTGTGTGTGTGTGTGTGTTTGTAAATCTTGCTGTCTGAAGAAAGGAGATGCATTACAGACAGTTTAAGACAACTGTCCAACAAAAGGACAATCAGTTCTCCATGACAACTAGAATGTTTCCTTGTCACAAGAATCCCATTAAAAATATCAACCAACACAGATATGCATCTTGAATTTGACAAACTAAACATGTTATACAAACATAGAAAGAAATATGACAACGTTCACTTGTTGGAATGTGTTTGTATCTCTAACCAGCCCACCATACGCCCCAGGACCAAGAACATGGTCAAGTCATTGACCACAGACCTGCCAGCCTCCGCTAAAGACCCAGAAGAAAGCAAGGTGAGGGAAGATACGAGAACCTCTATCATGTTTGATCATGGATCATCCAGCTCCAGCCTATCCCCAGGCCCACAGCCCCAGACCAGCCTAGCCCCAGGCCCCCAGCCCCAGACCAGCCTAGCTCCAGGCCCCCAGCCCCAGACCAGCCTAGCTCCAGGCCCCCAGCCCCAGGCCCCCAGCCCCAGAGCAGCCTAGCCCCAGGCCCCCAGCCCCAGACCAGCCTAGCTCCAGGCCCCCAGCCCCAGAGCAGCCTAGCTCCAGGCCCCCAGCCCCAGGCCCCCAGCCCCAGACCCCCAGCCCCAGGCCCCCAGCCCCAGAGCAGCCTAGCCCCAGGCCCCCAGCCCCAGGCCCCCAGCCCCAGCCCCCCAGCCCTAGGCCCCCAGCCCCAGAGCAGAGCTCTGAGCCCAGCTCTCACAGAGACATCCACAGAGGATGGACATCCATTCAGCCTGTAACCCTTGCTCCTGCACCTGCTGCTGGGTTTACATGATAGCTGACCACCCCTTACGATTCTGTAGAGTGATCATCAGAATATTCCAGAAGATCCCTGGACCCCCGGTCCTGTTCATCCTCCTCCTCTCCGACCCAAGATTGTGCCTTCCTTTAAAAACACTTCCTCTGCTACAAATGGGGATTGTGGTCAGCTTAAAACATCTAATGAGCAGGATATGAAGGTAAGCTGTCAAAACACTTTTCCTCAACAAATAACCTAATAATGACATTGTGTCCATGGGCAAGGCACTTCACCCTACTTGCCTCGGGGGGAATGTCCCTGTACTTACTGTAAGTCCCTCTGGATAAGATCGTCTGCTAAATGACTAAATGTAAATGTGATTTGTTCAGCAGTCTTCAGATGCGTGTGGTGTTCAGCAGTCTTCAGATGCGTGTGGTGCGAGGGCTCTGTCTCCTCTCTGCCCAGAGCACCTTCCTCAGTCTTGCTCCACCCCTTTTCAGCTCCTGTATGAGAGAGCTCTGCCACTGACAGAGCGTAGCCCTCAGACAGAGCGTAGCCCTCAGACAGAGCGTAGCCCTCAGACAGAGCGTAGCCTACTGACAGAGCGTAGCCCTCAGACAGAGCGTAGCCCTCAGACAGAGCGTAGCCCTCAGACAGAGCGTAGCCCTCAGACAGAGCGTAGCCCACTGACAGAGCGTAGCCCTCAGACAGAGCGTAGCCTACTGACAGAGCGTAGCCCTCAGACAGAGCGTAGCCCTCAGACAGAGCGTAGCCTACTGACAGAGCGTAGCCTACTGACAGAGCGTAGCCCTCAGACAGAGCGTAGCCCTCAGACAGAGCGTAGCCTACTGACAGAGCGTAGCCCTCAGACGAGGCCTCTTCGTCCTGCACATCCCCCCCCAGACCTACACAAAGCAGATTCCCTCGGTAGTACCTTTGATGAAATGAGGACCACAAGTGGGATGGTGAGTTATAAAGAATATTTAGCACAAACTGTTTATTGTGTTTATTCAGCCACCACTCACTAACCTTTCATTGGTGGTTTCTTGTGTTCCCCAGCCCTCAGACACAAGGCCTCCACGTTCTCCCCGCCCCCCCCGCCCAGCCCTGCCCCCCTCCCCCTCACCGTCCTGCCCCCCCCGCCCAGCCCTGCCCCCCTCGCCCTCACTGTCCTGCCCCCCCCGCCCAGCCCTGCCCCCTTCGCCCTCACTGTCCTGCTGCCCCTCAGGGTACGAAGTCCCGCCTCCTCTAACGGAGCGTCTACTGGAGGTGAGCTCACCAGACACTAACACCTCCACCTGTCTCAAGGATTCTGCAGCACTGTCTTTCTTGCACAGGAGAATCTGTACTTTTTCTAAACCCATGAAACAAAATATTTAAGTCAATTTGTAATTGCAATTTCACAGTCCATTTGCTTTTGTATGAAAACGACTCATAACTGATAGGGTTCAGGAGGCTACCTGTCCCCTGCCAGACCAGCTCCTCCTGTTCCTATCAGCCCTGTATCCAGCCCCCTGCATCCCCAGGCTGGCTCTGACTCCCCCAGTAGTGCCCAGACCAGCAGAGCCCAGACCAGCAGAGCCCAGACCAGCAGAGCCCAGACCAGCAGAGCCCAGACCAGGGCTGAGAAGGTGACACTGGCTATGGTTGGATATAATTGTACATGAATACAAAAATGAATGAGTATGTCTGTAGCTGTACTGAGTTTGTTTTATAATGAGTATGTCATGTTTCCTGTACCCTAAGCCTGCCAATGCAAGAGGAAACTATACGTCTGTGCGTCCTGTTCTTCCTCCACCACCTCTTTTCAATCCCCCACCTCCACCTGCAAGCAGCAGACTGCTCCTTCCCTGTCCTGCTGCGGTGGACCAGACCGACCACACTGAGTCAGCGTACAGTGAGATCGAGGACTCCCCCTACCTGACCGACCACACTGAGTCAGCGTACAGTGAGATCGAGGACTCCCCCTACCTGCACGTTCTGCCTGAGGAGAACCACCTCCAGGTGACAACCCCAGAGGAAGAGACAGACAGACTCATGCACACTAGCGCGTCACACCAACTGTTGTGTTCTCATTTCACCTCAGCCATCCAGCAGTGTGTACAGGACAACAACGGGATCGACGACACAACACTTGCAGTCACAGCCACAGTCCCATTATCAGAACAGAGGAGTCCCTCCTCACCCTGCTGAGTCTGAGAACGCAGAGGTATGAGCTGGTCAGCTGGGGCTGCACCTGGGATTCTCCCCTGGTGGATATTCTACAGCTCCTCTCTAAATACATTGTTACAACCTGAATCTTGGACAGTGAAAAACTTCTGCTTCCTTCTGCAGGATTTTGAAAGTCTTCTGAAATGGATGAGAGCCATGGGAAGTGAGTACCATTCATTGATGGTGTGTTTTAGAGCTGTTTTCTCCTGCTAGATCGTTCACGGGGATGCTGCACCCTAGTATGGAAGCAAATCAAATGTCTGCGGTTTTTGAGGGGTAGATTTTTTTTTCGGCTAGACTTTTTTGCAATCGAATCATTTCACTTCCAAGGGTCCAACAGACCTCTCTCCTCAGGCCCCTGTCATCCAGGTGTAGCTGCAGGCAGTCATACATGCAGATTAGTCATACAATCACAGGCTGGGGACTGAGGAGAAAGGTCCAATCTGAGGCAAGCAATATCCCATATGGTTTCCCGGAAAAAAAATATGTTTTACTCTTTCAAACCCTGAGGCTGCTCCCCTGATTGAACTAGCTGGTTGACAAGCTGAATCATGTCTGTTACCACTTCAAACCTCCAGAAATGTAGATCTTTATATGTAGTGAATATTATGATCACCTGTGTGCCTGTGCCTTTCTTTCAGACAGAGAAAACATTCCTCTGTCGCTGTATGGTGTCAGCATAGAGCAGGAAATAAGGTAACACACACACATTTACATTACATTTATTCATTTAGCAGGACGCTTTTATCCAAAGCGACTTCCAAGAGAGAGCTTTACAAAAGTGCATAGGTCACTGATCCTAACAACGAATTTGCCCCAAAAACATTGCGGGTAACCAAAACATGAAGCATACATTGTGAAAAAGCAAATAAGCCCCTATGGGAGGAACCATAAGAGCATGTAGTTAAACAAGATACAATTAAACAACATGAAGCTCAAAAGTGCAAGAGTGTACCTGTAGAAAATCAAGGAACAATAAAAATTCACAGCAAATACAACAAGTTAAATCAGTTACAACCAGGGGCAAATCTAGGTTCCCACTTTTGGGGGGCTAAGCCCCTAGATAAAACCTATTATTTTTCCTGTGACCCAGCCAAACTACAGGGGTCTGGGGGCATGTTCCCCCAGAAGAAATTTATGAAAATATCCTTTTAAATAGTGTCCTCCTATGGGTTACCTAGTGGGTTTTAGGAAGAAAAATTAACACATTTCAATTTAAAATATGAAAAAATATATATGTATGTTGGGGGGGGCTAATGAATGTTTTGGGGGAGCTCCAGCCCCCCAGGCTAGATACGCCCTTGGTTACAACTAACCAGCAACACCAACTAGTCCCTAAATAAGAGTCATTTTGTTCCTGGAGGAAACTAACATCAGGTCCAGCAAATCATTCCTAAGTACCGTTGTATTCCCGGAACAAATGCTTCTTCAGCCTTTCTTGAAGGTGGGGAGACAGTCAGTGTCTCTGATGGAGGTGGGGAGTTGATTCCACCATTGGGGGGCCAGACAGGGCTTGTGACCGGGCGGTCTTGAGCAGTGGGACCACCAGGCGGTTGTCTGAAGAAGACCGTAGGTGGCGGGTGGGGGTGTAAGGCTGCAGGAGAGACTTGATGTAGTCGGTCAGTCCTGTTCACCGCTCAGAAGGGTTAGTTCAAGTCTTTTATTTTTCAGGTACACAGAACAACACAAGGTCAGACTGGGCACTGAAATTCTTAAGACAAGACAACGCAAGCACCTGGCATAACATAACATAAAGTACACAGAACATGATTTACATCTATGCACACATGCTGTATCAGTAACTCATGTCAATTTCTGAAATATGTCCCTTAATTCTGTCAGGGCAGTCAACCAGAGGACCCTGCATTTGAAGAAAGCCTTCCGCCTCTTTAACTACCTCCTGATTAAACGCAGCAACGCTCTGCGCAGCCACGTCTCCGACCTCAACAGCCTTGCCGACTGCCTGGCCAAGGTCCAGAAGAACACCCAAACCATGGGCATCGCCGGGGGCACCGCGGGGGCCGTGGGAGGGTTGACTGCCATCTTGGGCATCGCCCTGGCACCGATGACCATGGGCGCCTCCCTGATCGCTACCGCTGTGGGGGCGGGCATGGTGGTCTCTGGCGGCGGCATGGGCGCCAAGGCAGCACAGGCCAGCAGGAAGAGCAGCATGGTGGACAGGGCGAGGGTGGAGAAGGTGTTGAGGCACTACAAGGCTGACGTCACAGACGTGGAGCACTGCGTCTCCGTCATCCTGAGCGGCGTGGACATGTTGAGGAGACACGACGTCACCAGGCTCCAGAGAGCCGGGGTGGCGTCCGAGGCTCTGAGGCTGGTCACACTGGCACACACTCTGACCCCTGGCAGCACGCACACCAGCGTGTCATCCGACACTCTGTTCCAGATGTTTAGAAAGGACATGGACCAGTACTATGTAGGGAAGCACGGCCAGAGGCTGAAGAGGGGTACAGAGACAACATTTTCCTACCAACTGCGCCTGTTTGCTCAGGGACTGCAGGCACAGCTTGATGATATGTGTAGTGTCTGGGAAAGATTCACATTTTTGGCCAGTGTATGAAGGTGTGTGTGTGTGTGTGTCTGTGTGTGTCTGTGTGTGTGTGTGGGTGTAGGAATTATCTAATGTCTACAATTGTCTGTGTGACCATGAAATGTGTAAATACACTTTTTTAGCTCTGATAAGAGACCTAGTATGTTTTATCAAGGTCATTTAAAATTGAATATTAATCCATTGAATATACGTAATTAATGTAACACTGTACTAAACACCGTAGTATATAATAAAATAACCCCGTTACCGACGAAAAGCGCAGTGATACATGCACACTATGCGGCGGAAGGATATCAGACGTCCTAGGGAGAGGTCTAATAGTCCCACTGCTCTCCGCAGACTCCATTTCTTTCCAGCTGATATCGCCGAAGTTTAGGCTAATTCTGTGACAGCGCTCTTTGGGCGAAATGGCAGTGTAAAGGCGTGCAGCGGCGGGCCAGCAGCAACCTCCTCAGTGCATCAACCCAGTGCACTGATTAACGTTATATTTGTCAAAATGACGTAAGTATACTTCTATTTGACCATTTTTTATTTGGGCCTTGACAGCCCTACGAGGCCGTAAACTAACCTTGATTGTTTCAAATAAGTATTGTGTATATTTAACATTATTTATTTGACATATACCCATGTAAGAACAATATTGTAAAATAAGTGAAAATATACCCTGAATAATCCACTGAATTAAATACTTGGATTTACAGTAACATGTGACATCAACATACCGCGTGACATTGTAATGTTCCGCGCGAGGGTACATTTTTTACGTAGTTTATAACAATCTATGGCAGAATATATATCAAATGCGATTGCATTTTTGTTATTTTAATGTAATATTTTTGAAGTATCATCGTGGCAAACGTAAAATGGTTCGTGATGCTTTACCATTAAAATGGCGGCGTGACAAGTGTTCAGGGATAGAGAACAAAGTGTGTGTGATGGGCGGGGCGGCCAGCCAGACATGAGTTGCCGTGGAAACGACCCTGGTCTGACGCCAGTCGAGTCACGAGGCATGGGATTTACGATGACTCATTACATGTAGTTTTGGAGGTGCACCATTATGGCAGTGGAGGGCAGTGTTTCCCACATGCATAGTACACCTGATTCAAGCTAAACTTGCCATCCCCAAACCAAGTACAGATTGACAGTTAAATTAAACTTTGTTCTTTCTCCATCTGTCTTCCAGGTCTTTTGTGGCAACAAACAGCTCTGCTGTAGTCGACAGCATTAAAGAACCTCTCGACGCTCTCCGCACGCAGTCGACAGACCCAGCCATTCACCATGACTCTGACCAACAACTCACCGTTTGGCCCGGAAGACATGGAGGCCCTGCTCTTGGGCCCTTCCTGTCTCACGGCTGACCCCACGGGGGCCCTCCTCCACCTGGATGAAGAGGAATCCTTCACCGAGGGGGGGACGTCGCCCCTCTCATCATCTTTCTCTTATTCTTCACCCCCTCTCCACTCCCCACCCCCCTCTCCGCCCTCCATGCTGCTCCAGGGCGACAAGGCTGAGGTGCACATGTTGACCCTTCCCTGGCTGTCTGTGGACGAGCTGGGACCCTCCCATTTGGGCGCAAACGACGGCAAAGGTGAGCCCCCCCCACACACACGCCTCTTGAGTGTGTTTCCCTCCTGTAGGGTTAGGGTTAGGGCTAACCCTAACCTTCAGTCCTGGTTGTTAGCTGATCCCCCAGCTGAATGTCATCATCAGGCGTGACTGGACCAGGGTACACGGTCGTGACTCTCTGGGGTCCAGGGTACACGGTCGTGACTTTCTGGGGACCAGGGTACACGGTCGTGACTCTCTGGGGTCCAGGGTACACGGTCGTGACTCTCTGGGGTCCAGGGTACACGGTCGTGACTCTCTGGGGTCCAGGGTACACGGTCGTGACTCTCTGGGGTCCAGGGTACACGGTCGTGACTCTCTGGGGTCCAGGGTACACGGTCGTGACTCTCTGGGGTCCAGGGTACACGGTCGTGACTCTCTGGGGTCCAGGGTACACGGTCGTGACTCTCTGGGGTCCAGGGTACACGGTCGTGACTCTCTGGGGTTAAGCATCCCTGCTTCGCATGAACAACACAGTGTGGTCATACTAGTCTGATGTTGATTCAGTTGCACCGTTAACTAAAGTGTGCAGATGAATGACCTCCTTTTTCTTCCATAGAGGATGCCTTCTACGGCCTGGACTGGATGGCAGAGCGAATGGACCTGACAGAGTTTGACTTGGACTCCCTCGTGGGCCCCTGCAGCCCTGAGGAGCCCCCCAGCTCCCCTGACGACCTCCTCGCCTCCCTGGAGTGTCCTGTAGACGACCTCCCCCTCCCCTCGCTCCCCACCCTGCCAACCCTCTGCAGCCTTCCCGTCCTCCCCGCCATGGAACCCTTCCTACCCTCTCCTGCATCCCAGGGTGCCCCACAGGAAGTCCTCTCCCCTCCTCCCTGCGTCCCCGAGGTCCAGGACGAGTGTGAGATCAAATCTGAGCCGTTGTCCCCAGGTCCCTCCCCCATGTCCCCTCCCTTCCCTCCTCTCTCCCCCACGTTCACCTTGGACCTGGGCAGTGAGGTGGACGTGTCCGACTGCGACAGCAAGCCACCACCCCCCCACCAGGTGCCACAAGTCCCCAGGGTCGTCCTCTCCCTTTCCCCTCCCCGCATCGTCCTCGTCCTGGCCTCTACAGAGGAAGTCTCCACCACCACCACCACAGCAGCTCTGCCACAGCTCCTGTCTGACTGCAGCAGGGTCAGCTCTGTCTCCAACCCTCGTCTGGTCTCTGCCACCACCGCAACCTCTAGGAGCAGGCCCTACCCCAGGCCCTGCTCCAGCACCCCCTCCTCCAGCACCCCCTCCTCCTGCCCCTCAGGGAGCGTGAAAGGGAGGTCACGAGCTGGAAGACCCCCGAAGGAGAAGAAGCTGAAGAAGATGGAGCAGAACAAGACAGCAGCCACACGCTACCGCCAGAAGAAGAGAGGAGAGCATGAGGCTCTGAGCGCCCAGTACAGCCACCTGGAGAGGAGGAACCAGGAGCTGGAGGAGACGGCTGACTCCCTCACCAGGGAGATAGAATACCTGAAGGAGCTGATGGAGGAGGTGCGACTGGCCAAGCTCCTCAAGGGCTCAGGTTCTGGCGACCTCTGACAGAAGATGTTGGAAGTTGACAGAAAGATGTTTTATGAATCCACATATGTTCTTAGACGGTGTAGATCTGACCTGAATGCTTTTAGATGCATTAATGGCCCCAAATGCACGTACTGTTCACCAACTCACCTAATTCTTTCCTCAATTTGTCTTGTAGCTCAAGCTTAACATATCTGTACCTATCTATAAATATAATGATCCAGTTTCAAATATCCTGTATGAAAACCTTCAAGTCTTTTCTTCACAGTAGAAATTCTGTGTTGTGTAGTCACTTATTTACAAAAAAACTCAGTATGTGTATTACGGTTAATGGACAGACTTTTAAAACATATATGTGAGCTTATTAACCATATTAACTATTTTAAAGTATTCATGGTAATCTGTAATAAAAAAATAAAACTATTTCATCTATTTGTTTTGTTTTACCCTTTTAGACATGTATGAACCATTCAGTACTATTCATTGAAGTAGTAACAGCCTGATGAACACTGAGAGAGGGATATTCATACTCATTTAAAGATTTCTGCAAAACCAAAGGATTCTGTTTTTTTATGTCCAGCTAAGAAGAAAAAAGATGAAATAGGTGCCTCTAAGACCCTTGGCGGCTAGCAATAGTACCAATCTAACTAAGGTTTCGATCATAGCTTGTTAGCTGACATTTTTTAGGGAAGAAAATGGTTTAACCCTGATCAGATGCCATGTTTCTGACCCTCAGCTACAAGGTCAGGCCTGAACAGGACTCTTCTCCTGCCTCGTCAGTTACCACAACAAGGCTGTGTTGCCTGTGGGGAGGGTAATGGCCCAAGCCTGACCAGCACGCTGTGCGGAGTCAAATGACTGTCATGTGAAACTACAACATGGTATCACAACCAAGTATTAATTAGAAATAGCACGTAATTGATCCCTGGGAAGAAAGGAACAGTATCAGAGGTCATAACAAAAATCCGTATGATATAATTCACCCAAAAATAGAACGATTACATTTACAACATAAATCTACAATATACAGTTGTTTACAGGAATGTTGAGGGGTTAGTAAAGTAGGGACTCTACTTCTGCTGCTCATTTCTGACAATGCTATTATCTTTAGCCAGATCTATTGTGTGTTGAGGTAAAGAGAGAGAGAGAGAGAGAGAGAGAGAGAGAGAGAGAGAGAGAGAGAGAGAGAGAGAGAGAGAGAGAGAGAGAGAGAGAGAGAGAGAGAGAGAGAGAGCTGACCAGCACTACTGCAATAATAGATATTTGACAGCTGACGCTTCCAGCATTCAACGCAAAAGCTCTTCGCTGGTGGGCGGGATTTAGCCAGCCCACCAGGGCTTTGTTTTTTTATAAACAGAAAATTATTACACGAACTTCGAATACACATATTGCAAAGATATAAAAACAATCGCACACTAGGGGGTGCTTGATGTAGAATTAATTAAAAATATTGAAAAGTTCACAGCTTTTTGCTTCATTGAGAATCTTATTGAAACAAAGTAATGCTCAATTTCTTTCTTTAAAGAAATAAAACAAGGCGTTTGCCATGAAAACTTACATTTGTGAATATAGAACTTTGCCATTAGTATAATCAAATTGATCAAATTAACCTGATTACGATTGTCTCTAAAGTCCTCTCTAAGAGACCAAATATTAAGTGTTTCCACATCAAAAGAAATTGGGCATCATTATGTACTGTAATAACAATCACAAACATTTTGCCAAGAGCCTACTGAGGAGTGAGTTAAACCAGTTAAAGTCGGTGACGTGAGCATATAATAAAGTGCTTAGAGTAAAGAAGAAATGTGGACAATGTGCTCTGACTGAGTCTATGATCACTCAATTCCGAATTGAGGCCACTGACTTCGGGAAAAGCTTTTTTTCAGGAAAAAATGGTAAGCCAGCACCACCTTGTGGATCGGATCCTTGTGGTTGTAAAAGTTACCCACTGGCCGTTGTTAATTTGCAATTTATTTTATTTGGTGAAAAGGATTTCTTTGGTAGTCAGTTTGTATTTGTAGTTGACGTCACCGAGGCCATGCACTTATAACAAAAGCAGTAGGCCTAATTGATTGATCCACTTCGAATATGTCAATCAATTCACTAATACAGTATCAATCTATCGAGTTATCTAGCTAACGTTATCAGAATCATTTACGGTGTTGGCTACCAATACTAGCAGGGGCGATTCTAGGGACAGACCTTTAAGGGTGCTCAGCCCCCAATGAGGATGTGACATAAATACTGGGCCTTGCAAAAGTGCCAAACTCCCTTGCTAATAACAGGCATGCAAACAGGTCAGGGGTAAAAAAGTTGCGAAGGATATGGCGAACATATCCTTCCCTGAGGGGAACCAGGGTGTTTTGGGCATTACGCTAACCCAGCATATAACTTTCAATTCCTGCTATGATTCTCTGCGAGCATTCTCACATTTATTCTTGAGGTCAGAGCACCTGAGCTTGTGTGTTCTTCCTCTGTGGTTTGCAGCAGCTTGAGGAGCCTTGGAGGATCCAGAGGGAGGTAAAAGCTAAGCGTAAGAGGAAGGTAATGAAGTGAAAAATCAGGAAACGGAGGCAGCTTTCTCTCCCTCTCATTAACAGGTTCATGTGCCATTAGTTTGCAGATTACATAAGCATCATCGCTGACCCAAAATGTGCTTGATTTACAGAGCAAAAGGAACAAAGTGATACTGTTGCGTGGTCTTCCAAAGCCCACACTGCTGTGTGCACTGTTGCAGAGCTAACTTGGTGGCAACAGCTCAGATGTTGACAAAAGCTAATGCAGTAGCTGCAGAATGTGAAACTCAGCCTCTACAGGCATGATGCCGTCTTATCGGCATCTCGTCTTGTGTTTAGATTCAGCTGAGACACAAAGAAGCCAGAGAACACCTTCATTGGCTCTCACGTCTCCCTACGCCCAGCCAAGGAACTATTTTGTTGGTGCTTGAAAAGGCAGAAACACTAAATACAACATGATCATATAATGTCATAGTTCATAACACAAACACAACACAAAAAAGGCAATTATACCTTCTGTTGTTGTGTACCATTTATTTAAGGTGGTTTGATGTTCTACACAGCATCAGAAATGGAACTATCCAAAGTAATCACATAATGTTACTGCATTATGCTGAGAAGAGACAAGTCAGTGCAAAATGTTTTATTACATATGAGCAATGCCATTATACATGTACATATATCCACATATGAATGAGTGCAACATCATTGCGTAACCCGGAACTGATCATTACAGATACACTTCATGATGATCGTTTCAAATTGAAAACAGGGACATGCTTTAACACTGGATGTATACTACTGCAGAGCTGTGTGATGTTAGGAAGCAGTGATGCTGCGCTGTCAGAAGGTGCAGCGTCTTTTAGAAGAAGCATGTGTTGTTCCCTGCTAATGGAAGGCAGTACTGTAGGTCACATGGATTCTAGAACATTGCCAGTGGTGACATTTGAGTTATTTTCTGAGGCTGAACGTTGTACTGAAATGCCCAACTACAGCATCATCATTTAATTTGTTATGAATAAATATAAGCAACAAACATGTTTTTATTTGCCAGTAAGTCATGTATTTTTACAACAACAACAACAAAAAAATCTGTACCTAGTCTCCATGGATCACAACTTTTCCATTGTGGTCAGGTGCCAGTCACTGGATATCCGTTCCACTGTAACTGAAGTGCAGAAATAAGTGCATATGACCAGTGCGCTTTAACAGTGTTTAGCTGTTCCCTTTGCAGAGTGCCACAACAGGCCTTGTTAGACTGAGAATGTCCCTTGTCTGGATGTGAAGCTGTGTCCGATGGGTCACTGCAGCTGGCAGCCACGACAGTCGTCCTCTGGACTGGTGTTGTCGGACGACTCGCTGTCACTGTTCACTAGGAAACACGACACGCTCCAGTCAGACACAGTAAACTGAGTAAACATTGTACACACTATACAACATGGTGGTTGGGATGTTTATAAACAAAAGAGAGTTTTAATTTTTTTGCATTAAATTATTCTTGCTCATGACAGTGAACCCTTGCAGTGTGTTGCAGCAGCACTCACGAGCGATGGGCAGGAAGGCTTCATCTCCGTTCTCTCTGATCATCTCCTCCATCTTGTCCAGCAGGTCTGAGACGCTCCTGGAGTCCTTGACAGGCGTCTTGCTGTCCATCACGTGGTAATAGTTCCCACAGTACTCCAGCAGGCTGTGCAGCTCCCGCCCCCCTCTCTGGATGTGCTCCTCGATGGGCGTGCGGCCCAGCCAATCACCGCAGCTGAACAGTACCATGGTGTGCAGGCACGCCCTATCACCGAACAGGGCCTCGATGTGGGCTTCCAGGGTTCGCCTCTTCCTGGTGCTGAGGCTGCATACGACAGGCAGCACCAGCAGGATGCTGTGCGGGCCTGGGTACAGCAGGGCTCCGCCTCTCTTGGTCTCTTGGCGTATGCGTCTGGGGGTGCGTCTGACGGAGAACCAGTCCCAGCCCGGGGTGTCGACCACCGTGACGCGCCGGCCGGCCACCAGAGCCTGCCTCCGCATGCACAGCTCTGTCTCCAGACCTGACTCAAAGTCCCGCCGGCCCAGGATGGCATTACCCACAGAGCTCTTCCCAACCCCCTTCCAACCCAGAAGAAGAACTCTAAGCTCTGAGAGAAAGAGAGAGAGAGAGAGAGAGAGAGAGAGAGAGAGAGAGAGAGAGAGAGAGAGAGAGAGAGAGAGAGAGAGGAGGTGAGGGATTGAGGAAAGAGGAGAAAAAGGAAGGTGTTGGAGGAAAGGAAAAACGCTTGTTGAGGCATGCTATGCACAGGTTTTTCAAGTTCCTTATTTTGTAAAACTTGTGAAGATAAATGTTGTTCTTGCTCTTACCTCTAGGAGGCCCTCCTATCATGCTAGGCCTCAGCCTCTCCTGCTCCTCCATTCTCCTCCTCTCCTCCTCCAGGGCCCTCCTCGCGTGCTCCTCTTCCAGCAGGGTCAGCTCGTTGAACTCAAAGTACCAGCCCTGGTTCTCCTCCACCAGCTCCTCCACCTTCTCCAGCAGCTCCTGGACCTGTGTGCTCTCCTTCCCTCCGCGTAGTGTGTTATCCAGGGCATGGTACCTGCTCCCACACCTCTCCACCAGCCACTGCAGGGCCTCTCCTGTCTTCTCTATGTGCTCCTCGACAAATGTCCCTTTAGGCAACTGATCCACAGCGGTAAAAAGCAGCATGCAGTGCCTCCAGGCTCCTCCGCCCAGCGCCTCCACCTGGTCCTCGGCTGCCTTGCGCTGGACCTCGGTGAAGGGCTGAGACACAGACATCACCAGGAGGAGGGCGTGGGGGCCGGGGGGGCACAGGATGGCCCCCATGAAAGGCCCCTCTATGCTAGCCTGTTCAGACTGGACGGCAGCTCCATCGCCACCATCACCACCTTCATCGCCACCGTCCCCCCCTGCGGGGGAGTGGGTGGGACCAGCCCAGGGCGGGGTGTCCACCACAGTTAAGCGTCGCCCGTGAGTCTCCTTGTAGATAACCATGCTGTGCGTGGTCTCTTCCCCGGTCTGGAACACTTCGTCCCCCAGGATGGTGTTGCCTGAGCGGGACTTGCCGGTCTGCGGGCCCCCCAGCAGGAGCAGTCTGAGCTGCGGTCTGTGTTCCCCTGCTGGACGCAGAAACAGACTGCTGTGACTCTGAATATGTGATGTCAATAGGATGAGTGACAGGAAGTAGACATGGCTAACAGCTTCCTGTTTAGATTTTGGTGCAGAATGACATGGGGTGAAGATGGAGGATGTTTCTTTGTCTGATACCAGCCACTGTGACAGAGCAAGAAAGATGAATGGATTAATACCTGTAGTGAAACCTTCAGAGGTGAAGCTACTTACCAGAGCCTGAGCTGCAAGACACTGCAGCCATCTTGTGTGTAGATCCTGTTGTTTCCCTATCAACCCCTCCTCTCCCTTTCTTAATCTTGCTAGTCCTCCCTTGCTCCCTTACAGAATGTTCCGTGAGGTGTTGCGTAGCCTGACTTGTCTGAAAGAGGCTGGCAGGCTAAATGTTTTCTCTTGGCTCTTTCTCTCATTCTCACTCTCATTCTCTCCCGGAACATAACACTCGCTCTTCCTCTAACTGCCTATCCCCCTCCTCTCTTGCTCTATCACACGTTATTCCTCCCCCCTCTCTCTCTCTCTCTCTCTCTCTCTCTCTCTGTCTCTCTCTCTCTCTCTCTCTGTCTCTCTCTCTCTCTCTGTCTCTCTCTCTCTCTCTCACTTTCCTCCCTCTATGTCGCCTCTTTCTCCCTCTTCTCCACTGATTCTATTTGCTCTCCTCCCTCCTCTTCCCTGTTCTCCTTACTCTCTCCTCAGTCATCTGTTCAATAACAAAGATTGTGCAATGCAGATGGGTGGTTCATTCGGTGTCTGCATCTTCAGGGAAGTGATTCGTCACAGGAGGGAAACAGAGGCGGACGCTGGCTGACCTCAGACAGCAGGAACCGCGCAGGACACAAGACCTATAGATGCTCATGTGAGCGCTGCGATAATGTTTAATAATTCAATACGATACAAGAGTTGAAGACACGGGGAGTCAGGCGGAACTATTTTGCACCTAAAAACTATTTATGTACACCATTGAATTTATTACATAGTAATGAGGGCACATATACTTGTCATTTACAAGACGAAATTCGACGAAATGTCTCCATTCATCTTCATTGACGTACCTTTCTATAAATATAACCTGTAGCCTAATAGTGTACCACCTTTTGCAATGCCTGCAATTGTTAATTGTGGGCGAATGTGAGGGATGTGTAGAAATGACAGTTTCACCAATGACAGAACCTGTCGGCTGATTCATAACAATAATAGCACCTAAACGAGGTTGCGCGAAGTCTGAGGACTGGCCCGCATTTCATTCCGACAGACGGCACCAAGCAAGACTGGTAAATCGTAGACAGGTTTCTATTCTAAAGACGAGACTGTCAATATCGTGACACTCGGGCGCCACTTTTCAGATTTGAGAGTAAACACACACCCCGTCTGTCGCTTTAAACCACCTCACGAGCCAGCATGTCACACAGGCTCCTGGCACGCCTTCTACCGTATGTCGACTGTCGTAAAAGTAAGTGGTGCAGCGATGGACAGCAGCGCTCAAGCTCAACAGTCTATCGTTTCCCGGACACAGCGGACTGTCACGGTGCAGAGTCGACCACATTTAGGAAGAAATAACTAGCTAGCAAGACATTCTGAACAACATGGACGGCTCTGGAGACGAGTTTATGAAGTACCGTTCACCGCTGGTGTCACGGTATGCCAGCAAAGAAATGGCCTATAACTTCAGTGACAGAAAGAAATTCACGACTTGGAGGAAGCTTTGGATCTACCTGGCCAAAGCTGAAAAGGTTTGATACAGTGTTCTGTAGCTAGCTAGAACTACACGTGACATACACGATACACTTGTTATTTTGTCGGTAGCTTACCGTACCGCTGCTAACTTAAACTTTGCATCTGATTGGAGTAAATGTGAACTTTGCGACCTTGAAAAAGAACGATCAAGTTCCCTTGTCTAAATATAGTTTTAGAGACCTTTTAAATGAAGTGCTCTCTAAGACAACCTTGGTACCCTGGAAGACAAGCAGCCGCGTATAAGGTGGTCTTCCAGTTGCAGCAACTGGTCATGTGAGCCGTCAAGCTGGTTGAGTAGCTTGATGTATTTTACCCTTAATCTATAACGTGTTAACGATGGATCCCTTGAAGCAGCGGTTGTGTGATTGATTTACTGTAGTGTGAGCAGTACAGACTTGTCAATTGTATCCTCCAGGGTATCTTGGTAGGTCAGATTAGTTAGTCAGTTGAGCTATTCCCTGTCTGAATGTTGTATTAGTCCTATTTATGCTTTACTGATCTCTACTGAATTCTGGAGCGGTGACTGTATTGTCTCAAGAGATCAGGGTAGATTTGGGAACTTACATTGTTACTTAAGTCGAAGTTTCATGAAGCATTATGGAGCAACATCGTTTTTCTCTGGAGACTGGACTTGAGTCTAAAATAGCACAGAATGTCAGGGTAACAAGAGACTGACCCAGAGAGCTGGCCTCGGCCTTCACTTTCTCCTTAAGTCCCATCACTATTGGTGAGTCCCTGACTAGCCCCAACCAGCCTGGGTAGGAGGTTGACCTCGTGACTGTTGTACTTAATCAGTTGCTTTGCTTGGGACAAATTCCTAATTGAATTTCCTGAATGCCGCATGACTTTTAACATAGCTCTGTGTGCTATCACCACTTGAAGTGTAATCAGAACCCACTCCTAACATGTGTTCCAGCCTTCCAGACATGAGGACAGTATTTCATCATCCTTAGATTAGGTGCAAATAGATTTGATATTCTAGAACAGCAGAGTTGAACATGGAGTGTACACCACTCAGCCAAGCATTCCTGCTATTAACATACGGTTTACCATAAACATTGAAACTTTAGCGGAAATATTTCAACTTAATAAAGCCTTCTCTCCTTTCCCATCTCCTCCTTTGCTGCATCCCTCTTCTCTGCTCTTCCCTCCCCCTTTCCCCCTCTCCTCTCCCCCTGCCCTGCTCTCCTCCTCTCTGCCCCTCCCCAGGCGTTGGGCCTGCCCATCACCGATGCCCAGGTGGCAGAGATGGAGAGCCACAGGGAGGACATTGACTTTGCCATGGCGGCAGACGAGGAGCGCAGGCTGAGGCACGATGTGATGGCCCACGTCCACACCTTCGCCCACTGCTGCCCCTCCGCTGCGCCCATCATCCACCTAGGCGCTACCTCCTGCTACGTTGGAGACAACACAGTAACTGCCCCCATCACCCCTCACTGCCCCCATCACTCCTCACTGCCCCCATCACTCCTCACTGCCCCCATCACCCCTCACTGCCCCCATCACTGCCCCCATCACCCCTCACTGCCCCTCTCACCCCTTCCATTTTGTCTGTATAACTCTTTTGAAACGCAATATCACAAAGGGCTTCACATGTGCTGCCTCGTCATTCAACCTCCGTTTGTTGGTCTCTTTCAGGATTTGATCATGCTGCGTGATGGCTTTGACATTCTGCTCCCCAAGGTGAGAGGACAGGCTTGTAATGTCTGTGTTTTTCTTACTACAATGGCGTATGTATGCATTGTTGCTGAGGTTGTGACTGTGTGTGTGTGAGAGGGAGGTGTGAGTGACAGAGAGACGGAGGGAGAGCAAGGAAAGGAAATGCAGCTGAACCTGTGTGCTCGTAGCAGTAACATGACAGTGACTCCTGTGTGCTCGTAGCAGTAACATGACAGTGACTCCTGTGTGCTCGTAGCAGTAACATGACAGTGACTCCTGTGTGCTCGTAGCAGTAACATGACATTGACTCCTGTGTGCTCGTAGCAGTAACATGACAGTGACTCCTGTGTGCTCGTAGCAGTAACATGACAGTGACTCCTGTGTGCTCGTAGCAGTAACATGACAGTGACTCCTGTGTGCTCGTAGCAGTAACATGACAGTGACTCCTGTGTGCTCGTAGCAGTAACATGACAGTGACTCCTGTGTGCTCGTAGCAGTAACATGACAGTGACTCCTGTGTGCTCGTAGCAGTAACATGACAGTGACTCCTGTGTGCTCGTAGCAGTAACATGACAGTGACTCCTGTGTGCTCGTAGCAGTAACATGACAGTGACTCCTGTGTGCTCGTAGCAGTAACATGACAGTGACTCCTGTGTGCTCGTAGCAGTAACATGACAGTGACTCCTGTGTGCTCGTAGCAGTAACATGACAGTGACTCCTGTGTGCTCGTAGCAGTAACATGACAGTGACTCCTGTGTGCTCGTAGCAGTAACATGACAGTGACTCCTGTGTGCTCGTAGCAGTAACATGACAGTGACTCCTGTGTGCTCATAGCAGTAACATGACAGTGACTCCTGTGTGCTCGTAGCAGTAACATGACAGTGACTCCTTTGTGCTCATAGCTGGCCCGAGTGGCAGACCGGCTGGCGAACTTTGCTGAGAAGTATGCTGACCTCCCAACTCTAGGATTCACACACTACCAGTGAGTGTGAATACTCTGTCTATATCACACTCTACCAGTGAGTGTGAATACTCTGTCTATATCACACTCTACCAGTGAGTGTGAATACTCTGTCTATATCACACTCTACCAGTGAGTGTGAATACTCTGTCTATATCACACTCTACCAGTGAGTGTGAATACTCTGTCTATATCACACTCTACCAGTGAGTGTGAATACTCTGTCTATATCACACTCTACCAGTGAGTGTGAATACTCTGTCTATATCACACTCTACCAGTGAGTGTGAAAACTCTGTCTATATCACTCTCTACCAGTGAGTGTGAATACTCTGTCTATATCACACATCTATTTGTGCTTGTCTTGATCCCAGACCAGCCCAGTTAACCACGGTGGGCAAGCGGGCGTGTCTGTGGCTCCAGGATCTGACCATGGACATGAGGAACCTTCAGCGTGCCCGCGACGACCTGCGTTTCCGGGGGGTCAAAGGAACCACAGGCACACAGGCTAGCTTCCTGCAGCTCTTCCAGGGGGACCACGAGAAGGTAAACACTGAAAGACTGAAATGAAATGAATAAATGTATAAACAAATGTTGATTTAAATGTATAAACAGAGTTTCTCTCCCACTGTTCCTTCTCTGTTTTCTAGGTGGATGAGCTGGACAGGATGGTCACAGAGATGGCCGGCTTCAAGAAGTAAGCCCACATGGGGAGCCTCACCAGCGGGTCTCTGGTCCATCCTGTTAGGGTGGAGCTTTAACAGTCATATTCATCCAACCACCAGGACCATCATGTACCCTTGATAACTTGTTTTCCCTCGTGTTTGTGATGGTTGCCATGCAGAGCCTACCTGGTTACGGGGCAGACGTACAGCCGGAAGGTGGACGTGGACTCACTGGCGAGCCTGGCCAGCCTGGGGGCCTCCATCCACAAGGTGAGCTGCTGCCCTGAGGAAACACCACCCTAGCAGAGGAAACACCACCCTATCAGAGGAAACACCACCCTAGCAGAGGAAACACCACCCTAGCAGAGGAAACACCACCCTAGCAGAGGAAACACCACCCTAACAGAGGAAACACCACCCTAACAGAGGAAACACCACCCTATCAGAGGAAACACCACCCTATCAGAGGAAACACCACCCTATCAGAGGAAACACCACCCTAACAGAGGAAACACCACCCTAACAGAGGAAACACCACCCTATCAGAGGAAACACCACCCTAACAGAGGAAACACCACCCTAACAGAGGAAACACCACCCTAGCAGAGGAAACACCACCCTAACAGAGGAAACACCACCCTAACAGAGGAAACACCACCCTATCAGAGGAAACACCACCCTAACAGAGGAAACACCACCCTATCAGAGGAAACACCACCCTAACAGAGGAAACACCACCCTATCAGAGGAAACACCACCCTAACAGAGGAAACACCACCCTATCAGAGGAAACACCACCCTATCAGAGGAAACACCACCCTAACAGAGGAAACACCACCCTAACAGAGGAAACACCACCCTATCAGAGGAAACACCACCCTAACAGAGGAAACACCACCCTATCAGAGGAAACACCACCCTATCAGAGGAAACACCACCCTATCAGAGGAAACACCACCCTATCAGAGGAAACACCACCCTAACAGAGGAAACACCACCCTAACAGAGGAAACACCACCCTATCAGAGGAAACACCACCCTAACAGAGGAAACACCACCCTAGCAGAGGAAACACCACCCTAACAGAGGAAACACCACCCTAACAGAGGAAACACCACCCTATCAGAGGAAACACCACCCTAGCAGAGGAAACACCACCCTAGCAGAGGAAACACCACCCTAACAGAGGAAACACCACCCTAACAGAGGAAACACCACCCTAGCAGAGGAAACACCACCCTAGCAGAGGAAACACCACCCTAGCAGAGGAAACACCACCCTAACAGAGGAAACACCACCCTATCAGAGGAAACACCACCCTATCAGAGGAAACACCACCCTAACAGAGGAAACACCACCCTAACAGAGGAAACACCACCCTAGCAGAGGAAACACCACCCTAACAGAGGAAACACCACCCTATCAGAGGAAACACCACCCTAACAGAGGAAACACCACCCTATCCACCCTAACAGAGGAAACACCACCCTAGCAGAGGAAACACCACCCTAACAGAGGAAACACCACCCTAACAGAGGAAACACCACCCTATCAGAGGAAACACCACCCTAGCAGAGGAAACACCACCCTAGCAGAGGAAACACCACCCTAACAGAGGAAACACCACCCTAGCAGAGGAAACACCACCGTAGCAGAGGAAACACCACCCTATCAGAGGAAACACCACCCTAACAGAGGAAACACCACCCTAGCAGAGGAAACACCACCCTAACAGAGGAAACACCACCCTATCAGAGGAAACACCACGCTATCAGCCTCCAGGAGGTCTGGATGTGGAAAGCTGATAGGTTAGGGTTAGGGGTTATGTGTCTGCAGGGTTAGGGTTAGGGTTATGGGTTATGTGTCTGCAGGGCCCAGCTGCTGTTTATCAAACGTTGAAGGACAGGGTAGTTAGTTCAGTTTGTTAACCATGTTAAACTCCTCTCCCTCTCCTTCTCTCCATCAGATCTGCACTGACATCCGCCTGCTGGCTAACCTGAAGGAGATCGAGGAGCCCTTTGAGAAAGAGCAGATTGGTGCGTCATGCCAAGATACCAAATCCCCTTTGACCCCAATGCTGTCTCCACTCTAATGACCTCGTTAATGAACGGTCTCCTCCAGGGTCCAGTGCCATGCCCTACAAGAGGAACCCCATGCGGGCGGAGCGCTGCTGTAGCCTGGCTCGCCACCTGATGGCGCTGATCTCTGACCCCCTGCAGACTGCTGCCGTCCAATGGCTGGAGAGGACACTGGACGACAGCGCCAACAGGTGAGCACAGTGTCCAACATCTCTCTCTCTCTCATGTCTCTGTGTTCCTCCATGTCTCTCTCTCATGTCTCTGTGTTCCTCCATGTCTCTCTCTCATGTCTCTGTGTTCCTCCATGTCTCTCTCTCATGTCTCTGTGTTCCTCCATGTCTCTCTCTCATGTCTCTGTGTTCCTCCATGTCTCTCTCTCATGTCTCTGTGTTCCTCCATGTCTCTCTCTCATGTCTCTGTGTTCCTCCATGTCTCTCTCTCATGTCTCTGTGTTCCTCCATGTCTCTCTCTCATGTCTCTGTGTTCCTCCATGTCTCTCTCTCATGTCTCTGTGTTCCTCCATGTCTCTCTCTCATGTCTCTGTGTTCCTCCATGTCTCTCTCTCATGTCTCTGTGTTCCTCCATGTCTCTCTCTCATGTCTCTGTGTTCCTCCATGTCTCTCTCTCATGTCTCTGTGTTCCTCCATGTCTCTCTCTCATGTCTCTGTGTTCCTCCATGTCTCTCTCTCATGTCTCTGTGTTCCTCCATGTCTCTCTCTCATGTCTCTGTGTTCCTCCATGTCTCTCTCTCATGTCTCTGTGTTCCTCCATGTCTCTCTCTCATGTCTCTGTGTTCCTCCATGTCTCTCTCTCATGTCTCTGTGTTCCTCCATGTCTCTCTCTCATGTCTCTGTGTTCCTCCATGTCTCTCTCTCATGTCTCTGTGTTCCTCCATGTCTCTCTCTCATGTCTCTGTGTTCCTCCATGTCTCTCTCTCATGTCTCTGTGTTCCTCCATGTCTCTCTCTCATGTCTCTGTGTTCCTCCATGTCTCTCTCTCATGTCTCTGTGTTCCTCCATGTCTCTCTCTCATGTCTCTGTGTTCCTCCATGTCTCTCTCTCATGTCTCTGTGTTCCTCCATGTCTCTCTCTCATGTCTCTGTGTTCCTCCATGTCTCTCTCTCATGTCTCTGTGTTCCTCCATGTCTCTCTCTCATGTCTCTGTGTTCCTCCATGTCTCTCTCTCATGTCTCTGTGTTCCTCCATGTCTCTCTCTCATGTCTCTGTGTTTCTCCATGTCTCTCTCTCATGTCTCTGTGTTCCTCCATGTCTCTCTCTCATGTCTCTGTGTTCCTCCATGTCTCTCTCTCATGTCTCTGTGTTCCTCCATGTCTCTCTCTCATGTCTCTTCCTGTGTGTGTGTTCCTCAGGAGGATCTCTCTCCCTGAGTCCTTCCTGACCGCTGATATCATCCTCAGCACTCTGCAGAACATCACCGAGGGCCTGGTGGTCTACCCCAAGGTACCATCTTGTCCCTGACACAGGACACATGTCATGTAACATACTGCTGGAGGGTGTAACATGTAACATACTGCTGGAGGGTGTAACATACTGCTGGAGGGTGTAACATGTAACATACTGCTGGAGGGTGTAACATACTGCTGGAGGGTGTAACATACTGCTGGAGGGTGTAACATGTAACATACTGCTGGAGGGTGTAACATGTAACATACTGCTGGTGGGTGTAACATGTAACATACTGCTGGAGGGTGTAACATGTAACATACTGCTGGAGGGTGTAACATACTGCTGGAGGGTGTAACATACTGCTGGAGGGTGTAACATGTAACATACTGCTGGAGGGTGTAACATGTAACATACTGCTGGAGGGTGTAACATGTAACATACTGCTGGAGGGTGTAACATACTGCTGGAGGGTGTAACATGTAACATACTGCTGGAGGGTGTAACATGTAACATACTGCTGGAGGGTGTAACATGTAACATACTGCTGGAGGGTGTAACATGTAACATACTGCTGGAGGGTGTAACATACTGCTGGAGGGTGTAACATACTGCTGGAGGGTGTAACATGTAACATACTGCTGGAGGGTGTAACATGTAACATACTGCTGGAGGGTGTAACATGTAACATACTGCTGGAGGGTGTAACATACTGCTGGAGGGTGTAACATGTAACATACTGCTGGAGGGTGTAACATACTGCTGGAGGGTGTAACATACTGCTGGAGGGTGTAACATGTAACATACTGCTGGAGGGTGTAACATGTAACATACTGCTGGAGGGTGTAACATGTAACATACTGCTGGAGGGTGTAACATACTGCTGGAGGGTGTAACATGTAACATACTGCTGGAGGGTGTAACATGTAACATACTGCTGGAGGGTGTAACATGTAACATACTGCTGGAGGGTGTAACATACTGCTGGGGGGTGTAACATGTAACATACTGCTGGAGGGTGTAACATGTAACATACTGCTGGAGGGTGTAACATGTAACATACTGCTGGAGGGTGTAACATACTGCTGGAGGGTGTAACATGTAACATACTGCTGGAGGGTGTAACATGTAACATACTGCTGGAGGGTGTAACATACTGCTGGGGGGTGTAACATGTAACATACTGCTGGAGGGTGTAACATGTAACATACTGCTGGAGGGTGTAACATACTGCTGGAGGGTGTAACATGTAACATACTGCTGGAGGGTGTAACATAGGGTTATCACTTTATTTACATTCTGTTCATTCTCCTCCCTGTCTCCCCTGCCTCTCTCCTGTCTCTCCTCCCTGGCCTCTTGCTCCTCTTCCTTCTCTCCTCCCTGGCCTCCTGCCTCTCTCCTGTCTCTCCTCCCTGGCCTCCTGCCTCTCTCCTGTCTCTCCTCTCTGGCCTCCTGCCTCTCTCCTGTCTCTCCTCCCTGGCCTCCTGCCTCGCTCCTGTCTCTCCTCCCTGGCCTCCTGCCTCTCTTCCTTCTCTCCTGCCTCTCTCCTGCCTCTCTTCCTTCTCTCCTCCCTGGCTGCCAGGTGATTGAGAGACACATCCGACATGAGCTTCCCTTCATGGCCACAGAGAATCTCATCATGGCCATGGTGAAGGCTGGAGGCAACAGACAGGTGGGTGTAGTTCCCTTATCTGCGTCTGTTGGTCTGTTTTGCTGTGTGTGTCTTGTGGGATATTTACTACAGTGTTTAAATTCCACCTTTGGACTAGTTGGTGTAACTTGATCTGTGTCACATGACCTTGACCCCCGTGTGTCACATGACCTTGACCCCCGTGTGTCACATGACCCTGACCCCGTGTGTCACATGACCCTGACCCCGTGTGTCACATGACCCTGACCCCGTGTGTGCAGGAGTGCCATGAGAAGATCCGGGTGCTGTCCCAGCAGGCGGCCGCCGTGGTCAAGCAGGAGGGCGGGGACAACGACCTCCTGGCCAGGGTCCAGGCTGACCCCTACTTCACCCCCATCCTGCACCAGCTAGACTCCCTCCTGGACCCCACCACCTTCATCGGCCGCGCCCCACAGCAGGTACCCCCCTCCACATCCTCCACCCCTCCTCCTCCTCCACCCTCCTCATCCTCCACCCTCCTCATCCTCCACCCTCCTCATCCTCCACCCTCCTCATCCTCCACCCTCCTCATCCTCCACCCTCCTCATCCTCTACCCCTCCTCCTCCTCTACCCCTCCTCCTCCTCCACCCCTCCTCCTCCTCATCCTCCACCCCTCTCTACCTCTCGTTGTCTCAGTGTTTCTGCCTCCCCCTCCTCAGGTGAGACACTTCCTGGAGGAGGAGGTGCGCCCCCTGTTGGAGCCCTACAGGGCCAAGATGGACGTCCAGATAGAGCTGGAGCTCTGAGCCACGCCCCCTCAGAGACACTCCTCGTGTGATTGGTCTGTTACACGGATGACTGTGTTAGTGTCATGTTCTCAGTCACACCCTGGTGATTAGTGGCACATGGTAAAAACGTATACCAATTTCCTTTCCAACAATCATTTTACCTCCAGTGTTCAAAGTCATTTCAGTGTCATTGCTGTGTGCCGTTAATATGGAGTATAGTGGTGCTGCCAGGAGTCTCCCTGGGATGACGGGGTTTCCACAGAACAGGGTGGGAGGTTCACACACACACTCACGGGGTTTCCACAGAACAGGGTGGGAGGTTCACACACACACTCACACACACACACATGCATGCACACACACACACACACACACACACACACACACACACCAAGTGAGCTTTTGTCATGAGCAGCCTTGTGAATGTTGTTCCGTGCAACAATAAAATGCTCCCAATACAAAAATCCTGAGTGTTTCTTCTGATCCACTGAGTCAGTTCTCAGTGTCCTGCTCAGGGTGCAGGGGGTTATGGAACCTCTGAGCCTTTGTCATTATCTCTGTTACTCAGACCATCATGTCATTCATGTGATGGGGAATTGATTCATAATTAATTGCAGTAGTGACTAATGTGAAAGGTAAAGCTAGCATGTTTGTGAGAATCATGTGTAAATTACAGGTGCATCAATAAATTAGAATATCAAAAAGTTGGATTTATTTCAGTAATTTTTATTTTTTTATTTTGATGATTATAACTGACAGCTAATGAAAACCCAAAATTCAGTATCTCAGAAAATAGAATATTACTTCAGTCCAATAATACAAAAGGCTTTTTAACACAGAAATGTTGGACTACTGAAAAGTATGAACATGGTCAACACTCAATACTTGGTCGGGCTCCTTTTGCATGAATGACTGCAGCAATGCGGCGTGGCATAGAGCCCATCAGTATGTGGCTCTGCTGAGGTGTTATGGAAGCCCAGGCTGCTCTGATAGCGGCCTTCAGCACTGTTGGGTCTGGTGTCTCTCCTCTTCCTCCTCTTCACAGTAGGTGAAGGTCAGGTTAGGTCAGGCCAGTTTGCTGGCCAATCAAGCACAGGGATACCATGGTCCTTAAACCAGGTACTGGTATCTTTGGCAGTGTGTGCAGGTGCCAAGTCCTGCTGGAAAATGAAATCTCCATAAGCATGGGGAAGGGAAACAGGAAGTGCTGTAAAACTTCCTGGTAGACGGCTGCTCTGACCTTGGACCTGAGAAACACAGTGGACCAACGTGACATGGCAGCCCAAACCATCACTGACTGTGGAAACTTTACACTGGACCTCAAACCACGTGGGTTGGGTGCCTCTCCTCTCTTCCTCCAGACTCTGGGACCTGGTGAGATGCCTCTAAAGTTGTCTGTAGTTCAAGAGTGGTTTGACACAAGGAATGCGACAGTTGAAGCCCATGTACTGGATACGTCTGTGCGTGGTGGCTCTTTAAGCACGGACTCCAGCTGCAGTCTCCCTCAAATTCTTGAATGGCCTTTGTTTTTCACAATATTCTAATTTTCTGAGATACTGAATTTTGGGTATTCATTAGCTGTCAGTTATAATCCTCAACATGAATGGTGAGAGGGAGGTGGAGGAAGACCCATGAGGTGGAGGAAGACCCATGAGGTGGAGGGAGACCCAGGAGGTGGAGGGAGGTGGAGGGAGACCCAGGAGGTGGAGGGAGGTGGAGGTAGACCCAGGAGGTGGAGGGAGGTGGAGGTAGACCCATGAGGTGGAGGAAGACCCATGAGGTGGAGGGAGACCCAGGAGGTGGAGGGAGACCCAGGAGGTGGAGGGAGACCCAGGAGGTGGAGGGAGACCCAGGAGGTGGAGGGAGACCCATGAGGTGGAGGGAGACCCAGGAGGTGGAGGGAGACCCAGGAGGTGGAGGAAGACCCAGGAGGTGGAGGAAGACCCAGGAGGTGGAGGGAGACCCAGGAGGTGGAGGGAGACCCAGGAGGTGGAGGGAGACCCAGGAGGTGGAGGAAGACCCAGGAGGTGGAGGAAGACCCAGGAGGTGGAGGGAGACCCAGGAGGTGGAGGAAGACCCAGGAGGTGGAGGGAGGTGGAGGTAGACCCAGGAGGTGGAGGGAGGTGGAGGTAGACCCAGGAGGTGGAGGGAGACCCAGGAGGTGGAGGAAGACCCAGGAGGTGGAGGGAGGTGGAGGTAGACCCAGGAGGTGGAGGGAGACCCAGGAGGTGGAGGGAGACACGTGTTAGTAAATGACTGGGAGGAGCCTTTTGCAGGGGGTCATAAATATACAAAAATGGGCTCAAGGTCCAGACCATCCCACACTGCTGCGTTGTTTCAGCTGTTATTTATGTTGCATGTTTCTTACAGGTAAGCAGGTGCACGCTCTGTGAAATCTGTCTTGGAATAAGTACCTGGAATATACGGTTCCATATTTTCTTGGATAGCCTAATCAAACAAAAAACTTCAACATACCACATTTCTTTTGATGAGATCATTTTGTACGTTTACGAAGATATCCAGGTAAACCCAGAAGCTGTTTCTGTTTCATGTATGATTATTGTGATCATTTGTGGCACTACAGGGACTGAAAGTTCCTCAACTTCATTCTGAGGTTCCGGGCTTCTCTGCCTCTCTCTCTTCACTGAGTGAACTGAATATTTCTGGTACTTTGTGTGGGTCGTTCATGTGGTCTGACTGTTGTTCCTGGCCTCTAGACATTCTCTCATTCCGTTAACTGTGTTTTTGTTGTTGTTGGAGTGACAACTTTTATGTTTTATTGATGTTTTTCACTTTATGTATTTTTCTCACTTTCACCTCCCCCCCCCTCTCTCTCCTGCTCAGATGTGGCTGTGGGCGTTGCTTCCGATCAGTCTGGCTGTGTTTGGCACGCTGGGCATCTGGTTAGTGTGAGTATCTGACCTGCCGACACTAACCCCCCACCACACCCTCCAAAACCATGCCCTGGACACTCCAGGCCATACTTTGGTTCCTGTTAGCTTAGCCAGCAAGTCTAATGCTAACACAGTCAAACAGTATTCATGATTAGCACACCTGTGTATATACACTACTACTGTACTGTGTTTGTTGCAATTCGAATCCAAGCATCAAAACATTTTCACCTGAAGACAGGCTTCCTCGTGTCAGTTGAACCACTGTGTCTGGACTGAGTGCTCAGAAGGATAACCCCAGTTTTGCCTGATCAGGTTTTGCATGGCTGTGTCCAACGGCACTGTGAATGTGACTGTGGAGTTTCCTTACATCAGGTAGGAGGGAACACCTCCACCTACTACAGAACATGCACCCCTTGGTTCCCATGTGTGGATGCCATTAGATCTCATGTCCTACAGGTTGGTCTAACAGTGTTTCCATTCCAGCACCTGTGGCTCCTACAGCCCTCAGAGCTGCATCTTCTCTCAGGTCTGCAACATCTGTGCTGTCCTCGGTAGGTGACAGGCAGCTGGAATTAGGGCCACGTGTGTCCTTGCCACGTCTTTATTCAGCAAAACCTCTGTTTCTCTCTCAAACACACACACACACAAACGCACACACACATGCACTCTCACATGCAAGCACTAACACAGTCACACGCCCACAGCCATGTGGGTGGTAGTTATTCGTTTCCAGCAGATCAGGGACTATGGTGACGACAGCAAGGTCAACCTAGCCAGCATCATCCTGGGATTCATCTCCTCTATAGGGATCTCCATCATCGGAAACTTTCAGGTGAAGCCTGAAAGCTCTTCTCATCATCTTCCTTCCTCTGACAGTCATAGTATCCTGGAATTATAATACTTTGCTATGGAATTATAACTCCTTTGGCCACTGAAACACACTCTCTCTCTGGTTCTCTCTCTCTCCCTGTATTTCCTCCTTGTCTTTATATCTGTCAGCAATCGGTGCTGTTAGGGCCCCACCTGCTGGGGGCCTGCCTGGCCTTCTTCGTGGGCCTGGTGTACTTCTGGCTGCAGGCGTGGCTCACCTACAGGGCAGCGCCCTCGCAGGAGCGCAGCTGGGTGGGTCTGATCAGAACGGCGTGCTGCAGCGGCTGCACGCTCCTGCTCGTCCTCAGTATCCTTCCACTCGCACGCACACTCCCAAAAGAACACCTGCAAAGAACATTGTAAATACATATTAGCTACATGAAATGCAGAGCAGACTCAAATACATTCAGATTGACATGTTTGCAGAATTGAGGGTTGAGGAGCACCTTAGTACTGACAACTCTGGAAGTGTGTGTCCTTAACCACAGTCTCCTCCAGTGGCTGTATTCCACAACACAGGGAACCGGAGCGGGGGGGCAGTATGTGAGTGGGCCCTGGTCATGATCTTCTTCCTCCTGTTCGGCCTGTTCGGCGCAGAGTTTCGCCACATAGACTACCACCAGCTGACAGTGCAGAGAAAAGGCTGAGGCAGCAACACGGTGGCGCCCGCCTTAGTGTGGAGTTGCGGACGAACGGCGTGGCCGTAAAACCCTCTGTGGAGGAGCATGGTGCTGGTGGAGGGTTGTAACAACAGAGAAACTGAATGACTGTATTGTAATATGCTAATCTGAATGTATCGATGTTTACAGTTCAGGTATAAACAGTTCTTTTGTCACTTCTATTGTCTTTGTTTCAACAGAAGTGTGTGTGTGTGGGAAGGGAGAAGTCTGCATGTTTGTTTCATGAGGGACTAGAGGGGTGTATTCTATCATTCAGACACACGAGGGCGATATCAACCTTTATAATCCTCACTGAGAGACTCACTCTGCCACTACATGTCTTCAGTTAAAAGTTTTGGGGTTTCCAATTCCTTCAGGATATGTAAATAATGTAGGTTGACTATGGAGGAATGCCCCTTTGGCAGTTGTGTTTATATGTAAGGACCTTTTGGTGGAATGGTGTGAAAAATGTTTTACATAACACAACTCATTTAACACATGGACACACACACACACACACCGCTTCCCAACCACACTGCTCGACACACACACCGGGAAAAGCCTGGCCTTTGTCTGTGGTTCCATCCTGATAGAGGTCTGATGGAGGCCTGGTGGAGGTCTGATGGAGGTCTGATGGAGGCCTGGTGGAGGTCTGATGGAGGTCTGATGGAGGCCTGGTGGAGGTCTGATGGAGGTCTGATGGAGGCCTGATGGAGGTCTGATGGAGGTCTGATGGAGGCCTGGTGGAGGTCTGATGGAGGTCTGATGGAGGTCTGATGGAGGCCTGATGGAGGTCTGATGGAGGTCTGATGGAGGTCTGATGGAGGTCGGATGGAAGCCTGATGGAGGTCTGATGGAGGTCTGATGGAGGCCTGATGGAGGTCTGATGGAGGCCTGATGGAGGTCTGATGGAGGTCTGATGGAGGTCTGATGGAGGCTGGATGGAGGTCTGATGGAGGTCTGATGGAGGTCTGATGGAGGTCTGATGGAGGCCTGATGGAGGCCTGATGGAAGCCGGATGGAGGCCTGATGGAAGCCGGATGGAGGCCTGATGGAGGCCTGATGGAGGTCTGATGGAGGTCTGATGGAGGTCTGATGGAGGTCTGATGGAGGCCTGATACGGTCAGCATGAGAGAAAAAGGACAAATTTTGAAGTAGTGAACAGTCACATGAATACATAAATACATGATGAAACACTCAGGTACAATACTAAACAGTATTTTCAGATATATTTCCATACCAGACCCTCGACTTGCTCTCACGTCAGCTGAGTGAGAACATTATTGTCTTGTCTTTCATGTCTGGAAATCCAGGCTGGAACGACCTAGAGGACTGATGGGAAAACGCTGTCCTGGTGACCTGCCAGAGATTGCTCCTAATTTAGACATTCTGAATCCAGCAGCAGTTGTGGAGGGGGTTTACAGGCAGGCTGATCCAGGGAAGGCTGAGCCAGGGTCTCTGGCAGGCTGATCCAGGGCAGGCTGAGCCGGGGCAGGCTGATCCAGGGCAGGCTGAGCCAGGGCAGGCTGATCCAGGGCAGGCTGATCCAGGGCAGGCTGATCCAGGGCAGGCTGAGCCAGGGCAGGCTGATCCAGGGCAGGCTGATTCAGGGCACGCTGATCCGGGGCAGGCTGATCCGGGGCAGGCTGATCCAGGGCAGGCTGATCCAGGGCAGGCTGATCCAGGGCACGCTGATCCAGGGCAGGCTGAGCCAGGGCAGGCTGAGCCAGGGCAGGCTGATCCAGGGCAGGCTGAGCCAGGGTCTCTGTGCGGTGGGAGAGGTCCTGGGCTCGGCTCTGATGGCCTGTCCTAGTCGAACTACAGAACTTTCCCATCAGAGTTCAGACTGTGGGGACATTTCCCTCGACTGTCAATGTCAATTTCCTTTAATTATACTATTTTATGTTGTTTATATGTGATCCATTAAAATCTGTTGGCTCCATATAAATGCAGGGAAATTGGGTTTATACGCCCCCTGTACCTCTGCCCCCCCCCCCCCACACACACACACACACACCCCTGCCCAACTCCCTGTCCTGGTAACATTCCTTCACATACCACACGCTGTGTGATCTCCAGAGGGGGCTTTGACGAGAGAGCTGAGCTCTGGAGACAGCCTGGAATTCTCTGGGAATGTGCTGGAGCTGGTCATGTTTCCTTTCCAGCTTCAGTTGTTGTCTGGTCTGGCTGTGGGCTCTGGCTGTGGGCTCTGGATGTGGGCTCTGGATCTTTGGCTCTGGATGTGGGCTCTGGATGTGGGCTCTGGCTGTGGGCTCTGGCTGTGGGCTCTGGATCTTTGGCTCTGGATGTGGGCTCTGGATGTGGGCTCTGGATGTGGGCTCTGGATCTTTGGCTCTGGATGTGGGCTCTGGATGTGGGCTCTGGATGTGGGCTCTGGATGTGGGCTCTGGATCTTTGGCTCTGGATGTGGGCTCTGGATGTGGGCTCTGGATGTGGGCTCTGGATGTGGGCTCTGGATGTGGGCTCTGGATGTAGGCTCTGGATGTGGGCTCTGGATGTGTATCCCCTGATCCCCTGTGAAGCTCTGCCTGTGTGACCAGACTGAGAACAGGGAGCATGAACTAGGAACACAGCTGCTTTATTTAGATGTGATCCAAGCAAGAGATTTAATAAAACAACAAACCAACATCAAAAGCAAGCACTAGCAGTGTTTTACCCAGCCTTCAAACACTGAGGACAGCTACGCACGACAAGACCCTTAATAAAAAAATTATGATAAATAAATTAGGTTCTAAATTATGTAAATTAGGTTCTATGTACTTATATGTTATGTTATGCTTGCGTTGTTTTGTCTTAAGAATTTCAGTGCCCAGTCTGACCCTGTGTTGTTCTGTGTACCTGAAAAATAAAAGACTTGAACTTGAACTTAAAAATGGAAACCAGAAGAATGTCAAGTGTTTGGTTTAGTCTCAAACTAAGGGGTCATGGATTAAGTAATGAGCCTGCTGCCTTGTTGGTTTTGACTGTGATTCAGACGTGTTCCATGTCCAGGCCCTCTGTAATCTGCCCCTGCACCTGTCTCTGCTCCATGGCTCTGTTGCACCGCTAACAATGGCCCTGCCTGCCTATCTCTGAGCACTCGCTCCGGACACCTCCGACCCCCCAGCCCTCCATCTCTTATCTTGGGCAGCCAAACCCTATCCACGGCCCCTTGCAAAGGCCACCGTCTGGGAGGAGGGGAGGGACAAGCAGGGAAGATGACAGAATAGCAGAGAGAGAGAAAGAAGTGGGGAGAATGAGATGGACAAATATTAAGAGTCAGAGATGGAGAGAGACAGAGAGACAGAGAGAAACAGTCAAAGATGGAGATAGACAGAGAGAGAGAGAGAGAGAGAGAGAGAGAGAGAGAGAGAGAGAGAGAGAGAGAGAGAGAGAGAGAGAGAGAGAGAGAGAGAGAGAGAGAGAGAGAGAGAGAGAGAGAGAGAGAGAGAGAGAGAGAGAGAGAGAGAGAGAGAGAGAGAGAGAGAGAGAGAGAGAGAGAGAGAGAGAGAGGAGTGAACAGTGAGTGGGCCCAGCCAGCCGTGATCTCACCCTCCTCTCTTTGGCACCAGCTTCCAGAAAGCTGCCCTTTTGCAGAAAAATGCCAAGCGCACCACATTCCACCTCCACACAAAAGCCCCCCTCCCCCCTCCAGCTCTCCCTCCTCTCCCCCGAACGTCCATCAGACAAGACATAATTATATAATTGCGCCCGTGCAGACGTGGACCCACAGACTGTGTGTTTGTGTATGTGACAATGAGGGGAGTGTGGATCAGAGTGCTGAGGGGAGGCAGGCAGAGGAAGGCTGACTGTCACAGCTCTGCTCCACATCCAGGACGGGACTGGGGTGGTTCCTGTGGGGGACAGCCAGGGTCAGGGGTTACAGCCAGGGTCAGGGGTTACAGCCAGGGTCAGGGGTTACAGCCAGGGTCAGGGGTTACAGTCAGGGTCAGGGGTTACAGTCAGGGTCAGGGGTTACAGTCAGGGTCAGAGGTTACAGTCAGGGTCAGGGGTTACAGTCAGGGTCAGGGGTTACAGTCAGGGTCAGGGGTTACAGTCAGGGTCAGGGGTTACAGATGACACAAGCTGCTGGCTGACAGGGGTGATGGAGAGAAAGACCAAGTCAGTTCACAATATGAGTCACTTACACTGAATAGTTGCAGTGGACAGAAATGTTCCAGTGATAGATGTGATGTAGGTGGACCAAGACATTGATCGAGAACACACACACACACACTCATAATGACTATAGTATCAGAGTGGAACAGATAAGAGCGTTGGCCCCTCTCAGCCATGTCCCAGCTAACAGACGAGAATTGAGCCAGTGTCCTTCTGAGCTGGCCTGTGCCCAGCAACCTTCCCCAGCAGAGCAGCCTTGATCTGGGTGTGTCTCTGCTGGCACGGGACTGCACAGAATAGACTATTGTTGACCACACAAGACAGAGGGCTGGGGGACGAGGGAAGAGGAAGAAACTGGTGATGAGGGGGAACTCAATTGCTGGAGAATTGCTTGGACAATACAGTTTGGCCTTTTCCTCTGAACACACACACACAATGACGTACTTCAGACCTGGATGGAGAGGATGTGGAAACCAAGTGTAAGGGAGTCTCAGTGAACATGCTCGTTCCTTTTTGTTGGCCAGCCTGCCTGAGCTTCTCCCCTCCTCCCTACTCTCTCCTCTCTCCTCTCTCCCCTCCTCTCCTCTCCTCTCCTCCCCTCTTTCCTTTCTCCTCTCCCCTCACCTCTTCCTCTCCTTTCATCTCTCCTCCCCTCCTCCCCTCCTCTCCTCCTCTCCTCTCTCTCTCCCTCTACCCCTCTTCCTTCATTCTTCTTTATTAACCAAATGGGGATATTGTTAAGGTAGTTTCCCATTGGTTTCATCTCGGTGACTCCAACCATCAAACACAGCCTCTTCAATCCACCAACAATTTCTCAGGTCCAAGTCCTCTTCTCTTCTCTTCTTCTTACAGTGTGATCTGAAACCTTGCATACAGCACTCTGCACAAACTATACACGTAGCACTGTATGAAACTGCAAACACAGCTCTGATGAGGTGCTTGATTTTGCTCTGTTTCTTTCCTGTTCTTCCTTCCTTTTTGCTGTCTTCCTTCTCTTCTCTCCCTAACCTTTGTTGTCTTCACAAGTTCTCTGGTTGCTGCTGGTGTTGTCTCAGCAGCCTGTAAACAGTTATTAAAGCCCTCCTCCCCCTGCCTCCCCCTGCCTCCCCCCTGGCTCCCCCTGCCTCCCCCTGCCTCCCCCCTGCCTCCCCCCTGCCTCCCCCCTGCCTTCCCCTGCCTCTGGTGGGATCCTGAAGGACTGTAGGATCAGGGGGCACAAGCACATTCCCCAGCATTCATCAAAGATCCTTCAGATGGTTTGATTCTGTTTAGAACCTAAACAGCTCTCGTGGTTTACAGTTTTGTTCAGTTGCTTACATGGTCAATACCGAAGCTTCTTTTTCAAAACCCTTTCACAGTCTGCATTGGCAACATGTTTTTTTTCTAAACTATTATACTACAATTTTTTTCTGTCAAAAAGTTGTCAGAAAAAAAGATAGTGAAGTTAAGTACTGAAACCAGAAAAATCTTCTTAAGTACTTCCCATGTCTGAATAGGAGGACGTGTCCAAACATGACATCAGATGTTCTATGACACTGCAGTACAGGCCTCAACACTCGCTAACCTTTACAGGACGCCAGACTAGCGGCGAGACCTTTCGTTGGACCTGAATACCCTGACCTTTCTGATGCGTCTGGGTCTGTCAGAATGGTGGAACAAGCTACTGTGTCACACTAGACAGAACACAGCCTTTATGTAAGCAGGACCACCGTGACATGTGGCTGTTCTGAGCTGCTGTGCTCTCAGGGAGGATCAGACGCTGTGAGGAGCTTCCATCTCCGGCACTCAATCGTTGTGTTGTTACGGCCCTGTTGAAGTCAAGACAAGGCCTTGCTCTGTGTGCTGGGAGGTATACATCACCCTGGGGGTTGGATGGTGTTGGATGGTGACTGATAAACCACACCGATCATTGAAGCAGATCCTAGCTGAAGAAAACCACAGAACATTTGCTCATATTTGCAGAATGGAAACATGAGGACCTGAGGACATGAGGGTATTGAAGTGACTCTTCACCAACACAACCACAACCACTGACACAACCACTGACACAACCATACTAACCCTAACCATAACCCTCCATCACAACCACTGACACAACCATACTAACCCTAACCATAACCCTCCATCACAACCACTGACACAACCATACTAACCCTAACCATAACCCTCCATCACAACCACTGACACAACCATACTAACCCTAACCACAACCACATCACAACCACTGACACAACCATACTAACCATAACCCTCAATCACAACCACTGACACAACCATACTAACCCTAACCACAACCACATCACAACCACTGACACAACCATACTAACCCTAACCATAACCCTCCATCACAACCACTGACACAACCATACTAACCCTAACCATAAAGCTGAAGTAAAAGACAGTCTCTGTAATAAAAAAAAAAAAAATATATATTTCCCTTCCCTCTTCTCTGGCTCACATTTTCATATTTCGTTGGTATTTCCGGATGGCTCCACATTTGCAAAATAAAGGCCATCGGAGTAGTCATGAGAAGGTGAACAATGCGAGCGGAGAGAAGCTTGTTGACCTTAGTGAGCTAAACTGGGCCTGGCTTCAGTGAGCACACTGCTGAGACCATTGTGTTCAGAGACCTTATCATTGTGTTGCAGTTTCCTCCCCTACCGTGTGTGTGTGTTTATGCATGTGCATGCGTGTGTGTGTGTGCATGTGTAAGTGTGTGTGTGTATGTGTGTGTGTGTGTGCATATGTGTGTGTGTGTGCATATGTGTGTGCACGTGATACAGGACAGGACTGGTGTAAAGACACAGACTCCCTCACATTCACTTCACACCCATCGTGGTTGGACTGGTCCACCTGATAGGACGGCTCTGACGGGACGGCTCTGAGGGGACGGCTCTGAGGGGACGGCTCTGAGGGGACGGCTCTGATGGGACGGCTCTGACGGGACGGCTCTGACGGGACGGCTCTGAGGGGACGGCTCTGAGGGGACGGCTCTGACGGGACGGCTCTGACGGGACGGCTCTGAGGGGACGGCTCTGAGGGGACGGCTCTGACGGGACGGCTCTGAGGGGACGGCTCTGAGGGGACGGCTCTGAGGGGACGGCTCTGAGAGGACGGCTCTGACGGGACGGCTCTGAGGGGACGGCTCTGAGGGGACGGCTCTGACGGGACAGCTCTGAGGGGACGGCTCTGAGGGGACGGCTCTGATAGGACGGCTCTGACAGGACGGCTCTGAGAGGACGGCTCTGATGGGACGGCTCTGAGGGGACGGCTCTGAGGGGACGGCTCTGAGGGGACGGCTCTGACAGGACGGCTCTGAGGGGACGGCTCTGAGGGGACGGCTCTGATAGGACGGCTCAGACAGGACGGCTCTGAGAGGACGGCTCTGACGGGACGGCTCTGAGGGGACGGCTCTGAGGGGACGGCTCTGAGGGGACGGCTCTGACGGGACGGCTCTGAGAGGACGGCTCTGAGAGCACGGCTCTGAGGGGACGGCTCTGACGGGACGGCTCTGACGGGACGGCTCTGAGGGGACGGCTCTGAGAGGACGGCTCTGAGAGGACGGCTCTGAGAGGACGGCTCTGACAGGACGGCTCTGAGAGGACGGCTCTGAGAGGACGGCTCTGACAGGACGGCTCTGAGAGGACGGCTCTGACGGGACGGCTCTGACGGGACGGCTCTGACGGGACGGCTCTGAGGGGACGGCTCTGATAGGACGGCTCTGATAGGACGGCTCTGAGAGGACGGCTCTGATGGGACGGCTCTGAGGGGACGGCTCTGACGGGACGGCTCTGACGGGACGGCTCTGAGAGGACGGCTCTGACAGGACGGCTCTGACAGGACGGCTCTGAGAGGACGGCTCTAATAGGACGGCTCTGATAGGACGGCTCTGAGAGGACGGCTCTGAGAGGACGACTCTGATAGGACGGTACAGGGTGTTTCCTGGAGCCGCTC